>NC_051186.1:79879502-79913884 GCF_013339695.2 Rhipicephalus sanguineus | reverse complement strand
AAAAAAAGACTGCGTCACTTTTAGTCTATCCAGGACCTTTAACGATAACTTACCACGACTGTAACCTCGTTTGCGAAGAGCAGCGGCGTAACATTGAGCTTTTGCGGGCGGAGAAAAACTGTTTGAACAGCGGTGCTGTTCAAACAGTTTTTCATCATGAGCAGGCACGCGCTCTCTTCTTTCTCCCCTTCATCCTCCTGCTCGCTCCCAGAACACGTGCACCGATTTGTACGGCGTGGGATGCAGTAACTCTGATGGGCGAGAGAAGGAGTACAGAGAGTGAAAGGAAGAGAGAGAGAGAGCAAGAAAGAGAAAGAGGGAATTTTTTGGCGAAAGAATTTCTTTGCGAGGCGGGATTCGAACCCGCGTACACCCACGATCCGAAGGCGAGCGTCGTAACCACTCGGCTATCCAGGCACGCTGGCAGATCGTAACATAGCTTTGTATAGTAGAGTATAGAGAGAGGGTGGAAAGGGAAGTGAGGGTGAGAAGGAGGACAAGGAGGAGGGGAGAGAGTAAGCATAGCACACAAAGAAAGAGAGAGAGTCAAAGAAAGCATAGCATAAAAAAGAGGAAGACAGAATTAAATATAGAGAAAGAAAGGGAAGGAACAGCGAGAAAGAGAAATACGTAGAGATATAAAGAAAGAAGTAAACAGAGACGAAATACATAGAAAAAAAGAACGAAGATATGAGAGAAAAGGAAAGAAAGAAAGAGAGAGAGAGATAAATAGAAACAAGAAGGTCTCCCAGCTCCGCACTGGCTTCATTGCGAAGCTAGCTTGATTCCTTTCCTTTTTTTTAAGAGTATGCATTAATTTCGCATCAGCTATCTCATGGCTCACCTTCAGGTACGAGTGCTGTGCCTGATTTGTCTGAGCGCCGACGGGATGTATCACAGTAGCGCATGGACTCCTCCGAGTGCTCAGTGCTCAGAGGAGCTCAATAAGGTTGAGAGCTGGGCTTGACTGATCATTACACCGTACGGTGAAGCAGCGCACTTTGGACGGATACAAATGAGACAAGAAGGACACGACACTCAATACGAATGTCGTGTCCTTCTTGTCTCCTTTGTCCTCGTCCAAAGTGCGCTAATTCGCCGTCCGGAATAATGATCGGAGGAGCTCAGAGGAGCCCGCTGGGCATAGGTAGATTTAATGCAACGTATGCCCAGAGAAGAGTGAAAAAAATTTCAGGAGTGTTGAGCCCCCCCCCCCCCCTAATTTGTCAGTTTCAACACCGATAGCGTTAAAGATCTCGTTTCGCACAAATTCCGGTGTCGGCGTCGCTGTCGTTGGTTGTGAGCTAAAAATCAGCGTTGTCCGTTAGCGAAAAATCGAGAAAGATGCAAATAAAATAAGTAATAAAAATATTTGTTTCGAGTGAGGATAGAACCCGTGACAACCTACGTGGCAACCAGGTGTTCTACCACAGAGCCACACCATTGCTTGAAAATGCTTCAAAAAAAAAAAAAGAAAGAAAACACTACATGAATGCCTTATAGGGGAAGAAGTCTCCTTAACGCATGTAGTATTACGCGGTAGAAGCGTACATTCGCGCCAGGCTTCAAAACTAGTGAATTTCTCAATGAGCGGGTGTTTTAAAGGCCCACCCATTACAAAGCACTCAGACATAATTAATCACATCATTAGCAAAAGCACGAACCAAGTGAGCAGCTGCGCAGGTTCGCGTGTTTCCTAACGGACGCGTAGTGAATACTTCACTGATTCGCAAGAGGAAGAACTATGGCGTAGTGGCACTTAACAACTGTACTTGCAGTAGGCATTCTGAGATAGTTTGAAATGGCCAATGTTACTCGCACAGACGTTCGTTTCCTTGGGGCATGATTGAGGCATGCACCGAAGCAGCAGCTGAGAAGGCGATGCGCACGAGGCCCGATTACGCTATCGCGTTCTACTCTTCAAGGCGAAACTCAAGCGTCCTCAACGTACATAAAGTATACTTGGCCCTCCCCCCCCTCTCAAAAAAAAAAAAAAAAAGCCTGGCTGCGCCCCTGTTCGCCCAATAAAGCGCTTAGGCTTTACCGGTGTCGCTGCCGCTGTCTTCACCGTCACAACCGCGTAAGAAGATATATAAAGCTAGCTTCATTAGGTTATACGTTAGAGCTCGTGTTAAATTCGCCAGCTGTAATTGGTCGGGGTCGTTCAAGTAAAATGACCCGACATGGTGGCCTAGGGCTGGGGCGTAGGCAGAAATGTTTTTTTTGGGGGGGGCGGGGGGGGGGGGGGGCACCTCCATGACCTGAAGTGAGGGCAGGGCAGGCAGATGTGGTCGAGTGTCATTTTGTGCTGTGTATGCCATGGCAAAAAAGAAAAAAATTCGGGGGGGAGGGGGGGCACGGGCCCGGTGTGCCCCCCCCCTCCCCTTGCTACGTCACTGGCCTAGGTGTTGTGGTGCCCGACTGCTGACCCGAAGGTCGCGGCCGTGATTGAATCCTGGCCGCGGCGGCCGCATTTCGATGGCGGCGAAATGCTAGAGGCCCATGTACTTAGGCCCGCGGTAAAGAACACCAGGTGGTCAGAATTTGCGGAGCCCTCCACTGCGGCGTCCCTCCTGATCGTATCGTAGTTTTGAGAGGTAAAACCCCCAACAATTATTAAGGCGAAAGCCTTAGATGCCTCATCAAACACGAAAATTGGCCATCGGCGTCGGCGTCCAGTAGCGTCGGGGACGAGTGATGCAAAAAATCATCAGCGCATGATGGAGTCACCATATGACGTCATAACGACAATGACGTCACAGATCGCCAAAATGTGTGACGTCATCATGACGTCACGTGAAGTAACATCACCTGATGACGTCCTTACACGACATGATCGCTTGGTCAAAGGTGGGCCGAGCATGGAGGCAAAACCACGTAGGTGCAGAAAGCTTTCAGAGAGTGGCGGTGCAAAAGAAGATTGCTTTTGCCTCTGACTCGTCTTAGGTGAATCCGTAAGTGACCCTGTGATTTTTCTATTCTTATCAAGTGGAATGTACGATGAAAATTGCAACGTATACGCTTAAGCACCACAGCGCTAGTCTTACCGGTGATGCGCCAGATGGTTTGGCCTGTCGCGCGCTTGAAGTTGCGAGCGAAGAAACCGGCGACGTGTGCCCCGAGACTGAATCCAATGACGTGCACCTGGTCAGGCCCGAGCGTGGTTGGGTGCCGTTTCATGAGCCGTTGTAGTAGCAGAAACATCTCGCGACCAACGAGCGCAGTGTTGGCCACCGCCTTGAGGTAATCAAAGCCCCTCGCGCCAATACCCCAGTCGACGATGATGACGTTACAGTCAGCCTGCAATCAGGTTAACATAGGTCTGAGCTGCACAGAGCTTCGATAGTTCTCTTACTGAGTCTACATAAATTATAACAATATTTGGTAGTCGGCTTGTAGAAGTGGAAGCGCTGGATACTTAAACCTGGAACTCGGAAACCGGACGCTGCCCACTGCCCCGACAATGCCTGATGAGACCAGAGCAAGGCACCACCCAGGAAAGCACGGCCCGATCTCCACTGGTCGTATACCTATAGGTATACGACCAGTGGAGATCGGGCCGTGCTTTCCTGGGTGGTGCCTTGCTCTGGTCTCATCAGGCATTGTCGGGGCAGTGGCGCAGCGTCCGGTTTCCGAGTTCCAGGTTTAAGTATCCAGCGCTTCCACCACTATGGAAGGGGTTCGTTAATCGACGTCGAGTAGCAGGCAGAAAGCCGGCACAGCGAAGACATTCCAACAGGCTCGGCGCCAACAGCTCGCGAACAGCGCTCGCGCTTCACACCAAGAGACCGTCCCGCTAGTGAATGCCTTACTTCTTCACCACTACACTAAGATAATATTTCTGCCAATGACGATACGGGACATCTAATTAGCAACGGCTGCTGACCAATGGGGAACGGCACTTACGAACGAGAAGTTTTGTGAACACGGCCCCAGCTTATTCTTCCCTAACGCGCGTGAGCCGATGGTGACGCGAACAGATTTTTCAAGGAAAGGAACGGTGATGCTGGTTACGTCTCAGTTTTGCTAAATGTATGGGGGCTTAATAAAAATTGCTGGGTTGTAACGTCGCAAAACCACGATATGATTATGAGGGACGCCGTAGTAGAGCATTATACGAAATAGATGTCTTTCTGAGATTTCTGCTAACCTCTTTCCTCTGCTGTTCCTCGAGTCGATGCCATAGTTGCTGACGTCTTCTTCCTACTTTCGCACGTGCGCGTGATGTGTGGCCCTGTTACTTAAGCATGGTTTTGCGCAATTAATGCTTCAGGTGTCAGTCAGCGCTGGTCCCGTATTGTTCTTCCTTTTACCTCTCGTTTTTATTTCGCGCTGTTCATTACTATGTTTTCAATTCAGGCAGCCCATGACTGCGGTGTACAATGTCTTTTGCATTGCTAATTCGACATCCTTACATAACTTTTCTACTTCGTCATCATGGCTAGACTTTGGACTGGTAACGATCTCGGAGGCCGTATACGAAAGGTCGTAGGGAAAAAAAGTGAAATGAGCGCGCTGTGATTGAAATCCCACGTGACATTTCCAAGTTGAAGCCGTAGCAACTTGACCACCTGGGACGATATGCCTAGAAGGCTCGAGTTTGGCAAAACTCGTAACCTTCGCGAGAAATCGCAACGCCCGAAGATGAAAGAACTAACGGTTTGCACCAGCACGCCCCCAGTTTCAGTGATTCATCGAAATTCACTTTGGAATGTCCATCGTCACATGATCGTTGACGTGTGGGTGGTCAATAAATTGTGTCCATGTGGTAATATTGTCTGCGAATGGACATCGCCACAACGCGCTTAATTCCCCCCCCCCCCTGATCAGATTGTCTATGACTGAAGATTTTACTCTCCGCTACAGTTGCACTTTGAGTGTTGCTCCTTTTTCTTGGCACAAGTTCGCCCAGCAAAGAGTTCCATCTCTACCGACCTGAGTTTTGCGTTCTTCACCGTCACACCGGCGTGACAAGTGAACAGTTATTTCTAGTGTTTTTTGGCACGATGCCGACCAAGAAACTCATGTTTCTAGCTAATTTAAGTGAAAGTAAAGCGCGAAATTTTTTTTTTATTTGATAAGAGTGCGCCACAGTCTTTAATAAAAGGCCCAGTGAAACGAGCAGTGTTCAGGGAAGGCTTTTGTGAAGAGTTGTGTTTTTCGCACTGCGATCGCGAAATGTGTGTCCTTACATATGTGCGTTTCTGTAAAAGGTGCTTAGATACGCAGGGAAGGTACACAGGATAACGCGGTTTGTTACATGACCGATAGTCAACAGGACACCACATTTTTGTATGAAAGAAGGAACGACGGCAAAGAGTAGGTTAGACCGTTTCACATACTTCGTTCAAGAGGGCGTTCTTGATGTCCTGGATCCAAATATCTGTACCACTCTGCGTGTAACCATGCACCAGAAATATCAGCGGCTTCTTCTTTTGGAACTGGGACTTGCCCCGTAGCGTGCGACCCGCGCAGTACTGCAGTTCCACGAAGATGCCGCGGTTCTGGCGTGAGAAAAGCTTGAACGTGGTCTTGACCGAGGCAGGGTTGGCGGGGAAAGCTGCCGGGTGCATGAGCGTGTCGTCCAAGCTGTTGAAGCAACCCACGCACTTGTAGCATTTTTCCGTTGTATTGGCAGACTGCGAGAAAACAGCGGAGTGGACCAATGTACTTTAGCACGTAGAAGGCTCACGCTGATATTTGTATGCCTTCAGCATGCAGCATGTTCAATATAGGCGTATCTACAGGGGGGGCAAGGGAGGCGCTCATTTGTTGACGCAACAAATGACGCTCACGCGTCATTTGTTGCGTCTTTTACGAGCAGGTGCTCTGAGCATGACCCTGAAATTTGAAAATTTCGACCAATCATAAACAGCTAACGACCTATACTCAAGGAAACAATGCGGGGTAGTTTAACGCTATAATCGCCCACATTTTTTCAAGAAAAATTTGAGCTTACACAGTTTACGTAGGCTGAGGAACCGGAGGGGAAGAGTAAAGGGCCACTTCACCGCTTTTCCGTCCACCCCCCCCCCTCTCCGCAAGCTGGGAAAGAGGGAAAGGAACGACACCTAGTATATAAATTCGTAGTCATTTATAATCTTATAACTATACACAACCAGCTCAATGTGGTTTGCTTAAGTATTAATCGACTGAACTTTGGTTTTCTTCTTAAGAAATACTTTATATCAGAGGGCTCTAACAGTAAGGAAATTGGCACTCGGCTTATCCTGAAGACTTCTGCGAACTATCTTGCTTTGTCAGCCGCATGTTTTGTTTAATAAGCGATAATTTAAGGTACTAGAGTCATAGCAGGTTCTTCATACTCATCGTATCTACAACGCCAAACTAAGACTGGGAAGTTTGCTGATAGGAATGCTCAGATGATCAGGTTAAATTCGGGTTTGCTTTTTAAACTTCGCGGTAATATTTCCAAAATGTTAATAAACACTGCTGTGTTTTCGCAGTATAGGGCGGCCCAGCCTGCACAATCTGTTTGCGCAGATTCTTCATTGAGTTAAAACAAAGTTTTGAAAAGCAAGTCATGTGATCAGCTTTATGAACTAGGCTAAAACTAGGCTAAAATCGACAGCGTGTACGCATAGGAATAGTAAGTGCTTCGCCATCTAGCAGATCAGATAAGCATTTTAAGTGTCTATCGCTGAAGCCTAATGAGGGCTTGAGATCTATCACGAGTGAGTTGGCCCAGCACTTAGGGATATCCGACTTTCAGGTTACTACGACGATACTGCTATACATCGTCTTCCCAGTAGAACCAATTCCATTCCGCCCGTACTGGTCCAGACTGGCGATGTTGCTACTAAAGATAAATGGCTTAGCGCAAGGAGGGGTCTGTCAAGCCTGACTCAAGATGGGTCGTTTCCGTGGCTTTATTTCAATGAAAAGTTGATGCGCGACAACAAGGATCTATTCAGGCTAACTCGCCTTAAAGGAAAAGAAAAGGGTTTCATGTTCGTGTGGATAAAGAACGGCAAGATTTTTGCTAAGAAATCTGAAGGCTCATGCCTCATCTGTGTAGAGGGAAAGTCCGATTTAATGTGATTTGCTGAAATCACGGACACTAACTCGCTTACTTGTAACAGTTCTAGAAGCTTCGAGGTTTTTCAATAATTTAAAACGGGGATTCTTTTCGTGCCACACACGTTAACATTCGCAGCCTTCGAAAAAAAAAATTGGGACGGATTCTGTGTGATCACGTCATCAAAATTACACCATTTCCCGCTAAAGGGGACCATGAGGCGATGCGAAGCCGGGGCACTTGCACGATCGCGTTCCGTTGGAAGTTCCTTGGGCATATGCTACCAACCTCGCGTCGTGGAACGCGAAGAGGAACGCTACGCGCGTCGTGTCTTCCCTCTAGCCTGACCGTTAACTATCACAGGGTGAGCGGGGAACGCGGTCGACAGGCATGGGAGAGGGGGCAGCATAGGAGAGGAGAGGGGGGGGACGCGCTTTCGCTGGCACTCATCGCGGCGTTGCGCAGGAGAGAATTTCGGCATGTCGAGCCAACGCCAGTCGAGCCCGCGTTTCAGAGGAGGAGTGGAGAGGAGGAGTGGAGAAGGGAAGTGGAGAAGAGGAGGGGAGAGGAGGTGTGTGGAGGGGGCTTGCGCATGCGCAGTAAGGGTGGTCACGCCGCACACTACCACCGCCACCACCACCACCGGTTTGAACTACGCTATAAGATGCTTCGCATCTAATAAAGCTTGGTAGGGTTAAGGTTTGGGCAAGTTGGTTCATTGTGCAAAGAAGGGAAAACAGTGCTGAATATTAGACGAACACGAAGGAAGACAGACGACGACAGGCGCTGACTTACAACTCAGTAAGTCAGCACCTGTCGTCGTCTGTTGATACGTTGTGGAAACGTTGGCGTGAAGGATACTTATCTGACCGTCTTACCACTTCCTGCATTAACCACATAAATATCCGAGCACGAACGTTAACGTTGCAATCTGCTGTCGTGGAAATTAAACTTGCCGATAATTATTTTGTTTGCTGCTCGCTAACTCGCAAAATTGCACACCCGCCCCAACAGCGACCTCCAGTAAAAAAGGAGTTGCCATCTGCGATGAAAAGTCTTTCTATAGGCTAGTATCAAAATACGTTCAGCGAAGCTTCAACTTGCGCACCACTTGTGCACTATTGCGCACCACTTGTCCTATCGCCCTTTTTTTCATTCGTCCTTCATGCATTTTTATCAGCGCAACAACATCAGAATCAAAATACGACTGGGAATGTTTCTTTAAAAGTGCTGCTCCAGCCGACATCTATGACAGCCTTATGACAACTACGAGGGGCGTTCAATAAAGATTTCCCCTGACTAACTTCCATTTATTGCAGGATGCTGAAACTGCGCATGTGTAATGACATAAGTAACTGTAGGTCACGTGCCAATTTGCAACTCTAAACTAATAACGGTATTTCTTTTAGAGGTGCTGAAGTGGTGTGAGGTGTGATAATGGATGCAGTGGAATACAGAGCAGCAGTCAAGTTCCCGTACTTGAAAGGCCGCACTCCAAGGGAGACGTTCGATGAGATAAAAGAGGTTTATGGGGAGGATTTCCCATCATATGATGTAGTGAATAACTGGCATCGCCAATTCAAATATGGTCTGATTTCCGGGGAAGCGGCTCCTATTGCAGGGCGACCCCACTACGCTGTCAATGAACACACCATCCAGCAAGTGAAGGCCGCCATTTTGGAAAATCGCCCGCATTAGCGTTCGAGACCTAGCCCAACATGTCAAGATTAGTGTGGGGTCCATGGAAAAAATCATTCAGGACCATTTTCATATGCGTAAGGTATCCGATCGCTGGGTTCGCCGGCTGCTCACACCTTTCCAAAAGCAGGTACGAGTCGAACGCTCCCAGGCTCTTTTGACCATGTGCCATGGAAAGCAGCAGGACTTTTTCAACAGACTGATTACACAGGATGAATGCTGGGTCCATCACTATGATCCGGAGACTAAAGTCCAGTCAATGCAACGGAAGCACTTGGACTCACCGCCTCCAAAGAAAGCACGCACCGAGCCCTCGACGGGCAAGGTCATGCTCACAGTCTTTTGGGACCAGCACGGAGTAGTCTTGATGGATTTCCTAGCAAAGGGTGCCACGATTACAGGGGCATACTATGCTTCACTGCTGCGGAAATTGCGAGAGACCATCAACAACAAGAGACGTGGCATGCTCATCAAAGGCGTCCGCCTTCTGCGAGACCATACCCCAGTTCAGAACTCACATGTTGCCCAGACGGAAGCACGCTCCTGCGGCTTTGAAATTCTACCGCATTCCCCTTATTCACCCGACCTTGCACCATCGGACTTCCACCTCGTTCCAACACCACCTCGTTCCAACAGTCATATTTGAAGGGGAAGCATTTTCCAGATGATGAGACTCTGATTTCTGAAGTTACAACATGGCTTTTGGAGCAACCTGTCGACTTCTACAAGTGAGGTGTTTATAGTTGCATAAAAATATGGGAGAAGTGTGTGTCCCTGGGTGTCACCTATGTAGAGAAGGACTAATAAATCTGCAAAGGTTCGTTGCTCTCCGTCCACAGGAAGTGGGTCAGGGGAAATCTTTATTGAACGCCCCTCGTATGACAACTTAAGAAAGCGGCCCGCACGCATTCTACTCGTCAAACAGTGTAACAGGAAAAATAAATGGATGACATAAAAAACCCTGGCTGCTTAAAAAAAAAAGAGCTTCTTTGGACTCTAACTAAACGTCATCCAGGTTCCGAAGCATTGCGGCGCAAATTCAAAGCGCGGTGATTCGCTGCGCAAAGCGAAATCATTTACGGGATGAATTGAAGTTTGCTCGGGCAGACTCCAGGAAAACACGCTTCTTAATAAACAATCTTAAAGGTGTTAATAAATGTGGTAATCACGTATGCGATTTCAGTTCTTTTGGCGTTGATGATAGCGACCCCTCGCTAATGACTTTAATTCTGTATCATCGCGAATGTCGAGTAACCTATCGCCACTCCCACCGATATGCGCTTTGCAAAATCGTGCATTAGAGTCTGCCAATTTACCTTTGCTTACTGAAGACAAACTTAAATCTCCTATCCTTAGCCTAAAGCGCAACAAATAACCAGGTATTGATGACATTCATGTAAATGATCTGTGGGCCTTTTTTCATGTTATCAAAGGTGTTTTGCTGTCGTTATATAACAACATATTTCCACTGGTAAAATTCCTGTGAATATGAAAACTGCTTTTTTTTCAAGATCGCTTTTTCTCTGTAATAAAAATATTTTGTTTCTATTTTCTTGAGATGTATCTCCCCACACAAGACTCAGTAGATTATGGGAGAAGAAAATAACGCATTATAGACTAAAAGTTCGGTTTTCAATGGAAGCATCTGTCTAAATTTAGAGAGCACGTCTTTGATATATTTCTAGTTACTTTATTAACGTGTTCTTTCTAGTTGAGAATTTCATTAAAAATTACTCCTAACGACGAAATTTCTTTGACAAATTGAATTTTTTCGGGCCCTAGTTGTATATCCAAACTACGACAGACAGCTTTCTGAACCGGTGCGAACAACACAGCTTTGGATTTTGTTGCGTTTATCGTTAAAGAATTTACAGCACTCCATATGAAAAATTTTGCATTTTTCTTGTCTTGATATCTTTTGTCTCACTTCTTCGTTGATGTTCGATTTCCGAATATTTTTATTATTTCTGTAGTGAAGAGGTGACGACGACGAAGTGAACGAAAAAGCAAGCCACAGTCTCAATGGCCATGGAACACGAGATCGTACTTGTCTGGACTTTGGTTGCTGGACGACCACCGGTCTTCGATGCATCAGCCTTGACGTTTCTTGACTTTCAGTGATCTCCACGCGTCAATGAATCACGTCACAGTTCTCTTTTGTTTTCTTTTTGTATATATCGCTCAGAATTATTCGAGATCTCGAACTCCAATTAAAGTTGACAACTCCTTGGTGCTGTCGATTTATTCGCTATCACGCTGCAGCCAACTAGCCTCCTGATCCTGATTAGCTGCAATGGCGGATTGACGCCCCGTAAAAGCGTCCCTGGCACAAACCTCGGACCGGGACGGATATTTTGTCATATCAGAAACTTTCAGTTGGAGCAGGACACCAAACAAGGTAGTGGGTAAATGTAAGAACATATTTACCTGAAAAAAAGAACAACAAAAAAAACGACGTTTCGGCTCCCACTCGTACCCCTTCTTCAGGGGTGACTGGGGGGCACCAAAAGGCAGTCTTTTCTTTAGGCCGACACGTTACCTGGTGTCGCCTGGATGTGCCACGATTCCACGAGAAACAGCTTATGGTGGTTGCCCTCGAAGTCGACCGCGCAGGAGTTGTCAAATGCGAGCGGGACAGCTTTTTTCTTTCAGGTGACATGGTTGTGTGACGTAAGCCACTCACCTTATAATCTGGGTCCAGCGGGGCAGCCTTTGATACAATGGCGCCGACGTAGCATAAAGCAGCCACCAGCCGATGCGCTGTGTGGATCGAGGAATGAAGGTAATCCCGTTATTAAGGCGAAAGCCTTATATGTCTCACGAGTCATGAAATTTTCGAGAAGTGATGAGGCCTTGTTGGCGGCGGCGTCAACACGAATGATGCAAAAAAAAAGGCTAGTAAAGGTTGATCAAAAGTCGTGTGACAAACAAGTGAACGTATGTGTGCCGTCGGCTTATCAAAGCTCGTAAAAAGAAAGATCTCCATGGCCTGCAAGTTGGTTTTGAATTGCAGGTTGAGCGCCTTATGGCATGGAATTACGTTCCTTTGCTGGTTTCCAGTGTGTCCGAGTCCTGACTGCAGAAGCTTAACCTGTATAGTACCGATGTAATGGTTAGCGTTCCATACGAGCGAATGTTATCCTTCTCTTCCTTGCCTTTATAGATTAAGTTCATTCTACTTTTTCGTCAAGTGTCCGGTATTTGCCTGTCATGTAAGCATTTCCCGCGGCTTTCAACAGTGCTTATTTAGTGTTATGTTCTAGTTCGTTGGTGAGGCTGACGGGAAGCCCATCTAAACCCGCGGCACTGCGCTTTGGATTTTTTCCTTCAGCCTTCTTCCAGTTGAAATTCTCGAGTACTAGTTCTTCCTCGATTGCGCTCTCCTTCATACTTTTACTCACCGGGGAAATCCCTTGGACGATCTTTTTAAACGTATCGGCTGTTACCTTTCGGATGTAACCTAGCGCTTCCTTCCGTTTGACTTCCTCCTTCATATACAATATGTTGTTGCATTGTGAGAGACTTCCTACCTAGCGCTTTTATGTGGCTCCAAAATACCATAAGCGCGGCTTTCTTGTCTTCGTGGATCTCTGTCACCTAGCGTTCACTTTCACCTTTAATTTTTGCTTTGGCCAATGTCGGTGCAATTGTTTTTTTCTCTGGATATATTTCCCATATTTTGTTGATTTCTTTCTGCGGCCGCTTCTCCTGTACCTGCTAATGTCTTGTTAATGTACCTGCTAATGTACCTGCTAATGTCCTGTACCTGTCCTGTCGTGCCGGGTTTCGGCACCAAAATTTAGATGCTAAGACATTAGCAGGTGCAGCGAAACTGAGCCAGGAGCCATCGTGTCGCCATGATAGAACGTGTTCTCTACTTCTTCCTCTTTTCTGCCTTTCCTGGCTGGCTGCGTTTATTTGTACTTCATCTTTTCTACATCTTTTTTTTGCCTGTCTCTGCTCCCGTGATGCTTCTCGATCGCTTCCCGGATTTCCTCGTTCCGCCAACTTTCTGGCTTTTTCTTTCCTTTCCGACACCTGTCGTTATAAGGAGAAACTGCTTGCTGATGAGGATAAATGGTTCTTGGTCTATAAGACCATCCCCATATTTGGCATGAACAAGGCGTATACTTTGTGTTCGCTGAGACACAAGGAATGTTCACGCAGCACTCCACTGGCTACTGCTGCCTGTCTGACGTGACCCAGGGGCGCAAGCTGCACCTCCGGTCAGAGCTAGCGAGTTGGGCCTCCCATTGCTCGAAAGTATTAGGTAGATTGTACTGGCCTGAAAAGGCATCTAAAGTTGGTGGTCGGTTTAGGCATCGAAATATGATATAGAGATGGCGAGCCGCCACACCCTGGACTTGGGGCCCCACCCATCGAGCTCATGACCCCTTATCCCAACCCTTATGAATGAAGTTGTACGACTACTACTACTACTCACGCAGCGCTTTACACACACATATATCCACAGGCACAGCCAAGTAAGAGAGTGTTGCGTGGGGGGAACTCGTAGCACTGCCTACCAACGACACTTACTGATCTCGATATGCTGATCATTGCCAATATTTTCATTAATTAACAGCACTACGTCAGAAATAGGAGCTCTTTCTCGTCCTTGACTGCATGCTGAGCTGCGGCACAATAACAGATTTGAAGCTCTCAATGACGTATGCTGAATGTCACGCACTCATGAAGTCCAGCAACGAGTGCTACCATTGTTGGGCACTTTGCAATTTCGGTATAAAATATTCTTCTTGTTACGGCTTAGGCCGGTCGCATCTGTGGCGTAGGTGGAGCTACAGGCCATTTAACCATCGACACGTTGTGTACTTTGTTCATTTCAGCAACGTCGTACGCGAGGCGATAGCTTAAGCACTGTGCCCAGCATGCATATCCAATACCTGCTACATCTCAAAGCTCTTGGCAATTGTGGGATATGGTGGTAGCACATAACTCTATGCAGCAGGGAGCACTACCGAATTTTCATTCACCACGAATATGTCTTCGGCAGACTGGGCGAAAGCATGCACTCACCTAGCGCACAGTGCCGTTGCGCCATGATAACACTTCACCTTTGAGCACTAGCTGAGCCTGCAAAATAGGTGCAAGAAACACCGAAAATTCACTCTTAGTGCTGGGGAGAAGGCAATTATCACAGGTCGGCAAACTCACTCATGAGGACTCACTCAGACTGAGATCGAGCCGTGAGTCTGAGTCTGAGTGAGTCCGGGTTAGTAATATTTTGGTGAGCTGAATCCTAGTAAGTGCGGCCGAGTGAGTCCGGCCTAGGAATATTTTGATGAGTCAGAGTCTGAGTGCGCCTTATGTCCCAAAGTCTATTTCATGAGTGAACCTGAGAAGCTCCACATTTCTGCCGACCTATGGTCCTATCTACTAACTTCAGCATACTATCAGCTTTACTGTCGGCTCACGTTTATACTCACATAGTTCAACGCACTAGTGTTTATACGAGAGCTCAATCTTTATTCATCAGAGGCGTGAGTTACGGAGGTGAAGGGGAGGTGTACCTTGTCCTCCCTCCAGCAAACTGTTTCCCGGGAAGTTCTTGACAAAAATTCTCGTGTGAGTAATGCCTTTCAATAAAAATGTCCTTACTGGATTGCAACTACTCATAGCTCAAACTTGAAGATACGAGATGAAAAGGCACCCGATAATGCAAGATATTGGTGTTAGAGAGCCTTGACACCTTCGTCGAAAAAGCTAATTATACGCTAAATAACTCATGAGTCGACTCAACTACAAAACTCAGATCGAAAGTGAGTCCGAGTGATTCATATTTTGGTGAGTTTGAGTCCGAGTGAGTCCGGTTGAGAAAAATTTTGGTAAGTATGAGTCCGAGTGAGCCCTAACGGCTAAATATATTCCGTGAGTTAGTGTGAGCGAGCTTCACACTTTTTGCCGACCTATGGCAATAATATCCTACGAATAACAGGTGAAGCTGACTGTACGACATGGTTCTATTAATGCTTTGCCGTTGTGCACTGCCAGCTATGTAATGTGAGAAATCGCTTGTAGGGGTCACAACACAGGCTTCAGAGGCATACATTCAAATGAAAAATCCTTGAAATTTGGCAAAGTGCTCTAACCGTTAACTGAGGAATTTTACATGCCGGCATGACTTACGCAGCACTCGTTCCATCTTTATCTGAATACCAGGCATTGTGCCAAGAAACGAGGACTCACTGCGACTATGTAGCACGGGCGCTAAGGGCATCTCAAGCTGTCGTATTGCAGTCTTCATCTTAGCCTCCACCAATGTTCGCAGCATTGGAATAAATAAATAAATAAACAAATAAACAAATAATAAATAATAAATAAATAAATAAATAATAATAAATAAATAAATAAATAAATAAATAAATAGCAGCACTGTGGGCTGTCAAACATATCAGATGAGGGAGCGGGGCTGTTTAAGCTCTAGGTTAGGCGCCGGATCGTGTGCAGAAATTTGCCGAGCTCTGACGTCTCTGCGCGCTGCCTAGCGACCATCTGGCACCTCTTCGCCTAACAACGCGTTGGAGGAAGGACATATCAGAAAAGCATACACTTAAAGGTACCTCTAAGCTGACTGCCTGAGTGTCGTACAATAGCGTTAATATCATTCGGCAAACGCAAAAAGCCTGTACACATGCGATAAGATGCATGTCCTGTCCACAACGTGCGCTTCTCACTACCATGTCACAATACGCTTGCCGCGTGGAAAAGATGCAATAAGAAAGGGTTTTGTTTCTTAGAAAGATAATTCGACGTTAACAGAACGGAAGAAACGCTTTTTCTCGGTGTGCTTGCTTCAAAAAACACGTCGAGCCTGCATTTCAGTTGAAATGTGAAAAACCTACAAAAGCCGATATTCATGAGTAGATGTTCGATTTCTGTTTCGATTCGACACGTAATTGAGTACGCGCACTTTTTTGCACTTCTTGTTGCTTTAGGCGTGTATGCTCATACCCAATACGGGGGATCGACGAGCAAGTTGGTCACTGCCCCAAAATTCTAGACTAAAAGCTAAAATTTTCAGACTGCTTAAGATAAGTGTTGTTCGAGCGGATAGTATGCGATGTAATGATGGCACGCCGTTGTGGAGGGGCACCGGAAATTTCCGACACCTCGGGTTCAGAAACGTTGGGGACAGTATACAAAAGTTAGCAGGTCAGCAGTGGAGATGAGTGAGATAATTTAGAGTATTGGCAAAAAAACAGTATAGAAGATACTGACAGGGTTGGCGCCACCACAGGGATTGTATGATAAATATTTACGGAAGAGATAAATATGACGGAGAGATGTGAAAAATGCTCGACTGTCGCGCATGCATATACTGTACCTGATTGGTTCAGACAAGCTTCGTGTCTTTCTTCGCTGATGAGTTTCGGTTATGATATCAGTAAAATTCGGCATCACTCCTGCAGTAAGTTCACAAATTCAGGAACGCGTTCTGTTGCGGTCAAATGTCCCCAGCCTTGACCAATGCACAAGTTGATAGCGGTATTTGAAATGAAAAGAGAGCAGTTCTTGAGATCCTTCTTTTCTCCGCACGGCAGCATTTCAGGCATTGTCCCGGCAGCCGTGCTACGTAGCATGCTTCCCAATTGTTTACCTTCCAATGCGATTCCCAGCCATGGTAATTTTAAGAAGAAAACTAAAAGCAGGCAGTCGCTTTCATCTATGCTGCTTTGCAATACCATTCTGCATAGTTGCACAATATGTCACGATAAACACTTTAAAGGATCGTCATTGAAAAGTAGAAAGAAAGGGCATTGTTTCCGCCATATGCGGCATCTCCAGACACGCAGCAACCATCGCTGCATGCCACCGCGGCACGAAGCCTGCGCGTTTTCAATAAAACGTGCAGGTTTTGCCGGAATAATTAGGTGCACAGGGTTGAAAAGAGCAGGCTACGAAGTGCTAGAGGACACACAAGTAGGGAGGGACCAGTTCAGTCATTATTCCGTGGAAATAAGGTCGAATTTCGTTCCCAGAGTGGTTAAATGTATAATAATCCAAGCCTGTGTAAACGACAAACGTTTCGACTCATTTTCAAGAGGAAAATTATCACCGTGATCTGACCAGGGCACTCACGACAATGGTGAGTGAAATACTTGTAGTCCAAACATTCAAGTTTCTATCCGTGCCATTCTACACCTCCTGCACACCGAGTAAGATTGATCACTACAGGAATTATTTAAACGCAGTCGTTCGAATACATGTGGTATCTTGAACTTTTACTGCCACGCCGAAAACAACGAGAAGGAGCATGGTGACATATACCGGGTACAATCTACCAACATTTTTTTTTTCTCATGGTCGAGAACAACGTGACCCCATTTATAACTAGTCTCAAGTAACATTGCGCATAACAGCAAGGGCGGAACTACAACGAGAGAATGTGGCTACATGCTGGTCGTGCCGCTGAGGTACGCCACTTTATTTGCTGAAAAAAAAATACTATGCTATCATTTCGACATGGGATTCTGTGGGCATAAGTAACGTAGTGTGTCATGCAATTATTGCTTCTTAAAAGATCAGAATAGGTTTTAAACTTAGGTGTTAACTACAATTTTCACAGTGACCTGCAAACTGCACGACCCCCTCTCCACCCCCAACCCCCGTTTTGTTACGTTGTTACCATGCTCGCGAGGCGGGTCGTTGATGTGACGATCCGCATGTATGACATAACAGTGTTACATGTTAGATGTCTCTGATAGCGTGGTCCTTCATTACACTCCAGAAATTTTAATAAATAAATAAATAAATAAATAAATAAATAAATAAATAAATAAATAAATAAATAAATAAATAAATAAATAAATAAATTTCTTTTCTTGACCGTTTTGGTTTCTCAGATTGCAAGCCTTGGCAATTTTTGTAGTGTAAACTCGCGACGATGACATTAGCTATTTGAGCGATCTTTTTTATGTCGTGCAACAAATTATGGATATTACGGAATTACGACGACGACGACGACCGCCGGCGTAGCTCAATTGGTAAGAGCATCGGACGCGTAATCCGAACGTTGCAGGCTCGGACCCTGCCAGCGTCAACTTGTCTTTTCGTCCACATTACTTTCTTTGCATCTGTATCGCATTACTACAATACACTTAAAGCAGTACAGTTAGCGTTACCTATACCCTCCTTGGCTTCCTTATCTGCTGGGTTTCATTGCTGTGGTGTCAAAGAAATTACACCATCTCCCGCTAAAGGGGACCATGAGGCGATGCGAAGCCGGAGCACTTGCACGATCGCGTTCCGTTGGCGTTCGTTGGGCATGCTACCGACCTCGCGTCGTGGAACGCGAAGAGGGACGCTACGCGCGTCGTATCTTCCATCTAGCCTGGCCGTTAATTCTCACAGGGCGAGCGGGGAACGCGGTCGACAGGCGGGCGAGAGGGTTGCAGCGTAGGAGAGGAGAGAGAAGGGGAGGGGACGCGCATGTGCTCGAGCTCATCGCGGCGTTGCGCAGGAGAATTTCGGCATGTCTAGCCCGCGTTTCAGAGGAAGAGTGGAAAGGGGGAGGGGAGAGGGAAAGTGGAGGTGGGAATGGGAGAGGGAAAGTGGAGAGGGGTAGTGGAGAGGGTGAGTGGAGAGGAGGTGTGTGGAGAGGGTATGCGCATGCGCAGTAAGGGTGGTCACGCCGCACACCACCACCACCACCACCACCACCGGATTGAGCTCCGCCTTAAGATACTTCGCATCTAAAAAAGAAACGAGCCCTCAAGATTTCCTTCCTTTATATATGTACACACACACACACACACACACACACACACACACACACATATATATATATATATATATATATTGTGAAAGACTTCGTACTACAATATAGGAAACAAATATTTATTTTACCCTGACAGTTTCGGCTGGAGGACCAGCCTTCTTCAAAGGATGTAAGTGAAATGAAACGGCCATTGCCGAACCCGCTGCACAAGGGCCGCCCACCCAGTTCGGGGGCCAGACAATACTTTCAAAAAAAAAAAAAAGACAGAAAATATAGAAAAAGGAAGCGAGACCTCACGAAGGAAGCAACAGTGACAAAACGAGGGAGGGAAAGAACAGCGGCCGGAGAGGCGGCGGGCTATGCCCGTCTTATCTTCGTACGGTAGATAAGAAGCGGCGTGAACAAGGGGAAAAGACGAATGCCGCTTCTACACATCACACACGCGGCATACAAGTTCAGATGGCTCGGCGGTTAGCTCGCGGCGCCGGGGCCGTGTACACACATACGACCCGCTCCAGCTGTGGGAAGACTCTGGCCACAATACAAGGTTAAATGTGCGCACCCCCCTTTCCTTCTCGAAAAAAAACGAAAAAAAAAAAGAAAATAAAGAGTGGAGCCGGCTGATACATGTGGTGCCGACTGGGTCTGTTTTCACGCGCTCGATCGTTTCCTTAGCGGCCCGTGCGTCTGGACTAACGTGTGTGTAAATAAATTAATTCCCTTTCTCGGCGCTACGATTGGTCACGGAGGCACGTCAATCGCCCAGGGCTCTCGTTGATTGCAGCGGGTGCAGCGGGTTCGGCAATGGCCGTTTCATTTCACTTACATCCTTTAAAGAAGGCTGGTCCTCCAGCCGAAACTGTCAGGGTAAAAATAAATATTTGTTTCCTATATTGTAGTACGAAGTCTTTCACAATTTTTATTACGGTAGCCAGAAGAATTTCTCCGTTATCCTATATATATATATATATATATATATATATATATATATATATATATGTATGAAGAATCAGCAGAATCTGGTCAGGAAAAAATTTCGGCAGATCCCATGTACCATGGAAATCTATGTTACGCGAAGCATGCGCAGGATGGTGACTGTCGCGTAATTTTTCACATTGAGCGAAACGTTACGGAATGACACTAGAGAAATGTGCAAATGGTATACGCACACCCATATGTTGAAGAGTCGCACATGTGTTATATAACCAGTTGTTTACAGTTGCGCAACGATGCCAACAGCAACATGGGTGTTACCAACACCAGACGCGGTAAGATGATATGTAGTGCTTATATTCTTCAATACTGGACAGCGCGAATCCGAACAGGACAAAGAAGGAACACAGATGCACAGGATAGGCGTTACTCGCAACTAACCTTCATTCAGGAAAGTTTCCCTAGACATATAGGCAGCCGAGTGGCACGCGCAGGCGCACTGCACGTACATTTACAGCCACAGTTGCAGTTGTTATGCTTATCCGTTATGACGTTATGCTTATTGAGGTTATGCTTATCCGTTATACTTGTCCGTTATGACGGAGAACGCACGCACGTTTCACGAACCTGTGTATATGTGTACAAGGGGTTCTTGACAGTTCTTGAACAAGGTCATCATCACCGTGATCAGTGAGCACCAGCAGCTGGACCGGACTTGTTATCGGATCCGTTCGTGATCACGGCTACGAGGGGTCTAAGTGTTGTGAAGTGCGAGGTATAGTACAGCTGGTGGAAATCCTGGATGCCTCTTACGATGAAATGATCTATGATGCCTCCTGTCCTGGACGTGGCAGCGAGGTCTTTTGATGTCCTGTCCAAATACAAGCCGTCTTTCACGCAGTATAAGGACCAGGCGTTGTTGCGTCTTGATAAGTCACTGTTGAAATCACCGGTAATGATGAGAGGCCTGGTTCTATCGGCAGATTTATTGTAGGGAAGCATTGATCCCGGTTTTTTTGTAATCCACGTGGTCCACGTTGCGGACCACGTGGATGGGTGGATGGTAGTTGAGCGTCTTCCAGGGGTGTTCTGTCTTCATCTCCGTCACTTTCCTTGCGTCCGCCGCGGTGGTGTAGGGGTTACGGTGCTCGGCTGCTGACTCGAAAGTCGCGGGTTCCATCCCGGCCGCGGCGGTCGCATTTCGATGGAGGCAAAATGCTAGAGGCCCGTGTACTGTGCGATCTCGGTGCACGTTAAAGAATACCAGATGGTCAAAATTTCCGGAGCCCTTCGCTATGGCATCTCTCATACTCATATCGTGGTTTTGGGACGTAAAACCCTAACAATTATTATTATTATCACTTTCCTTGCGTGTAAATGTGTGTGTTCGCCGTTACTGTGTTGGTTGAGGCTCTGTATCACCGGTGGCACATACCCGCATAGCATGAACGCTGATATGCTGGTATGTGCCACTCGTGACTGAGAGAAAGGGTTTCGTGGCGTACGCGAGAGGTATTTTAGTCATTTCATGACCAGTGAATCGTGTTCGCCATACAGTGATCCCCTGCTATGCCAATTTTGGTATATTACAAGTTATGGAGACGACCAGGAGAGCGCCCACTGTTAGGCGGCTAGATAGATAGATAGATGGATACGTAGATAGAAACGGCCAAAGTGCCTGAGGTTCGCTAAGAAATGCTTCGGATTTAAAAACGGCAAGTCGTCCCAAATACCCAATTAGACCACTTATTACTTCCGTTTGGCGTGTAGTGCTTATCTGTCTCTTTCGCGCTGTACCCAATAAAACAGCAGTTTCCACCTTTCCTTTCATTTTACAGAGTAAAACTAGGGGACAGCCACTGTGGCGCTATTTCTTGCGGACAAGCAATATAGTTCCTTGCACTTCAGAGTTTGGGAATGTAACGTATAAGCACTACACACCAAACGCAAATAATATGCTGTCCCACTCGTGTACTTTGTACGATTGGCGATTTTCCTGACCAGATTCTGCTTGACGCGCGTTTTTTCAATGTTCGTCACGTGAACTTCCGGTTTGACGTAACATAGCTGCCACATTTCCTGCGCTCCAGGCGCGTTCAGTGTATTAACATCTCAAATTACGTGTTTTTCGGGATTTAAAAAAAATGCGCATGCCATAAATTGTCACGTCCTACGACGTTTCCAAATAACCAACTGCCCTCAAGATAATAATTAAAAAGTTAATTCAAGTATGTTTGTTAATTACTGACCTTAATGTGACTTTTGGTGCGGTAATGCTTGTCCGCCTTGGCATAAGTTCACATACATACATACATACATACATACATACATACATACATACATACATACATACATACATACATACATACATACATACATACATACATACATGCATGCAGGTATGCATACATACATACATACATACATACATACATACATACATACATACATACATACATACATACATACATACATACATACATACATACATACATACATACATACATACATACATACATGACTACGCCCGTCCCGTGTCTCTTCCTCGGCTCTGGTATTTTTCTTGTTTTTTTTCGCTTTTCGCGCAGTTCTTGGCATGAAATACTAGTCGCGCTGGCTCTCTGGGCCCCTGAATAATCCGTTGCTTTTATAAGCAACTGTTCACTTCAGAAATATGCCAATAACCATCTATATATTGATTTATTGATGGTCTATCAGTCTGGATGTATTGGAACAGTTCAAGAGTATTAAGCAGTAACGTCGCATGTCCCCCGCACCTTTTGTCCATGGCGCTTGACCCACCCATCATCACGTTATAGTAGCATTTCCTTGATTTACAACTTTCTGGTGTATTTTTTCTTGAAGAAAATCACTGACGCAAGATTTAAAAGAGCTTATGACGAGATTATTCTGTGTGAAACTGGGATTAAATGTTGCGCACTTGGTATAAATCGACTGTTAGGTCCGGCGCTTCGATTACTTTTGGAGAAAAACCTGTACTAGAGAACTTTACCCTCGTCAGGTGAAATTGGCTAGAAATTAGGCGCTACTAGATGGTGGTGAAACTGTACGTCCAGCGTGACTAAGTGTTCGCTATTATGGAGAAATGTCCACAATCTGCTGCCTACTGTAAGATCTGTAGAATACCGCAAGGTAGCGGTTTCCGCAGAACCGACTTTCAGTATACAGTGTCCAAGTGCTTTGAGTTGGCGTTTGATTCGCCCTCGCGCTGCGCATTCTAGCATGCTGGTTAGCCCTACTGGTAGAGAGACCGGCCCGGAAAAGCTCGGGTTCGATCGCAGACCAGGACGAATGTTTCGTCAACTAAGAAGCCTTCTTCCTGAGAAATAGCTTTGGGCGACAAACGAGCGGTTGCCGTTGTCAATTTTTCCGTTCATATTCCGCTGTCTGCCTGTGAGTCAGTAGCCACATGAGCGCTCGCATGTGTGCTCGCATGTGCGTCTTCAGGGTTTAGTTTGTACTCGGATAGCACAGCGGGACAGCTGGCTCTGTGAACCCTTACAAAGCTGGTTGCGTTCAAAGGTGCATTACACACTTTGGCAAGGTTGCATTTCAACGAAACCTGAGAAAGCAATAGACGGTTTGACAAATAAAGCGTTGTGGCGAGAGGAACGACTCGAATATGCTACGAAAGCGGAAGCTTGCACCCTAAGTAGTTTATAACAGGGCACGCTAGACCTGCTGTCATTTTTTGGCCTACTACAACGAACCCAGCGTCCATTACAAATAAATGCTTTGATCACAGTTGCCTCCACAATTGTTCACGTGTGGTTTTGGTACTGCTGAAGGGAACGCCGAGAACTTCAAATAATAGGAAACAATATGTCGCTTTTTTTTTTTCTTTCTCTCATGCTTATGCCTAAGAATAACTTATGATTGAATTTATTGATTGTTCTTCCTCTGATGTTTTATGATGTCTTCACGCGCTTTTAAAATTCGGAACGCTAGAAATCGAAAACCACCCGTTTGTAGAAGAAGGCTAAGCTAAGCTGCAAGGCTATCCACGCATTGCTCTCCTGCAACATGAATTGAGCAGCTATATCCGAGTCCCTGCTTGGCAGTTCGGCAACAGCATTTTTTCCCTAAGTAGCACTGTATTTAATAAACGTCTTCGGATCAGTGGGGCGAATGCCATTCGAGCACGCAAGATACAACACGTTTTGTTTATTTGCTGCTTGCATCATAAGAGGCAAGCTGGATTGGGCGGTTGTGAGATGGCATCTTTCTGGGAGCTGCCTATCGGATTCGAAGTCGTCTTGCGCCCTCGCCCTTCATTCAGCTCACAGGTAGTCTTCGGAGCCTGTCGGTGGTCTGATGTAGATGGAGCTCACAATTTCTTTCTTAAAGCCGGGCATCTGTAATTGAGAACAAGGAAAGAAAGGGTGTAAACTTGAGCTTGTTGGCTTGGCTTCATAGCAGGGAACAGCGCAGATACACGAGACAAGAGAGACTGACAGGACTTGGCGCTGGCTAATAACATGAGCGTTTATTTCGTATGTGCACAAATATATACGCTTCTTGGGAAACGGAAATGAACGAAAGAGAGGGTGGGGGGGTGGGGGGGAGTCAATGCATGCGTCCCAACTAGTCCATGACGATGCTATGATCACGTGCGGAGATACTTAATTTCCTTGTCGGTTAGTGCGATCGATGGTGTGCTTACACATGATGGCCCAATGGAATGAAGTGCGAGTGCTTCATATATTTCCTGGGCGCGGCTATCACGATATCTGCGCAAGATGCGCGTCTGATCAAAATTAGGACTGCAGCCACAGTCGGCACAGTGAATAACCAAATTGCTTCCACTACGCGCCTTGAGGTTGTTCTTGTGTTCTCGCAGACGGTCGTTGATGCAGCGGCCCGTCTGCCCAACGTAAAGGCCTCCGCAGGACGTAGGTACCTCGCAGATCACATCGGTCTTGCAAAGCACAAACTGTGTTGCATGATGCTTCTTGCAAGTGGAAGGACTTTGGCGAGGGGCACTCACCTTCCTGCACAATGAGCCCAGCTTTATGAGCCCAGTGGGCCCAATGAGCCCAATGAGCCCAGAAGCCCTCCTTAAGGAGCACCGCAAGACGGTTCGACCTCGTGCTGAAGAGGACAGGGCAAGGGTGGCGGTCATCCCATACCTGCATGGCGTTTCGCACAAAATCAAGAAGGCAGCTGCACGTGCAAACGTAAGAGTGGTGTGTTCGGCACCGATAAAGCTGGGCTCATTTTCCAGGAAGGTAAATGCCCCTCGCCAAAGTCCTTCCACTTGCAAGAAGCATCATGCAACACAGTTTGTGCCTTGCAAGACCGAAGTGATCTACGAGGTACCTATACGTCCTGCGGAGGCCTTTACGTTGGGCAGACGGGCCGCTGCATCAGCGACCGTCTGTGAGAACACAAGAACAACCTCAAGGCGCGTAGTGGAAGCAGTTTGGTTATTCACTGTGCCGACTGTGGCTGCAGTCCTAATTTTGATCAGACGCGCATCTTGCGCAGATATCGTGATAGCCGCGCCCGGGAAATATATGAAGCACTCGCAATTCATTCCATTGGGCTATCATGTGTAAGCACACCATCGATCGCACTAACCGACAAGGAAATTAAGTATCTCCGCACGTGATCGTAGCATCGTCATGGACTAGCTGGGACGCATGCGTTGACTTTCCCCCCTCTCTCTTTCGTTTATTTCCGTTTCCCACGAAGCGTATATATTTGTGCACATACGAAATAAACGCTCATGTTGTTAGAAAGAAAGAAAACGTTTATTGAAAAGTGGCTAGTTAGTGAAGGTGGGAGGGTCCCTTATTCCGGGAGCCCTCGGGCCTGGATCGGCCGCAGTGTCCGGGCGACGAGTTCATGCTGATCAAGCAGGTCCGGCTTGGATTTCGCAGCCTCCCACGCTTCAGTGAGGAGGTTTGGGTCTGCACGTGTTGCTGCTGCTTGTAGCGCCGGGATGCTTGTTTTGCACATGCAGTATCAGATGTGCCGGAATATCTGCCACATTGCACTGTGGGCAGTTGTAGCCGCATAACGTTGGTTTGATGTGACGCAATAGGATGTCGTGGGTGAACATATACTGCTCTGATGTCGCCAATAGACGGCGCATTTCGTTTCTTGTGAGTTTGGAACGTGGGGGAGGGTATAACCTGCATTCAAGCCGATAGTCCTTGCAGCAGTGTATGAGAAGGTGTACTAGTGTTGATTCTGTTTCGTTTGCTGTTGTTGCGTAGAAAGTGCCCCGGATCTCGTGCATGGAGACCCGCTTGACGCATGCGCTGGCCGCGGTGTGTGCCGCTTCGTTCTCCTCGATGACCTCGTGACCCACACGATGCAGGTGTAGAGGGGGAGGAGTGTGGATGCGTTTGAGTGTATTTATCGCTCTCGTGGAGATCCTGCCTTTCAGATAGTTGCGTACCGCTGTTTGGGAGTTGATGGAGACTACTATGGGATAATCGCTCGTCTGTGTGGCGATTGTTATAGCAGATTCCTCGGTTGTGTCCGCGTGTTTGGCGTGAATAGACACCAACGCCAGTGTCGTCTCCTTGTAGTGGATTATTTGTATTGCGTAAGCAATAACAGCTTGAACTAGTCGCAAAGAATTTGTAATGTCTTTGCGACTGTCCTCTCCACGTAAACTAGGCCTGCTAATGTGCTAACTCAAACCATCACTTCTATCCGCAAAACTATTGGCGCTCAATACGGTACACAGCAAGGTGGAAAATTTAGCAACATTTATCGTCTAGGATCTGTTAAAAAAAGACAAACAAATTGGAGCGCATTAGCAGAGTAAAGCTGTCCACACCATAATAAATTGTTCCCTATCTTATTTAATGCTCCCAATTTTATCTAATTTAATGAATAAATTATTATCGCAGCCCCGGAAGCTCGAAGAAACGTAGCATGCGCAAATGATTGTTTTTTTTTTTGTCTCTAGAAATGCGATCTATAGTTTGCCGCCTTTCGCTACCTCCAGCCGCTATCACTTGCACATACTACTAGATACCGTCATCCCAACACTGTAATTCAGATTTTGCCGCGTACACGTTGTCTTCGCGGGAGGCTAAAAGGAGCACTTTGTCGTTTAAGAGTAAGAAGTGTGAGCGGTCTTCGTCGAGGTTGTACATGCTCACCATTCAAAGAAAATTACACAAACAGAAAAAAGTCACAGTTTCGCCGCAACGGCGAAGCAATGATTGCGATAGCAATAAATTGTAATGTAATGCGAAGGACGGAAAGCAGCTCGAAATTGCCAGCGCGTCGCTCGAGCCCAAAGGACGCACGATAAGAACGCACACAGGACGAGCGCGAACTAATGCGTCACAGCTCGACACTTGAAGCGCACTGCTCAAACATAAAGCAGGACGCACGAAACCAACGAACAGGTACACACAAGACGAGCGCGAACTAATTGTCACAGTTGTTACTTATTTCTGTTTGAACAGCGTGCTCCTTTCGCAAACGCAGCCGCTGCAGCGAGCGAAACGAAGCACCCCACCGGCCGCCCCTTCTTTCCTTGAGATAAGCGCACGAAAGCGACGACGCCCTGTAGAGCGAACAGCAACGGCGTTCGCAGGGGCGGGGCGACGATCTTTAGAGCGCGCAACACGCGCGCACGTCGCGCCATCTATAGGCCACTAAGAAAGCATGCTGAATTACATGGTGTATATAAATAGCTCGCCGTTAGCAGGCTGAGAGACGGTGCTGCCGTAGCCTAACGTCTAACGCGGCGGACTGCAAAGCGCGAGGTCGCCCGTTCGATTCCGCGCGTCGGAAAGAATTTCTTAATTATTTTTCTTTGTGGCCTATATATATATATATATATATATATATATATATATATATATATATATATATATATATATATATATACTTATACATATACGGTGAATGACGGCGACGGGGACGGACATTTTCCAGCCGAGACTGTCCATATAATTGCTATCGCAATAAAAAAAGAAACTGGGTGTGAGAACGAGGATTTAAGGCAGCGACGAAAACGAAGAAAACTTCTAACTGCGCAGTTGCTGTCCTGTTTCCCTTTCCATAAAAGCGCGAGATGGAAAAGCAGTACGCACATGACAGCCTCAAAGCCACTGTCCGAGCGTTTTTTTCTTTCGGTGTTAATATCGAACAAGTTAGAATAATGTTTCTTAGCTGTTGTTTACTTCTCACATTTCTTGATATTTCCTGCCAATATCTTTACAACATATACCACCATAAATGGCTATTCCGAAAATCGTTCCTTCCTCGCGTGAATGCGCGTTTATGTGAATGCATGTTTATTTCTGCGTGGGATCTGCACGGCACGAGGGCCACATTCAGAAGTGGGAGAAGCGTAAAAACGCCCCTGCACCTTGATTTAATTCGACGTTAAGGAACGTCAGGGGGTCACTAATATTTTGGAGCCGCCGCCCCACTCTCTCCTTCTAGGGAATGCCTCATAATCGTAGTGTGGTTTTGGAATGTGAAACTGGAAACTTTAAAGGCTACAAAAGAATTCGTTCCCCTGGCTAGCCTAACAGAATGCAGACGACTAGGAGGTGTCCATTATGGTGAGTGGTCTCATTTCACACGATCGGAGACCTTCTTAAGCAACCTGATATAAACTACTTGTTTAATTCACAGGGCATTCTTTAAACAATTCAACCAATATGAACGCCACCTACAATAATTACGCGGCATCCTACACGAAGAGTTCCCATTTTCTTTAGTATTAATGATAGCCGTAAAATTTTAGCATATTCTGATCTGTGGAATATATACTTGGAAAAACATGGAAGGAGGTGACGTGTGGACACTATTTCGTATAATAAATGTGTTACGAATCTTATACTTTCCCTGGAGCTCATCTTTCCTGCTCGGTTCAAAGAAGTGTTGTGCTTTATTGGAATTCTGCCCTGCTTACTCATAGATCCCGTCTACGAAAAAGATCACAAGGACAGAAAATATTACCGCAAGTCATGCTTCAGAAAGCAAAAGTTTTTGTAAGATTTGTGAAATAAAAGGAAATTGTCCACCTGTGTCTGGCATCAATGCCTGACATAGGTGCACGCAATCTGCACGCAATGCAGATATAATGTTTGATATTCTTCTTGAAAACAACCTTGTTCAGATTGTCGAGGAACCCATGCACGCGCATTGCCAATAACGTAGGTTCTGTGCTTGATGTTGTGTTCTTAGATCGGTCCATCGCTGATTACGATGTTTCTGTTGAAAAGGGCGTCTCTGATCACTTGCTAGTTTTTGTTTCATTTCCACTTCATGTTAGTCACGTGAGGCATCTGTGTCTGGGCTCAAAACTGTGAAAAACCACATGCGTGCCCATGATGATGCCATTTTGAATCATCTCGAAACAGAACTTGCTGTATTTTCTGAAAGCGATCCTTTACTGCTTGGTTGAACTTTAAAAATATTGGCCTTTACTGCATTGACCATTTTGTACCCAGTAAAGCTAAAAAAAAAAAAAAACGACCAAACTTACCGCTTGGATAAACACATTATTCACTTAAAACGTAAAGCTAAGCGTCTGAGAAACCGGTCACGTTCTTCGCATGCATTGCTCGAAGTTCGATCAGCACTCTTTGAGGCTGTTCAAAAGGCGAAAAACTTTTACTTCAACACCACCTTGCCTAACTTTATCAAAGATGATCCGCAGAAGTATTGGAATTACATTAAAGAGCGCCAGGTGCCAGTAAATGAAATTTCGCATAATGATAAAATACTGGATGACCCGCAGGTTGTCGCCGATCATTTCAATAACCAATTCCATAGCGTGTTTTCTGTTACTGCTGAGAATCGTACCGCTGGCTCCTCGTTGAATTCATTTGATGTTGATCTTATGAGGGAGTCTTTAACATGGTTCTCAAACTGAAAGCAAAATCATCACCTGGACTGGACGGTATACCCAACGCGTTCCTTCGCCGATATGCCGAGCCCTTAGCTAGGTTTCTTGTAACAATATTTCAATCTTCTTTAAAAACCTCTCACATTCCTCATGATTGGAGATCGGCACGTGTAGTTCCCATGCTAAAAAAAGGGAGATCCGTTGTCAGTTTTAAATTACCGCCCCATATCTATAATCATTCGGCAAACATTATCAAATCATGAATGGTAGTCTACACTATCTCTCAAGAGGAAGGTATATAACAGCTGCATCTTACCGGTACTTACCTACGGAGCAGAAACTTGGAGACTTACAAAGAGGGTTCAACTTAAATTGAGGACGACGCAGCGAGCGATGGAAAGGAAAATGATAGGTGTAACCTTAAGAGACAGGAAGAGAGCAGAGTGGGTCAGGGAACAAACGGGGGTTAAGGATATCATAGTTGAAATTAAGAAGAAGAAATGGATATGGGCCGGCCACGTAGCACGTCGGCAGGATAACCGGTGGTCATTAAGGGTAACTGACTGGATTCCAAGAGAGGGCAAACGCGTGAGGGAAGACAGAAAATTAGGTGGGTAGATGAGATTAAGAAGTTTGCAGGTATAACGTGGCAACAGAAAGCACAGGACCGGGTTGATTGGCGGAACATGGGAGAGGCCTTTGCCCTGCAGTGGGCGTAGACAGGCTGATGATGATCTATAATTTCTTCCTGTTGTAAGCTCGTTGAGCATATTGTGGCTACCTGCATAACAACATTTTTAGAGGCCAATAACATACTATCGCCACACCAACATGGTTTTAGAAAAGGTTTTTCCACCGTTACTCAGCTGGTTTCCGTTGTACATTTTTTAGCGTCTGTTCTCGACAGGGGTGGTCAAGTCGACATGATTTTTTTAGACTACAGCAAAGCCTTCGATCGCTTTCCTCATGATAAATTAATTCAGAAACTATAAATCATTGGCCTTCCCGATTATCTTATTTCCTGGGTTTCCGCCTACTTAAACAACCGCACACAATATGTCGAAATAGATGGGAAAGCATCAGACACTCTTCCGGTATCTTCAGTGATGCCCCAGGGCAGTGTCCTGGGGCCACTTTTGTTCCTCATTTACATAAATGATTTAGTTTCAGTTATTAATGAACCAATAAAGATGGGCTTATTTGCAGATCATTGCGTACTATATAACGATATTCATTCCTCTGACGATCAACTCGCAATTAACGTAGCCTTCGGTAATATCCTTACTTGGTGTGATAAATGGGGCATGGAACTTAACTCTGATAAGACTACTTCTTCGCGTCACAAAAAGACTTCGCCCCCTTAAATTTTCTTATTCCATAGGTCTTAAACACTTAACTGAGGTTTGCGAATGTAAGTATCTCGGTGTCACTCTAGCAAATAACTTATGTTGGGACACCCATATTGCTAACACATGTTCTGCCGCGCTTCGCAAACTTTGCTTTATACGACACAAGCTTCGAAATTCACCACCACATGTTAAGCGTCTGGCTTATGAGCACCTCATCCGTTCTAAGCTTGAATATGTTTCTATTATATGGGACCCGTACACCAACGTCAATATTAACGCGCTTGAAAAAATCCAGCGAAAGGCTGTGCGATTCATTTTTGCTTTATACGGCTACCAGTCTTCCGTTACGTCATTTATGGAATCTAATCAGGTTTTTACTTTGCAGTCCCGGCGCAAAGATCAGCGTTTAAAGTTTTTGTATTCTTTGCTTAATCGGAAGCTCGGGTTCGACCCAGCACCGTACTTATCTCCACTTGCATCGCGGTTCACTCGTCATACTCATCCGCTTTCTATAACTCCTTATTTTGCCAGAACAAATGTATTTAAATTCTCATGCTTTCCGCATACAATTATAGAATGGAATAACCTGCCACCTGAACAACTATTGTCTTTAGCACAGTCAAATGCCTCCTCCTAGATTACTTTGTAAACAGTCTCTTTTAGGGGCGAAGCTCCTAAAGCCGTGGGTCTGTCCGTCCTAGCTCGTACGTGACCGCCAATGCCGCGCGTATGTGCCAGTGGTGATGGCAACGAAGCAGCGCGAGTGTTATTGGCCCAGCGCAGGGACGAAGAAGACGTTGCAGTTCTTTCTCTGATCGATAAAGCGTGTTTGTTTGTCGTGCTCCGTGTCCTCGTCGATCCCACGTCGTTACACTGGTGGAGGTGCGGGGTAAGCTTTATGCTTGGCACTCCATCGCGGAGCCGACAATCGAGCCCGGAATCGCCACCACGCGTCGAAACACCGGTCCACCGATTCAGTCGCCGTCATGACCGTGTACCTCGCACCCAACCTGTCTATCGGGGACGTCAGATCGTTTATAGACGCTGCGTTACGTGACTACGACAACAAGTACAAGAACCGTCCGTTTGTGCTGGTTGGGGACTTCAACGTGGACCTCATTGCCAATGACTGGATCGTGCAGCACATGCTTTCCAAATACGCACTCAGATGTATCCATATGCAACCTACCACGATCCGAGGGACGTGCATAGACTTAATGTTTGCAAACTTCCCACTGCAGCCAGTACAAGAACCTCTCTCGCGTCATTTCACGGACCATAAAGCCGTCATAATGAAGGGACCTCGCAATCCAGCCGCCATGACAACAACGAAATGAAAAGAACAAACGAAGAAACGAAACAACAAATGAACAAGAATAAAATAAAAGTTGAGTTTGTATAATATACGCACAGTCTTACGTCTTTCTAATGGTGTAATGGGCTAACTTTCACGGGAGAGTTGCGGTTTACCGATGATCTCCCCCTCTCGAGCTTCGCCCACTTATTATCATTCATTCCGTGGATGTGGCGTGATTTTTTTTTCAGTTTAATTAGAATGGGTTCTATTTCATTCACTTGATGATTTGTTTCACTGTCACTGTATTCAGTCATTTATTTCTATTGCCTTTTCACCGCCTATATTACCCGCATTTCTTCTTTCAGATTCTGTTGGTTTTATGGCTTGTCATCCACCTTTGTTGTGCAACGTTTTCATGCTTTTGCATTCTCACTCCTGCTTGGGCCATGTGGCCTGCAGTATTTATGCAAATAAAATAAAAATAAAATAAAATTATGCAAAGCAGTAAAGGCGCAAAGAATTCCAAAAATGAAGACGTCCTCGCCGGGACAGAGTTCGTCTTCGTCCACGGACCTAACCGCAATATAACACTTTTCCAGGGTGATTAGCCTGTCATAAAAGCTAATCCGTGCGGTAAGCGTCACGTCAACTTGTAGCGCAGGCCAAGCACAAAGATGGAGTCTAAGTTCTAAGCCCAAGTCGTAGCACCTCTCCGCCATCTGGGCGATTACCTACTTCTTCAAATGGCCGCTGCACTGATTATATAGGAGCGCGAAAATTCCCGGATCCTTCTATGGGTTGCAGTAATGACTCTGGTTGTTCTGCTGCGCAGAAGCCTGTAGCTGTTTGTTGAATTACGGCACGTTAGATGCGACTCTCTTTGCACTTGTACAAATAGCACAGTGCCCTGCAACTTAGATGTCAAGAACAGGAAGAAAACTTTCAAGCTACGTTATCAGGAGGATACTGCCGTTGGTGAAATGGTGAAGTCAAATGGCGCTGAATTCCATGCTTATGCGCTATAGCGAAACATTACTCTTGTGTTTCGAGTACTTTGCAACTTGCAAGCAGAACTTGCAAGCAAAAGTTATATTGTAGAAAATGAAACACTGTCACATACCTGCAGTGGACTGTCATAACGACAAATCCATGTTGTTGGAGTACCCCGAGACCTTCGGTGCTGCGAGTTAATAAAGAGTGTTATATAGCGTGGTGTGCAAAACTATATTATCCAGTTATCACGAAGACAAGTTTTAGCAGTACAGCACAACGCATCCAGCAGCTTGTAGAGCTATCACCAAGATTCGTGTGATGTATACCTGTTACACACGTTAGCGCAAAGTATGGATTAGCATTTAAGCTCGAACTTCGAAGAAATGTATTAGGTCCTCTTCAGAAACACAAGATCGCACCTTATTTTGCCACGTGCTGTTGCCATATGTTGTTTTGACATATGTTTGCCATATGTTGCCATATTTTGCCATATGTTGTTTACATATGTGCCGAGAGGAAATTGCGTTTATTCTATGTACTTTTATTTATTATATTATAATACTGCTAGCCACCCATATGGCAGCCAAGGCAGTGGTTGGTCACAAGAAAAATAACAAAATATTAGCTCAACCTAAAAAAAAAAAGTAAAGCAACAGTGCACATGGGTATATGACCTTGCGGGCTTCCGCAAAACTATTTTTCTATAGTATGTATACGTTGCCTGTATTGCTCGTGTTCCGTTCATTACTATCATTATGTTCTTCATGTTCTCAACATGGCATTGAGGATACCATGCAGAAACCCCCGTATTCAAGCATTCCGGTAAGTACTGCCCATAGGTCGGCCAACTCACTCATGAGTCGACTCACTGAGACTCATGCACTCCGACTCAGATCGGGCCGTGAATCTGAGTCTGAGTGAGTCGGGGTGAGTAATATTTTGGTGAGTTTGAGTACGAGTGAGTCCGGCTGAGAAAAATATTGGTGAGTCTGAGTCCGAGTGAGCCCTAAGCGCAAAATATATTTCTTGAGTGAGCCTGAGTGAGGTCCACCTTCTATTGCCGACTTAGGGTTCTATCTACTCATCTTCATCATTACTATCAGTCTTATATCAGCTTACGTTTATACTCAAGTTTAGTCACACACATCTGAATGCACGAGCGCTCACGCGCCACCTCAATATTGATTTATCAGAGGCGTGAGTTGGGGGGGGGGGGGGGGGGAGGGCTGCCATGACTACACCCCGCAAATTCTTTCAAGGAGAGTTCTTGATAAAAATACCTCGTGTGAGTCGTGCATTTCATAAAGATATCCTTACTGGATTGGAACCACTGATAACACGTACTTGAAGGTACGAGATCACAAGGCGTATTGTAGAGCACCGCTTATGTGAGATACTGGCGTTAAATAGCAATAACACCATGATTTAAAAGCTTATTTTACGTTAACAGACTCATGAGTCGACTCACTCAGGCTCAC
>NC_051186.1:79852002-79874502 GCF_013339695.2 Rhipicephalus sanguineus | reverse complement strand
GCGTTAAGCTTCTGAGAATGTCACATGTTTGCCGCATTTGCATGTTTTTTTTTTCATGCAGCCACTCAGAAAGTCTCCCACGTTGCAAAACGTTTCGATGGCAATGACGCCACCTAAGAAAGACGCCGCGTTAACGTAAGTGCTGCGAAAATGAAGCAATGTAGACGGACGAATGTCCCCCAGCTGACCACGGTCGACCAACGAGAGACATGCGTCAGCGGTAAGTGTAACGCTTTCGCACGCACCAGTCGCGGACTATAAACTCTGCCTCTTGACAACATAGACCTTAACAAAGCTGATCCTTTGCAAACAGACATCTGCAAAAAATACTTCAAGGATTATCCTTGAACAGTAAGTCATGTGTCTTATCTGGCAGCAGTGCGCGAGTTCGCGAATGGACTAACGGGAAAGCCTTTCAGTTCGGACAACAGATAATTTCACGAGATATTGGCTTCGCTTGCACACTATGAAGTGATGGCGTTCCTCTCACAATGGCCTGCCTTTGGCCCCTGGCTTTCCGCGAGTAAAGATGGGAGGTAAACAGTTCTTGGAACGCAACATCAGCGGCCTGCGGCCGCCATTATCGCAAAAAATCTTCGTGGCCATAAACCTGCTCTTTAAACAATGACGGAATAGGTCCGGCTATGTAAAAGTATGCGGCCGACCCTGCGTTGCCACCCCCCACCCCTTCGTTGTTTAGAGGAGGGGGGAGGGGGGCTGCTTCCCCCACCCCGTGCGCATGCCTATGACCCTGTATGCGAAGTGTCTCTTGGCGACGAGTGTACCAGAATCTTGGAGGGATGCTAACATCATCCTAATCCATTAGAAAGGGGACGTCGAGGACTTGAAAAATTACAGGTCAGTGAGCTTACTGTCCGTTATCTACAAGCTATTTCCAAAGGTGACAGCTAATAAAATTAGGGCCACCTTAGAATTCAATCAACCAAAGGACCAAGCAGGATTTCGTACAGGCTATACTCGACCGTTGACCATATTCGCACTATCCATCTGGTCATAGAGAAATGTGGGTAATATGAGCAACCCCTATATATAGCCTTCATAGATTACGAGAAAGGGTTTGATGCGGTCGAAAGCTCAGCAGTCGTCCAAGCACTGCGAAATCAGGCCGTCGACGAACCATATATCAAAATACTGGAAGAAATCGACAGCGGCTGCACAGCCACCACAGTCCTCCATAAAGAAAGTGACGAAACTCCTATAAAGAAGGGTGTAAGGCAGGGGGACACGATCTCCCCAACGCTATTCACCTCGTAGTTACACCGACATAAAACACTTTCCTGTTAAAATACGCAGAAGAAATGTACGTCAAGCTAGGCTTTCATTCGTGAAGTAGTTCTCGTACGTGCACGTGCTACGCGACGTTTTGTATGCGCCAGTCGTCTCATGGAATTTCTTGGCACGTGTAATATATACGTGGGATCAGGCCCGTAGACAGAGGGGGGGGGGCCCCCCCCCCCCGAAATTTTTATGATACATGGTGTTTTATCGAAAATAAATATTGAAAATAGGCGTTTTTCTCACATAGTCAAGGCTTTCAGCAAGTGCCCCCCCCCCCCCCCCTCCGAAAAAAATTCCTGGCTACGGGCCTGCGTGGGATAATGACCTGTATAATGTTTGGAGCATCGGACTTTAATACTAGAAGACGAAGGCTACGTGATATTTTTTAAGGCGAAAGCCGTACATGCCTCACTAAGCACGAAACTTGACCGTCGGCGTCTCGCGCCCTGCGGCGTCGGGGACGAGTGGTGCAAAAAATCATCACCTGATGACGTCACCATATGACGTCATGACGTCACAGATCGCAAAACATTGTGACGTCATCATGACATCAAACCTGGCGTCACGTCATGTGACGTAACGCCGCATAATGCCGTTGAGCACGCTGCTTTTGGGCGGCGAACAAAACCGCGGAGAGAGCGCGACCTCAAAAGAAGAAGATAAAGGCGGCGCTTCGCAGTGGCACGTAAAGCCACGGCTCGTGTTCCCTGCTGGCGTCGATTTTGGTTCAAGCATCTCGTTCCTTCGCTCCTGTGACATAAACCTACACCATCATCACATATGACATCATAGCTTGGTGAAAAGTGGGCTGATCACGGAGGCAGTGCACAACCAGGTGAGGCGCCTCCGATCCTGGAGGCACTGCGAAGCCATGCTAGGTGCACAAAGCTTTCAAAGGGTGGCGGGGCAGGATATGTACATCTAGGGAGCCTACATGACCGGCCGTTCATGTAGGCTCCCTAATACATCGGCTGAGATGAAAAGGAAGACGTTCGCCTTCGAGTCGTCTTAGGTGAATGCACAAGGGACCTATTATGTAATCACTAGCGCCCCTTAGCCCTCTAGGCTGATGTACTTAATAAACGCCACTCCCAGCACGGAGCAGGCCAGTATACATTACGCTCAACATGGCATCCGTTGTCTCTCGTCTCAATCTCGCCCCATCTCTATAATCGCAAGCCATCCACATATAACAGGACCCTGTGATTTTTATATTAGGTTGTGTATGTAATCTATTGGGACAAACCAACAACACTAGCTGCGGTCAGCAATGTCAGCTAGAAAACAGGGGCGTAGCCAGAAATTTTTTTCGGGGGGGGGTTCAACCATACTTTAAGTATGTTCGTGCGTGCGTTTGTATGTGCGCGTGTATATATACGCAAGCAAAACTAAAAAATTTCGGGGGGGGGGGGGGGGTTTGAACCCCCCCAACCCCCCCTTGGCTACGCCCCTGCTAGAAAAGCTTTAAGAAGCAAACGCAACTTACTCGTGACTTTTAGCCCTTTCTGATCGTGCAGAGGACCGCTCTGCCGACTTATGTTTTTCTCGGCGATGGAAGATTTTGTCGTCGCAGGTGTACGGGGTGGAATAATCCCCTTGGCACGGCGGGTTCCTGTGAAAAAAAAAGAAGAAACAAGTTTTGGTATGCTTTTATGTAGTTACCAGTACAAAAACGCACGCCGGTCGCATAGCCAACATGTAGTTGCAACCATGAATTAAGCGTAACACTCGACCTTTTACATGTAAATGTTCCAAAATTCAAACACGTGAAACCCCCTTTTTTTCCGAACATTCCGGGACTTTAAATTTTTGTTTTCGCATGCTCACTTATGTATGCAAAAATAGCGCAATTGCAATTTATCTCCTCATTTAGAAGCATTGCATAAATCCTTGGATTCCGACACTTGTAATCGTTTGTTCCATCATTTCAGATGGATAATAATGTTGCAATAAACAACGTTGAACCGGCTGTAGTCGGGGACTCCCTACTTCGCTCATTCTCGGCGCGTATCGCTGACCGACAGGTGGGTGGTACGTCGTCGGCGACAAAATTGCGGCGATGCAGTGCCCTGGTGCGGACTTGGAGTTGCGACGACACGAAGAGCGGCAGCGGCATAACCCATCGTTTCGTTCTGGAAAGGTTTAGCAACGGCCACATTTTCCTGAGTATCCTCGTTAACAATCTTAGCAATTTAATGGACTTGAGGCTGTGACTCAGCAAGGAGCTCACACAGCTCTTCACGACCGCTCTATGATCTCACGCAGGCCGTCGGCGATAGGGGCTCAGGCTTCGGCATAGTCTGACCGGAAGTAGGGTTTGTATTGCTTTGTCCGAATGTTTAGCGTCTTTTCTATCCTGGCGATCACCGAAAGAAAAATTCTGACAGTCTTGGTCGCGTTACGTACAAGGCCGGTGAACAGCTCTTGCTTTACTCCCCGCAGCAAGGAGCGAACTTTCTTCTCTTCGTACATAGAGGGGTCGGCATGGAGGAACGAACTATGGTTCATCTCCTCAGCTTACTATTGATGTTCTGGTCTGGGAGCTGCGTACGGATTTCAAGCAGGGTTTCGGCCTTTTCTCGTAGACGTGCAAATATATACCTCGTACTTTACGTGTGCAGTAACACACGTAATGCGTGTGGCAGCTGTATGTTAATTACGTGCGCCGAAGTGACACGGGCATACTTCTGCGAACTAAAGGATTCTGCGTCGGCGGCCGAAATGTATAATTACGTGCGCTCAAGTGGCGCGGACACACCACTCAGTCCTAAAGAATAGCACGTCACTACATGTAGTGGCCGTAACACTGGCGCGATCGCTGTTTTCCCGTGACTGCAGTGCCGTTTTTCTACTGACGGCCTTCTAACTTACTTTTCACAATTAGTGAGCTTCACCACTCTACTCATTCGTGCTACAGTGAAGCAAATCCATTACTATGAAGCGCAGCAAAACATTCGCAGCAAGAGCGCCCCGCCACGGTGGTCTATAGTGGTTATGGCGCTCGACTGCTGACCCGAACGTCGCGGGATCGAATCCCGGTCACGGCGGCTGGATTTTTGATGCAGGCGAAAACGTTCGAGGCCCGTGTACTTAGGTTTAGGTGCACGTTAATGAACCCCAGGTGGTCGAAATTTCCGGAGCCCTCCACTTCGGCGTCTCTCATAATCATATCGTGGATTTGGGACGTTAAAGGGACACTAAATAGAAACAATGAATTGGTTTAGATTGATAAAGCGCGCTCGGAGAACTCTTGTGTAGTTTATTTCACCACCACAGGTTTATTATTAGAGGAGAAAACCAAGTTCAAAGTTTCATTTTTAAATTTCGCGCCGAACTTTGTAATTCGTGACGTAAAAAGTTTCAAAGAGCATTTAACGTATTTTGGCGCCACTGACTCGACGAAATTTCCACCAACTCGTTATGTCAAGTCTCTGGTCCCCTCAGAGGACAATGTACTTCGATTTAAACGATTAGGAATTGCGTAGGCCCAAGCAGGCGCCGTCAAAAATATGTGACGTCACGGAAAATGGTGCGGGAATTCCAAGGTGGCGTCGCCACCTGTATTTTCTTTTTGCGCGTTTATCTCGCTTATTAAGCGTCTTCTCGCAGCAAGCGTGGTCTTTTTGGTATCGTGGAAGACTACTTTACTAATGCGAGAAAAATCTTTTTGCTCTTTAGTGTCCCTTTAAACCACAGATATTATTATTTACACTCGCAGTAAGAGCCATCCATATTTCGAGACACACGCCTTGTTAATTTTTTTTCTTCTTGGCATTTCTTTCTTATTCAATGCGTCGATTGAGAGCATCAGTGCAATTTTTTTAAGAAGGAATATTTCCAATGAAGCGAAAAGTTGGTGACAAGTTGTACGCTTGCAGGGGCGATGCGATGTGTTGTAGGTATAGCTAATTTCCGATGAAGAAAGCACCAATTCCCTTACCAATTCCCTGAGAGTTCGTGGTATTGGCATAAGCCACGTAGCCAGTAGTCACGAATGAGAAAGTAGTTATATTTTGCTACTGTTGCGCTATAGCGTTAAAGACCTCGTTTAGCAGAAATTCCAGTGAAGGCGTCGGCGTCCTTGGTTGTGAACGAAAAACTGACGTAGTCCGTGAGCGAAAAATCGCGATGGATACAAATAATTAAAATCAAGGGTTCGAGCCGGAATCGTATCCAGGCATTCTGTATGGCAAGCAGGGATCCTACCACAGAGCCACGCCAGTGCTTGAAACAGATTCGAAAAAAAAAAACACTATGTTGGCATCATGTTGTGCAGGAGTCGCGTTAACACATGTATAATATTGCGTGGAAGAAGCGTAGAACTGCACTAAGCGTCACACCATGCGAATTGGTCAAAGAGCTGGCTGTAAGGCCCACCCATTATAAAGCGTTCAGGCATAATTAATCGTTATTATCAGCAACAACATGAAGAAAGCGTACAGCTGCGTAGGTGCGCGTACGGATGCGTAGTGGGTACTTCGCTAAATCAGACAATGGTGGATTATGACGTAATAGGCGTTTAGAAACGTTATTTGAAGTAGGCATTCTAGGATAGTTTAAGACGGACAATATTACGCGTAGAGACGTTCCTTTCGTCGAGGCGCGGTTGAGGTGCCAGCCGCGAAGCGAAGCCTAGCGAATGAGACGGCGATGCGAACGGGACCCAAGTACGCTATCGTGTTCTACTCTTGAAGTCGAAGCTCAAGCGTCCTCCAAGTTTTGAAGGCCCACGAGGCCTAGGAGTTTCACATTTCAGAAAACAGAAGGGCTCTGTATTGCTGACTACCGCAAAATCCCGAGCAAGCGCTCCTACCCGAATAAGCGGCCCGTTTCCCTTTTTCGGGAGATTTGAAATAAGCACCAATGACCGAGAGCCCCTCTCCTCCCGCCATTTGCAGTTTCTTAGTTTCATTGTTTTAACACGAAAGTGTTTTATGCCGGGGTCCACCAAGTACATGCGTTACCGGATATGACGTTCATAAAATGGACGCCAACGGCTGAGAAAGAAAAAAAAAACAGAAAGATCCACCGCTGGGAATCGAACCCACGACGCTGCGGCCTCGACGGTAAGCGCCAGAGCTAAACCAACTAAGCTAGCTTGATTTTTTTTTAAACCTTCAACTAAGCTAGCTTGAGAGATGCTGGACACCTCACGAACGCGCCTTATATCTTTCACACATTCTCTCTCGCACGGTGCTCTCTGTTGGCGGTGTAGATAGGCGGGGCGGAACGGGGTGGTGCCGCCGTCTGTGAGAGGTGAAAAGAAGTAATGCGTCACGATCGACACTTACTATCGCTTACTCCGAGATTGCGTGCGATATCGGAGGTCACGGTTAAAGCGTCTCGATACCAGCGAGGGACACTGGCCGCGCTGGCGTCGCCGAGGCGCCCTAGACGCAGTTACGTTCTTTGCCTTTCGCTTCGTGTGAGCGTGCGCCGGCTCATCGGAGCAGTGCAGCTTCCACATGCACCAACGGAATTTCTCCGCCGCCGACTACTTCGACTGCGAGAGCGCCGACTAACAAAACTGCTGCAATACGTGTTGCAGAAAGGACACGATTTGCACGGGCGAAGGTCATGCCTTAGTGGAGCGAGACAGAGGCCAGCGGGACGCATGCGTTTGCGGCTCAAGCTAAGAACCTCTACGAACTAGGCGTCGACATGGGTGCATCAACGCCAGTCGGTGCTATAGCTGCCAAACACGAATAGACATTGTACAAGCTCTCATATATCATTACAAAATAAGCACTACTTCTGCGTAGATACGTTTCACTTTCGTGCTATACCGATTCCTATGACGGAGGGATCAGCCATGTTTTTTTATTCGCCCGACGAGGGCGAATAACGAGAGTGACTGCATGTGTATTCAATAAAGCAGTTCACTGAAAGCACGTGCGGCTCCTCCGCCGCCATCTTGGATTTTGATCCGTGACCGAGCAAGGCTTCCCAACCCCCCCCCCCCCCATAACTTGTCGGATTATCTTTCATCGATAAGAGTGTGGTGTGTGGGGGGGGGGGGGGGGGGGGGGGCTTGCTCGGGCTTTTACGGTAGCCCTATTAAATAACTACAGTTACACAGGCTTTGCGTTCATTTATACGGTGCTGCAATGCCCGACGAGACGCCTCTGTCATTCACCCGGTGGAGACTTCTTGGCATGCACGTCGCGGCTGTTCCGGTCACCCGTCCGCAAGTAAGCATCCGGTTGCTTGTCTTCGGTAACCTTCTTTTTCTCGGCTGAATAAGGTGAATAAAACAGCTATCACCAACTCTGACAGACACACAATACCGTAGTTCAGCACTTCCTACGCAGTCTGCATTAAACACTTTTCCCACACGCTCGTCCAGCTGCGACCGAAATAGATAAACACGAGCGACGATGAAAGGGGTAGGAAATCACGACTAGCATTCAAGATGCCGGTTTTATAATAATAACTGTTGGGGTTTGACGTCCCAAAACCACAATATGATTACGAGGGACGCCGTAGTGAAGGGTTCCGGTAATTTCGTCCACCTGGGGTTCCTTAACGTGCACTAAATCTAAGTACACGGGCCTCAAGCATTTTCGCCTCTATCGAAAATGCGGTCGCCGCGGCCGGGATTCGATCTCGCGACCTTCGCGTCAGCAGTCGAGCGCCATAACCTCGCGTTGGTTATCCTCGCGTTGCAGTGGCCACTGTCGCTGAACGTTTAAAGAAGTCGGTTTTGTTAAAGAAATTCGATATGAAAAAAACGTGTCGTATAAGTATTCCTTACATTCATTGCGCATCTCACAGGCTAGGTAAGATTTGTACCGATGCGCAGAGAAAGAATGAGCGAGTAATAGACAAGATGCGGACCGACATTTGTTTCGTAAAACACACAAACAAATTCACTTATTGCCGTACAGGTGTGGTGTATAAGGTTCATTTTAGCGGCGGCCGCTTCCACGTAGGACAGACGGGCCGCTGTGCTAGAGATTATTGGAACATAAGAGATCGCTAACCGGAGGCTCACCTCCTAACCTTTCTTTACATTGCCGAGAATGCAAGTGCACGTCGAAGTTTTATGAATGAGCAGTTTTGTACCGGCACAGGAATGAAGAAACGCGTTCAATAATTGAGGCATGGCATATCGATAGCAGTGATAGCGCAAGCGTGAGTTAATCGTCGATTAACTTGCATAAAAAGAAATTAAATGCCTTAACAGTTATCTGTCATGTAGACCACCACGCGTGCCGCATTGATAGGTTCGCCTATAGCACGGGCATGCGCAGGTAAGATTTCGTTTCTTCTTGCTCTCTTTCTTTTTTTTGCCGTTGTGCGCCTTTGCAGTTGTTAGTCGGCTTCTGTGGTGTCCTGACTTCTTTGTGTCCGTGTTTGCACGCCCTGTCTTTTAGAATGAATTCGGTGTTCCAGCTCATATTTAATGCACCTTGATGATATCGGCACGCAATAATACGCATGCTGCTTAACTGCTACATCCGATGCATGTGCGCTCGGTAATACTGACACTGCACTGTGTTAATTATTTAGCATTTCATGCGTAGAGGTACATACAGATGCGTCCGCATGTGTGCAGTATTTACGGCGTAAGAATAGTTAAGAAGCGGTGACGTAAGAAAGGTGAAAATAGACCACCACCCGTATTTTCACCTTTCTTAACCCTTCCGCCTCCTTGAGGGATTCCACAGAACTGATTTGCAAGCGGTGACGTGTTCTTTTCGTTTCGTGGTACCACCGATATCACGGCGCCAACGAGCAGCAGGCGAGCGAACAGCCGCCTCGCTCGGCCTACACACTTTTCCCATAGTGGTCCGCGCGCCCGCGGGGCGCTCTGGGATTGCTTGAAAAAGGTCTATTTGTTTCAGTTTAATTGAGAGTCATTGCACTACAGTTAATAACAATAATATCTGGGGTTTAACGTCCCAAAACCACGATATGATTACGAGAGACGCCGTAGTGGAGGGCTCCGGAAATTTCGACCACCTGGGGTTCTTTAAAGGCCAACTCCGGCGATTTTTCGAGGTCGATGGATCTCAATGAAATTCGCTGGGTACGTTCCTTGCACGTGTCCGTCGGTTTATGCCAAAATTAGCAGGGCTTGAAGACGATGCGCAGATTGTTTGGCAAATGAGATTTTAAAAGATTGTCTGCAAACGCCCTCCTGGCCTTCCACAATTATTTGCAACATATGCGGTCCTGTTGACGTCAGATATTGGGAAGGCCGGCGGAAGTGCCGCAGCCGAGGGCAACCGCTAACTTCGGCACTCATAGCTTCGGCCCGCTACAGCGATGCGTCTGCATGTGCCACAGGCGACAGACAGCGTTGGTTCTGGGCCGGCGCCTTCGCTGGTCGTCCCGACTGTCACCAGACTTTCATACTCCGCGCTCCGGCGTGAACGCGGCAGGCCCTGCACGAGCTTCCGGTTCGTTCTTACTCTTAACAACGTCTACCGTCATATGTAAGTACAGTACACTCCGGGTGGCGTTGGGTTATTCGGTTATCACGTGGTGTTGCGCTTTTTTTGTCTTATTAACAAATTATTCTCCAATTGGCCCGAGTAGTTCGCTATCGGGCCCGTAACAGGAGCGTCCTCTGGTACATAAAAGCACCAATTACTTGACATGGGGCAAAAAATCGCCGGAGTTGGGCCTTTAACGTGCACCTAAATCTAAGTACGCGAGCCTCAAACATTTTCGCCCCCATCGAAAATGCAGCCGCCGCGGCCGGGATTCGATCCCGCGACCTTCGGGTCAGCATCGAGCGCCATAACCACTAGACCACCGTGGCGGGGCACTACAGTTATAAACCACAAATAATGTCCGCTATGCTTTCTTTGGCTTAATGGTGTGTCGGCTTCATTAGTTGTGTATAATACAGAAAAACGAGCCGTTCGAAACAGTTCCCTGACTTTTGTGCTAACTGTAGGAAAATATATCGTAAGTAAAACACTTACGCTAACACTGTACAAAAAAATGAGGGTGTGTATAAATATATAAATAATTAATCTCTTATATATAACACTTTCGAAATATTCGTTACCCCAACTACTGGCTCATATTGTGAAACTCTTAAAGGTTATATTACCGTACGGCGGCTGCCCTTCAGCCTTATCGGAATGTCGACGTGGATGGTGCCGCGCAGCATGCTTGTGTGGCGATGTGTGCGCTTGCTTCGCAGAGGCCTCTCCTGTCCCTGTCGGAAGACACCAGGCTTAAAAGAGGTCAGCCAAAGCCACATACAGGGATTCACGCCGGCCTTAGTCACGCCGGCCTTAGTTTGCTCTCCGGCCTCACGCCGGAGAGCAAACTATGGTTTCAATCCGCAGTTTTATTTTTACGCGGGTACCCATAGTGAAAATCAGAAAATTCCGCAGTGGATACTGTGAGTGATCCTTGATGAATCAGCGCGAACGACAGGACAGGACAACGGATGAAGACACAAGTCAAGAGGCTGTCCTGTTGTCTTCTACCATATATAGTTCCGTCGTTCACGCTGTTTCACCACGAATGAACGAAAATGAACTAGCGCAGCTAAGAACTCCTGTGAATGGCTTTATGTTTGTCAGTTTACGTACTCCGATCATTTTAACAGTAGGCAGCCTAACCACTAACGCAACCCGTGATGGTGGTCTAGTGGTTATGGTGTTCGACTGCAGACCCGAAGGTCGCGTGATCGAATCCCGGCCGCGGTGACCGCATTTTCGATTTTCGTTTGAACCTTCCTCTCAGATGATGTGCAAGGGGGAGTCAAAAAGTCCCCGTAATGATTACCTAATGACGACTGAAGTAGGACCCTTGCGCGCACACACTGTCTCCGTCGCTCCTGCCATTGTTGGAAGCAGCAGTAGAAGGCTTCTTTCGGAATCTGTCAGAGCTTAGTCGTTGAAGTTGCTGTGCTCTTCCCCACGGTTGCAAAACGTGTCCCATAGAGGTCCATTATCAAAATAGAGAACAGCAAAAAGACACAAAAAGCGAGATCCGAAGAGTAAGGTGTCTGACTGGAACGTTATTCTCGATTAGGAATTGCTGCGCATGCAGCACGCGATGTATGGATTGGCGCGTTAAGAACACATGTGACAACTAAGCTCCGACAGATTCAGAAAGCAGCCTTCTACCGCTGCTTCCAACAATGGGAGGAGCGATGGAGCAAGTGTGGTGTGCACGCAAGGGCCCTTCTTCGAAGGTGATTAGGTAAGCATTCCCATAAGTCTTAATATTAGCACGCCGAACCACCAGTCCGAGAACATTTTGACTGCCCCTCGTAAGCTTGACGCAAGCTGGAACGGAATGAGACCAGGACATAATATTCAGACGTCATTGTGCTCATGATCAGCGGTAGGCGCCTCTGCAATGCCAGAGTGCAAGGCATGAAAACGTCGCATAGGCGGCAGAAAGCGTATCACGCGTCGTGATGTACGGAAGGCAATATTCACTGCAGAAGCAGGAAATACAGTATGAAATTTGATTGTGTAATGGTGTGACAGCTGAGTTTTAAGGTAACTTGGCCTTAGTCATTAGCTTGCGTACTCTACGCAGCAGTTGATGGCCTTGCACAGCAAGAGCAAAATCAAAACCATTATAATGCCAATTCAATAGTAAAACGAAGACCCGTATTCACAAAGCTTCTTACGCTAAAAATGTTCGCAAGAGAATTTCTCAGCGACTCACGATGCTGGACACATCATTTTCGAAGCCTGCTTGCCAAGAGGAAAAGCACTTACGAAAGAGAAGTTTTGTGAATTCGACCTCAGGTCCTCTTCTTTTTTTTTTTTGGTATTGCTTTATGCCGCATACAACAAATTACCTTCTGGGCGGTGCGCAAGATGCCCACCGGCAGGTCCATGGTGGCGTTGATGACGGAAGTCACCTTTATGCCGCGTAGGAGGCGTCACTTTATGCCTGTCAATGGACCTGGGCGCTCCTGTTGAGAAGATAATCCGAGGCCTCAAACTTCAATGCAACCACGCATCCTTCCTAATGTACAGGATCCGTCAAAAGTTCCCAGGCCATGCCATAGGAATACATGGGATAGTGGCCTGGGAACTTTTGACGGACCCTTGTACATGATAAATAAGTAACATTTGAGGATCATACCACGAACTAAGAATGGTCTCAGTAATTTGTGCGCACTTAATGCATAACAGAGGATACAGCACAAGGGTGCAGTGATGCAAAATATTCGCGCCAAAAACAAAAGGCAGGGTACTTATTTTTATAAGAGAGGTCAAGCAACAAGTAAAACATGTTGTTCTTAACAGTAAAAAAAAAAAAACTAATGCCCCAGTAGGCAAATGTCGTACAAAACGAAAAGGCGCCTAATTAACCTAACTATAAAAATCAGACTGAAAACCAATATGAAATGTGCGGACGCTGAAGACACATTCAATTTCACACTAGTACCATATAACAAAAAAGTTTATGCGATACTTATAAATACATAGACGCGAGATAAAAACTATAGGGTACACAAGAGTCAGCGTAGTTCAGTGTAGTCTGCGCAAGGAGCGCTCGCGGCGGACACCACTTCCGGTAGTGTCGGAAGTGACGCCATCAGAACCATTGGCGCAGCGTCTGCGGTGCACGCTGTCTCCGGGACTGCAACAGACACTGCTTTGATTTCGGAGGAAGAAAGGTTTGGAGCGGCCACCGCAACGATCACTCGCACCCGACACCCCTTTTTTGGAGTGGAGATGGAGGAAACAGGAGGCTTGGGAACCAGCTTTCGGCTCACGTCGCAGACATCGTTCTAGAGTAGGCATTGACATTTCAGTGCTTTGCCCGTCAGGCAGAGCCCAACGACGTGCCTCGTACCCCGTGCAGCCACGTACCTCGAGCATGTTCCCCAATGTTGCCGCCTGTTGGGACGGTGGTGCAATGGAATGTGGGCGCAGGCTGGATTCGAATGCCCGATCGGTGCCTGTACATTTTCGTCAATGTACGCAGCGGTATCTAAAAGTGCTGCCTGTACCTCAGCGGCTGGCCAGGATTGAACCTTTGACAGAACTCAAAGAAAATGGCGAAAACCAGCGTGACGACATAGTAGCGACCGGCCACTAATGTTTAAAGTATTTTCGCGAAATTTATGTTGTATATGTCGAAGACTGGCAGTAAAGAAAAAAATTCACAGCATATCCACGGGTGAATGATGAAGAGCTTGGGCGAAGCTCCTGAAGCAATCATGGTTACACCGTTAAATCTTCAGTGGTTTCGCCCAGCAGTAATCAAAGCGATAGCCCATTACATCATCAAAGACGTGACAAACACTGCATATATTTATAGAAAAAATTTTATTAATTGTAAGTGGTAGCTAGACGTGGCTTCCGTTCCCCCTTCATTATAACGGCGTTATGGTCGGTGAAGTGATGGATCGGTGATGGGTCGTAGTGGGATGTTTGCAAAGACGAAGTAGTGGGCAGTTTGCAAAGGTGGCTTCCGTTCCCCCTTCATTATAACGGCTTTATGGTCAGTGAAATAATGGATCGGTGATGGATCGTAGTGGGATGTTTGCAAAGACGAAGTAGTGGACAGTTTGCAAAGGATCGGTGATGGGTCGTAGTGGGATGTGTGCAAAGACGAAGTAGTGGGCAGTTTGCAAAGGTGGTTACGCCGGACAACGGAGACGTGACAAGGTTAGACTAAGAGGAGCTTCGCCCCTAACAGTCGCACTTTCGCAGCAAGGGCGAAGCAGTGAATGCGATGGCAACTATTAAGTTGGAATATTATACGAAGTAAGGCTTGAAGCTCAATCCTTCTGTATGCGACGTGGCTTAACTCAACAAAACTCTGGCGTAAAGAAACGTGGTCGCTGCACTGACCGAAGCGACCTTCGTGCTGTCTAGGGTTTTTACGCAAACTTTGCGATGAGAGCACAACACGTGCGAAGGCATGCGCAGTCTGCTTATCCCCTCTAAAGACACGACGCACGCGACCGCGGGCGACCACGCCTGACTGATTATACTCATTTCCTGCCCGAGCAACGCAGCCCCCCACCCCCACCCACACACACACACACTACGGCACCCCTCCACGCGCCTTTCGCTCGACGGAGACTGCCGGCGAATATGAGTTTCATATATGCTTCAGCCGTAACCGTCGGCAGCCATCGCACGCTTTCACTCGCACATAGAATATACGACGCGCGGGGCGATGTTACCGACGTGACCATGATTTGGGGACATGTGCACAGCGCCATCTCTCGTCGGTGACAGCGGTGGCTTGCCGTAACTGAATAGGAAATAGGCAACAAAAAATCATATCTGACGAAAAAAGCTAGTTACCAAAAAGGACTCCCTGTTCTATACATGCAGATACTTATTTGAACATTCTGGTAAAATTACGGTGTCGCACTACAAGCCGCGTAGCTTCCCAGATTGTTTGATCTTTCGCAATGAGGCCCCATGTGCATCTAATGGGTGGTGTTCAATTCTCCTGGGAAGCCACACGCTTTGTAGTGCGTTACTGCAATTTTACCAAAATGGTTCCAGTGGGTCTCTGCTGCATATAACCGGGATTCCTTTTTGGCAACTAGCTTTTTTTTTTTGTCAGATATGATTTTTTCGCTTATTTCCCATTCAGTTATGGCAGGACGCCGCCGTTACTGCCGCCGAAAGATGGCTCCACGTACAGATGTCTCCAAATCCTGGAAATGTTTGGGCTTTATGCGGTACACGACGGCGAGGCGAAGATGCGCCTCGAGTGTCCTTCAATTTCTCTCTCAGCAAAAGAAGGCGCAGTGGTTAGTTCGCTCAGCTACGGCGCGTTGTCAGTGGCGATGGGGCAATAGGTTCTAATCCTATCCGTGGCTTCATTACTTAGATGAAGGCGGCGTTACTGATGTGCCGTCTTTATTCGACGAATTTATCACGATAGCCAGATCGCACAGTGAGCCAAGTGATGCCCACGCATCAAAGAAAAAGTGGAGCATGAACGCGAAGAAATTGTGCAGGCGTGTGTCTTGCAGGCCTACGCAGCTTTTAGCGCCGGACATTGTACATCGAGAAGCACTGCCATTGCGACCTAACATTAGCACTTTTTACTTACATATCATTCCTGAAATTTGAAGCCTGCTCTACTCTAGTACGCCCGCAGTACACAATACGTGCGGTATGATAGGACAACAAATTACTGGAACATACATGATATTTCAGCTAACTTGCACCTAGTATTAAAGAAACACACATACGCGCTACGCGTGTTGAGTTGGCCCAGTACTGTTCTGAGCCGTACGCAGCACGTCAGGATTTTTCCAATCCGCCAAGCTAGATAATTAACAAAGATTGCTTAAATATATTTTAATTAGTAACTCTGGCGAAAAATATTTAATGCAAACGTTGTAGCACTTAGTCTGAAACGCCGGAATATTTCATCCATGCTAAGATAGCCGCCAGTCCGATAAGCTCTGTAATTAACAAATATTGCCTAATTAACCTTTCATATAGTAACTAACAAAAATGTTCGATAGAAAAGTTGTAACACTTGTTCCGCAACATCGGATTACTTCGTCCATACTAAGATAACTGCCCTGTTTAATTTTTTCCAGCTATTCTTTAAAAAAGAATATACTCGGCGCAGGTTAGCCGAAACACTTTGTAAATGTGAACCGTTTTTACCTTGGATAAGAAACTTGACATTACATGGATTGGCTATCAGAGCATTATATGCCAGGTGGTAACTGAGCATTTGTTCCCTTCCGACAGAAAAAATACTTCCCTTGGGAAATTTGTCATTTATTTCTACAGAGCCACATATTACATTTCGTCAAATGAAGGTGGTCGCCGCATATTGCGTATCTTGGGGCGCCACTCTAATTTGATGCGACAGCGTATGACACTCAGTGCATTCCCCTTCGTCCAAGAAAGTCCGAAGCAGGGACTTACATTTCGAAGGTGGGAAAACGATAACGCACAGCGGTAGGCCGATTTCCTAGGATATCTTTCGGTGTCTTAGGCAAGCGTCCACATGCAACGTGCGAGATTACTGATTGAGGCGACCATAAGAGCTGCTTACAGCACAATGGTCTTACGCTGAAATTCTTGACGGGGAAAGCTTTTAACCTTTTATGCGCGAAGAAAATGCACGGCTCTTCGCTATCTGTTTTGGTGTCGAATTCTTGTTGTAGTATATTCGTAAGCTTCATAAATCAAGTTCTCACGCACGGTAAGTTTTGCGGATGTTCATTGAAGCTAGTGTCACGGAGCTCGTGGATGGCCCATTGCCTGGCTATTACAACACATTCGTGTTTTCTCTCCCCACCTGAAATCAGGATTCCGGATAAACCACTGCCCACAGGATTAATGAGAACTAACAGACAATAATGCCAAGGAAAGTATAGGGGATGTTTTTAGTAATAAATGTAAGGTAATTGTGAAGAAAGAAAAGTGGACGAAAAGATAGCTTGCCGCGGGCAGGGACCGAACCTGTGACCTTCGAATAACGCGTCCGATGCTCTATTCGAAGGTCGCAGGTTCGGTCCCTGCCCGCGGCAAGCTATCTCTTCGTCCACTTTTCTTTCTTCACAATTACCTTACATTTATTACTAAAAACATCCCCTATACTTTCCTTGGCATTATTGTCTGTTAGTTCTCATTAATATTGTGTATAACAAAGAAAACGAGCCCTTGAAATTCACACTTCTTTCCTTCTTGCCCACAGGATGGTGACAGGTATCTGCGGTGACTTCGAGCTCCTGTTTGTTGCTGAGCCTATCAACTTGATACTTGCATTTCGATGGCTCAACAATTTCACGGGACACTCAGAAAAAGCAACAGAGCGCTGCAACGCTTCAACCTTAGCAACTATCATTTGGAATAATGAGCGATTTACCAACTGAGAGGGGCGCTTGACGAATCACTGGTTCACGATGCTGATGTTCGTGCGGTATGTTTCGGTGCTGGGGCCGATGCCATGGCAGAGTATTTCGCGTCTATTCTGCCTGCACAGTCCAGTCAAAGACCCTCAGGATCTCATAAATAATCATGGGCACATCAGTGCAGTGTTTTACACAGATTGTTGCTAGTTCGATAGATTAAACTCTCGGATACAATCAAGCAATGATGCAATTAGGTTTGGCAGCATGTGGGCTTCGACTATTGCGGATGGGCGCCAAGATTTCCGACCACAGCAAGAATAGTACTACAAGTTGTGGATATTTGTGTATGCTATGTTTTCATTTTTTTTCTATTCTGCTAACATCGTCGATATGATCGTGGCCGCGCCATAAACTCGTTTTATCAAGCACATAAAGATATCGAGTTTGGCAGCCTATACACTCACTTTAAAGCGCGCACAAGGTTCAAGAGATAGCATGACAGTTTGCAAATCGCGCAAGGTATTGTTTTTCTTAGCCTGTCATCCCGAAAAGTTTTGCGACATTATTGTTGGGCGAATTATAACTATACCGCTTGAGGAGGGCAGAAAACTTCCTGTGCAAGAAGCATTATTTCTGACACTTTCCAGGCCTGCGGTATTTTCACAAAAGCCGAACTATCTGCCTTAGTTTAATGATTAAGCTTGCTTCTACGTGAAACATCGTCAAAACGACGCAGCCGAACACTTATCTGTAGAAGAGTAAGATGATAAAAGGTTTATTGAGAAGAATAAATAAATAAATAAATAAATAAATAAATAAATAAATAAATAAATAAATAAATAAATAAATAAATAATTGGCCGCGTATCTGCCTGTTTCGCTGCAAACGTCGTCGAAAGATGATAGTTTTCTGCCGGCCGTACTGCATGAGTCCTGGTCTCATCCGCGGCCACCCGTGATGCTGTTCCCCGAGCCACTGCCAGGTGGCAGCACCATATATTCGGCAGAGGGATTTTTCGTGCATAGCGTCGCATTTTCAGCGCAGCCTATGAAACACTAGGGTCTATAGAATTACGTATCTGTGTATTTTCTAGTAAAGTATCACACCACCTAATACTTGCGTATTGATGTTGCACCTCAGATGTGCGTAATATTTGCTTTTTGATCGACAATATTTACAAGTATGAACGCAGCTACCAGTTCAAGATGGCTGGGCGTTCAGCAAGTGCTTAAACTTTCGCCGGGTGGCTGAATCGTGTAACAGACATACAGACAGACAGAAAGACAGACCAAAATTTCTGCGTTCAAGTATCCCAATAAAGACTATCATCTTTAATGAATAAATCATAGGAGGGGGAAACGTCAAGGGTGGGTTCCCCATTCCAGGACACCAGTGGTGTGCTTTGTGGCGCGTGGTGTCGGCCGGTCTTGTTGAAATAGGCGATGAACTCAGGGGTTGCTTTATGCTTGTGCTGGTCACTTCATTAGAGAACGTTTGCGCCATTTGCGACCGTTCATGCCGACATCTATGTTCGGTAGCATCTCGAATCGATTTATACTTTCGTCGGCAGGCCACTTGGAACCATATATGTCTAACAGCATTACACAATAGAGGGAAAGACGGCACCAGTGTCTATGCGAGCTCTTTGACCGGAGCCCTCAACCAGCACGGGAATGATGGGAAGTATAGCTACAGGTTTCGGATCAGCTTCAGGTTGATTTTGTTCTCGAGACCACGGTACCTGTTTACTGAGCTTTAAACAAGGGGACGTCGAGTTATTTTGAACAAATGTTGTTTCATTCCTCCATATTTAAACTTTATTGCAGAACCTTCACATGACCGTGAGATTGAGGTGAAGCGTTTATGCTTGCGTGACTGGTGCGCCAACTGTAAGCCTGTGGTCTTCAAGTATATTTTATGCCGAGCGCGCCAGCTGATGTCGTGCACTAGCTTTGACCCAGCGACGACGCCGTGTGATGACCTCAGCAGTTCTTACAGTAAGAAAAAACTCTACTGTCTAGGGGGAAGCTTCGCAGCACTCTAGGCAATGGTTGAGAAGCCTTACTTGCTGCTAACGATTAAGCGAGTATCCCTCCCGCAGAAAACCTTTCTCTGCGGCGCAACAGAAGTGCGGCTTCGTGTAGCAAAGAGAAATTGGCGTACCTTCGTAATAGCGAGATTGAAGGGTTCACGATGGCGACGGGTCTCGGGAAAAGGTGATCGCTAGCATCTACTATGGCGTGTACCCACTAGAGTAGACTAAGCCATCAATCGCCTCATTTAATCACGCAAGCATAAATACCCAATAAAATGGATGGGAAAGCGACCGCCACTGTAGCTCAATTGGTAGAGCATCGGACGCGTTATCCGAAGGTTGTAGGCTCGGTCTCTATACCTGCGGCATGTAGATTCTTCATCCACTTTAATTACTTTACATTTGTGTCATAATTACTGTACAACAGTTAAAACATACACGCAATGTGCCCTATACCTTCTTTAGCTTCACTGTCTGTTGATTTGAGTAGCTTGGGTCTAACAAAGAAACGAGCCCTCGGTGATGCCCCCCTGACTCGTTTATCCAATCGTAGGCGCTCATAGAAAACCATATAGATATGCCATAATATTACGATAGAAGTTAAGGGGAAGATGGAAGCTTCAAGAGATGAAAAATTCGTGAGCACGGGGTGTCCCTGGAGCCAACGTTTCGACAAGCGGACTTGTGTTCTTTAAGGCTGCAACTGAAGAAGAGAAGTCCGCTTGCCAAAACGTCTGCTCCAGCGACAGCCCGTGTTCATATATTACGATGCAGTAGACACCGCACTTCCCCTGCAGTGACGATGACGTTCAGGCCAAGCGGTGTAAAACCAGACAATTGGCATGACAACCACATTACGATGTCGTGCCCTCCCGTTTAATCTACTGGGAGTGGGGGAGTTACGGAGTCGTCATCTATCGGAAGCGCCTCGCTTGCGTAGTTAATAGGGATAATGCGGCACGCTCCTCATAGATCTTGCTGGCGGCTCTCAATGAAAACACCTCGCGGGAGTACTCCTGGACATTTCTGTGAATGCTGTCGAAACGAGGGAAGATTCCTGTCGTAAAAATGATAATCGCGGGCGAAATGGAAGCAAAATATTTTTTTTACACACGTTACCTGTTTACAGAATACGTACAGTGAGCGCGCATTGCGCGCAGTCGCCGCGATGGAGTATCCCCAAACCGGCTTCTTGCGTGAAAGTTAGGCAATCGCTGAGATCGAACTTTATCGCTCTTCGCAACGAACAGCTTCCCGCTGCTTATTTTTCATAATCCACTGAATCCATGGCCTGAGGCTATAGGCAAACGTCAGCATATGCCATGCCTTCGTTTTTAACATGCTTCTTACCAAGTTCCATTCCAGTGAACTTGAGAGCATCTAGCATCAACACTTTCGTAGACCACAGCTTCATGATGCCCTACACTCTTAATCAAGTCCTGCTAAGCCAGGAAACAGTACTGTCGGCCGCTAAAGTTTGCGGGATGTGCAGCGCGTGGCCTAGCGACGAAAAACTGCATTGCTGCGTCACCTACCGTGATGCGGCGGGTGTTGAGGCTATCGGCCTCGGCGATTAGCGACGGCGCGTTTAGACAACGTGCCGTTGCCGGATCTAATCGCGGAGGCTGCGGCCGATAGCCTCAACACCCGCCGCATTACGGTAGGTGACGCAGCAATGCAGTTTTCCGTCGCTCGGCCACGCGCTGCACATCCCGCAAACTTTTGCGGCCGACAGTACATTTTTCATCTGGTTTCCTGGATATAGCCAGCATTTAACCAGGACTTGATTAAGTGTGTAACGGTAACATGGGGGCAAGCGAAGCTTGGCGTGCCTGCCGCATTGTTTCTCTTTCTTTCTTTCTTTCTTTCTTTCTTTCTTTCTTTCTTTCTTTTTTCTTTCTTTCTTTCTTTTCTTTCTTTTCTTTCTTTACTTTCTTCTTCTTTCTTCTCTTTCTTTCTTTGCTTCTTTCTTTCCTTTCTTCTTTCTTTTTCTTTCTTTGCTTCCTTCTTTCCTCCTCTTCTCTCTATCGCAGTGCGCAATGCTCCCTCCTGTTTCCTCGCTCCATGCCGGGAATTGGACCGTCGTCCAGATGCTTAGCAGTGTCGTGCTTGCCTGGATCGTCGTTGTTACAGACAAGAACGACGATCTAGACGAGAAAAAAGGAGTTAAATCTCGGCACACAGGGCACTACTAGCGGCGAAATACTGAAGAGACGGCCAGTGAATGCCGGGAAAACTAAAGTCGCCAAGAAGAAATAAGTTTGAACTATCACGGTAATGGTCCTGCATGAAATGTGAAAATTGGGTCGCATCAAAGTTGATAGCTGCACCTATACTCCGGGTCACACTGTGCTCACGGCTCTAGAAATTTTGAGATAAGCTTTAAGGGTGTCAACGCACGCCAACCAATCGTACCTACGCTTTTAGAAAAGGAGCTAACAGTTCTCACCTACGTCAATGACAACGTAAGCAAGTACAAACGCCAAAGAAAGAAGAGAACCAAGAGAGGCGGCCTTCGTGTTTTGCATCTTCTAAAGCTATGCGAGTCCCTCCTCGGTTTTCCCCGTTCACCGGGTCCCCACCCTCGCGTTCTCGGAAAGCGAAGAGGGCCAGCGTGGGGTGCTACGAGGGGGGGCCCCGCCTTCTAGTTTGCCGGTCATTCGTTTGGCTGCCACGTGGGTGCCGTACAACAATGCTTCCCTGGAAGACCCACTCAGACCTTGTGTATTATTCGTAACTATCTTTCCTTTTTTTCTTCCCCTGCCTATTGACAGTGAGCGGCACGCGGACAGTCCGTTGTCGCTCGACGGATGTCGCCTGCCACGCGGCGTCTGATGCGCTATCTGTTCGTCTTTCGGTTGATCTATCTTAAATGTCCGTTTCGACTGCAGGGACAAAGCAGAAAAGGACTTGTGGGAGGTCTCCACTCGGACTCGCGCTGAAGTGCCTGAGAGGAGCACAAGCTCATTCCAGTCTTGACGCTTGCGTCCACTTTGAACACAAGACGCAGCAGGCGCCGGCGACGTTGCTGACAAACGCCGAGGAGGGTGTCGCCACCCAAGGGGCTCCTGGCGACGCGATGTCGACGTGGTGTCCATCGGCTTTTGTGCGACATGAGGATTGCAGTTGGCTTGGCAAGCTTTTGAGACAAACCAGGCCCCACAGAAGGTGACTAAGCTTTCGACTCCCGCTGATTCGGAGACGAAGAAGCGCTGTGAGGAAGAACTCGTGTATTCGCGCACACCCGACCTTTGTTACCACAGCGGCCTTAGAGTGCATTCAAAGCTTAGAAATGCTCCCCACGAAGAAGCGGAGCCTAGGTGGAGTGTCACGAAGCTGTCCACCGCAGGTAGCCGCTGTGCCGCAGGAGCACCCG
>NC_051186.1:79749821-79851902 GCF_013339695.2 Rhipicephalus sanguineus | reverse complement strand
GTTTCAGCAGAGAACACACAAGATAAGTTCGCAAGTGTGTCACTAGCTAATAAAGTATCTAAAGGGCACAGTTTCTCTATGTGTCATTGCACTGGATATATATAAAAATTTGAGGTCTGACCGCAGCTGCTGCCGCGGAGTCGTTAATGCAGCCCTGATCTCTTTGTAATGACAGAAGTCAAATATTGATTTCATTCATTTATTTTGGAATGCCTCACAGAGCCATCGTGGGGCATTGTGCACTGAGGTATGTACTATATATATCACGCAAAAATAAGCACTAAAATGCATATACACGTCAAAAAATAAACGTCGACTGGTGCAGCTTAAGAGAAGAAATTAGGGTAAGAGCCTAAACAATGTGAATTTCGGAAACGAACGACGAGACAATCAAACTGGGAGGAAAGAGTGGCAAGGAAAAAGAAGACAAAACCCCAAGGAAGACTTTTGATAAATAAACAAATAAACAAGCACGTACGTGCAGTGCACAACGAGGGATGGGTACGTGTTGTAGCCACGAGACATCAGGAGTGCGGCATAGATTTTCAATGAAAGGTCGTGAAATTTAGTGTTCTTGTTAGAGGACAATGTTTTCCTGAAGGTCATTCTACAAACAGATAACACGTGAAAGAGCGATCATTCACATGCGTCGGTAAGCACGCACATGCGAGCTAGGCTGCAAGTTAGTATGCTGTCGGCGTCCAGCAGTACAATCGAAATAATGTGTAGGTAGGATGGTGTACTTGGTGTTGACGAATCTGCGAAACAACAATAAAACGGCAACGCCACGACGAGTAGCTGGTAGCTAAAGTGAAAAGGCAGTATAACTTTTGTTATTAGGTGTGTGCAACTGTAATTATGCGCATTGAATCTGCTGGATGTGTTCTGAATTGCTTGTAACATCCTTTATGCGAGCGATATGAAGGCTTTGGGTTTGGTCCCTACCGACGGCGGCCCGTTTTGTTTCGCTCTTAGTTTCATGCTCTCTTATGTCATAATAACTGCACTTGCGTAAGCACTACGATTAACACCGATGTGGTTTCCTTGGCCTCATTTAATGTTGGTGTTCATTAGAGTGTGCCCGAAGAAGAAATGGTATCCTCGATTCATTCCCCCCTCGTTTGTTTCATAGACAGGGGCTCGACCGGGCAGGTTTTACGCCTTTGGGACCATGTGAACGTTTATTAGCCGTCATACAGCTCGTAAAATGTCACCTACTACTTGTCATTAGCTGGCAAAAATTAAGGCGCCTTCGCACTAGCTGTGCCAAGCCTGAAGGAAGTGCGGAGCTGGGCAGCCTTGTTTGTTTCTCTTCGGTTCTCTCTTCTTTTTCTTTTTCCAGGTTTTCCGTTTTTTCTTTTCTCTATTCTTTCTATTGATTCTTCCTCTCTCTTTATCTATTTGTTTCTTCGCTCTTTCTATTTTTCGTTTTTCTCCCTTTTTATACTCTCTTTTTACATTTCTCGTTTTCTTCCAAGAGAAAGCAAACGAGAAATAGAAAGAGGAAGAATACTTCTCCTTGGTGCGAGCGCGCGCTCAATATGCTACAGATGACTAGGCTATTCGTGGTTTTGCCTGCGTTACGCCAAGGTACGACAGCATACGATGACAGCATACGACAGCATACGACAGCCCGGTCCTGTAAAGTGCTCGGCACTTAAAAAATATCCCACATTCACCGCCATGACCATGACTGACACTCGCTACCACTGTTAGGGTTACACAATAAGAGAAACAGCAAGTAAAGTGGACAGTGGAGTGGCCGTCGCCGTAACTAACTTGGTAGAATCACGCGCACGTATTTATCAGGCTGTTGGTTCGGTACCACTGGGGCGATTCGTTTTCTTTGTGCCTTTTAAATAAGTTGAATACTTTTAAGTAAGTTAAAAAAGTGCAGCACCAAAGCCGAGTAATAGTGCCTTCGTGTGACATATAACGCGGTAAAAACCGGAAGTCGTGCAAGGCATGCTGGTCCCGCCAGAATGGAGTATGGAAGCCGCGAAAGCCGCGAAGAGCAGACGCTCAGCGGATAGGTGACCACGCCGGACCAGCCGTACCATGGCTGTGACTGACTCGGAGCAGTGACAACGAGAGCTGCGATTCGGACGCATTTGGAGCGAACTAGAATCCCCATTCCTCTTCGATGAAGCAGAACACGCTTGTTTATGTTACGTGCTTGCCTGGTTGTGCACTCCACTGTCAGATGGCATCTCCTGTGCAGGCCGCTCAAGTTTGTAGCTGTAGCACTTGGGTAAAAGGCGACGCTAAGAAGGCAGCGGGCTGCCTTAGCAGCGTGTTTACGTACGCCTTGCGCTCCCTCCTTCAATCCTAAACGTGGAGGAGAAGAACAGCAAGCTTGCGCGCAAAGAAGTGAGAAGAAGGAAGGGGAGGACAGGAAGATTCAGGATAGAGAGATTGGCTTGACAAACAGAGGATTGGGGTTGTAGTACAGTAAGGGAACAGCGAAAACTTGGACGACGCTTGAGGTTCGCCTTCAAGAGTAGAACGGAACAGCGTAACTGGGCCCCGTTATCATCGCCTTCTCAATCGCTAGCCAGCACTCCCTTCTCGGTGGAAAGCTAAACCGTGCCTCAAAGAAAGGAACGCCTGTGCGCGTAAAATTGGCCTTTTCGAACTATTCTAGAACGCCTACTGCAAGTACAGTTGGGAAGTGCCCATTACGTCATAATTCATCCTTTGAGAATTGGCGAAGTACCACTGGTTCGAGCAGAGGAACTGAAAACGAGGACCAAAGAGAAGACAGACAAGGACGTCGCTGAACTAACGACTGAAATTTTATTTCTATGCGCGTGGCTAAAAAAGTAGCTAAACACGCACAATCACCAGCAGATGCCCAGCAGTGATTTGCTGTTGGGCATCTGCAGCAGAGTTTTCCTGAGAGCCGCAACGTAGAGCGGGCAGCAACTAGAAGTGAGAAATTCGTGGTAAACACATCGCAACAAATTGCATGCCTACGAGCATCTCTCCTGTAGTGATAGAGCGCTCAGGGGAGCCCAATTAGGGTGCGTCCCGGCTGCGCGCGCATTTGCAGTGACTCGATGGCGGGAGTAAGGAGGCCGGCTTGCGCAGGGAAGTAAGTGCGGCGAGTCGTTCTTGTTAGCCAGCTTGGAATGATGTCGCGTTCATTCTGGACGAATGCTAAAAAAATTGAGCGCATTTGCTTCTTAACACGCATGCGTTTTTTTGCTTTGTTCCACCGAGGCGCGAGAACTCACGCTCGTCATTTGCGTCACGGAACTGACGTTCGTAAAACTTCTGACCGACTCCGATTCCACGAATATGGAGCACAGGTGCCACACGAGCTGGCAATTCAGCCGCAAACGCAAACAGGTTTCCTAGCGCCAACGCGTCATACACGATTCTCACTCTTATTGGATTTAGATTTATTGGCCTGGTCCTTTGTAAAGGACAAGCATCAACCGGCACCCTGGCCTTGATTGATAGGTAAAGCGCCGCCATCAAGGAGCGGTACAGTGAAGTGCTACGATGGAGCGCTACGGCGGTGTGTCGGCGCGGCGTAGTCATGAATGCGTTGAACGAGGACGACATTCGCGAGCGTTAAGCAAAACGCTTTAACGCGTGTGAGGCGCACACTGCGGACTCTTGCATTCGTGAAACTGAGCGTGTCGCAACATACCGGGCTGCCAAAGACACTACGGAGTCGGACCGAAATGCTCTGCGATGTGGCAGATGGTGTCAACATGGGTGCATTGCCGGTTAAATAGCAATGCAGGCTGCGCAAAACTGTATTTGTTAACGTCCGGCACAGCTGAAACTGCTACTTCTGTGGAGACACTGTTCATTCATATGTTATGAGCGATTCCTTAGAAAGCCAACTGGACGTGCGTCTGGTTAAACTCACAGCATTTCCTTGCTTCTCTATCTCCCTATGAAACAGGATCAACAAGAATTTGTAAACAATGACCTGTCTGATGTGATTTGAAGCCGATACAGTGCGATCTTTATTGCGCTATGATATCAATATAATATCTCAACACCTTTGTAAGAGCCGCTGGAGTTGGGGAGGAGCTGGGGTAGTAAATAAAGGTAATAAATAAACTATAACAACTAACCTGTATTCAGTAGAATGCTGTTCAGTAACTAATCAATTTGATGAGTTTACAGTAAGTCTCAAAAGAACAGACTGAATGACAAGCCCAACACGGACCCGTCTTTCCAGCAATGGAAACCAACAAAGAGAAGAGGTCGAGTCCACGAAAGATCGAAAAAAGGTGTATACTTGATGTTTCCAAATTTCCTGATAATTTTGTATGTTGTGCACATATGACTGAACAGCGCGAAATCGCATTTCGTTTTCAAATAAACATTTTTTTCAGCACAGGAAAATTCGAGAAGTGTCGCCGGTTGACGACGACCATTTTACGAAGAGTGCGTTTTCGGAAATTCGCAACCATGCTGGCAGTTATTGAAGCTATATATAAGAAATATCTTTCTTTTTAGCTGATGTAGAAGTAAAGAGGAAGTAGCTCTTACAATTTCATGGAATTCTGAGCAAATTATGTATCTTTAAAAATTCACGAAAAACGCAGCGTTTTTGAAAATCAGTCAAATTTGGGACGCTCTGACTACTTCTGTGAACATCTTAGCTTGTTCATATTTGCAGTATGAATAGGCCTTTATGTGAATAATGAACCTCTGCATTTTTATTTCTGTAATAATTTTCAAAGTAATAAATTTTCATGCTCGAAACACCAAAAAGACAAAAGTGATCCTCGATTCAAAAATCTATAATAAAAAAACGCCAATCTCAATTTTGTTCAAAGTCCCCCAAAATGTTCTCAAAGGACCGCACAATGATATTATGAAAAAAATATGTTGCATCATTTTTATTCGAACAAAAGCAGAAAATGTCAAACATTGTGTTTCCAGAGCGTGGTGGCTACTGCGTAAATGACATCTCTAGTAACAAGCAAATACAGTAACATGTCTTTTTTCTTCTCTGAGTTTCGCTAAACAACAGCAATGATCTATTGTCGGAAAGTGGGAACTTTTTTGTAAAGAAAAAGATCGTTCCAATTAAATGCATTTGCGACACCACTTATATTCCTCGTCGACGGGCAGCACGGACATTTTCATTCCTCTGGATAAATTTTTTTGAGTAAATGCGCTTATATAAAAGCAACGAAGCTAAGCGAAAAATTTGTGTAGCTGAGTCGATCATGCATATAAGAGTGTGAGAAATCGCAAATGGCGACAGTGGTGAACGGCGAGTACCCCAGTTCACAACAGCCACAGCACAACAGCCACACATGGTTTGCCAGGCTTTGTCGCTCTGCACGAGAAAGAAAGAGCCAGGAGTAGGGGCTCGTTGCTTGTGCGTAGTTGACATTTGCGACGCGCTGCTCGAACGCTAAGAAAATATGAATAAAAATATGAATAAAAAATATACACACGTAGTTTTGTGTGCTACGTGTCTTGTGTGCGTCGTTCTAGACGTGGGAGCAGCGCGTAGCAAATGTCAACAGCTCTTAGAATTCAACATTGGGGACGCTCGGCCGCCATTATCGTCAAAATCTGCGTGGCCGTACCCCTGCTCTCCAAAAATGACGGTATAAGTACGACCAACGCTATTGATTTTCGCACGGCTCAGCAAAGGTACAGGGCAGACTTAGCACGTCATTAGATTTTTAGGGGGGGGAGGGGGGCGCCCCTCCTCTGCCCTGCCTGTGGGCACGCCAATGAACATGTGCGTCCAAATGTCGGTCACGTAAGACCGACAAAGATATAAAAAAATTGCACCATCTTCCACTAAAGGGGACCATTAGGCGATGCGAAGCCGGAGCACTTGCGCAATCGCGTTCCGTTGGCTTTTGTTGGACATGCTACCGACCTCGCGTCGTGGAACGCAAAGAGGAACGCTACGCGCGTCGTGTCTTCCCTCTAGCCTGGCCATTATTTCTCACAGGGCGAGCGGGGAACGCGGTCGACAGGCGCGCGAGGGGGGGAGCGTAGGAGAGGAGAAAGAAGGGGAGGGGACGCGCATGCACTGGCGCTCATCGCGGCGTTTGCGCAGGAGATGGGGAGGGGAGAGGAGGTGTGCGGAGAGGGTTTGCACATGCGCAGTAACGGGCGGTCACGCCGTACACCACCACTACCACCGGATTGAACTCCGCCATAAGATGCTTCGCATCTAAAATAAGGCACACCACAAAATAAGTTTCCTTGACAGTGCTGCGTGGCGATACGACAGGGCTCCATATTTCAAGTCAAGTGTCTTACCCGCTGGGCTTAACACCCACGATTATAGACTGTAAACCTATTTGTAGCATATGAAGGCGTTGTGCTGGCGGTAGAAAACAAACGCATAATATCTGCGGCTTAACGTCCCAAAACCACGACATGATTTTGAGAACACCGTAGTGGAGGGGCTCCGGAAATTTCGACCACTTGGGGTTCTCTAACGTTCACCTAAATCCATGTAACACGGGCCTCAAAGATTTCCGCCTCCACCGAAAATGCAGCCGGCGCGACCGGGATTCGATCCCACGACCTCCGGGTCAGTAGTCGAGCGCCATAACCACTAGACCACCGTGGCGGGGCAGAAAACAAACGCAAAAAAGCATGGAAAGACGCTTGAGCTTCGCTTTCAAGAGTAGAACGCGATAACGTAATCGGACCGTGTTCGTATCGCCTTCCCAATCGCTAGTCTTGCTTCGCTTCTCGGTAGACTCCAAAACCGTGCCGCAAGGAAATCCAAAGCGGGAAGCCCTCTGGCTCATATATCCATGCATGCGGCGCGATGAAACACGGCAAAGCAAGCGCGCCCTTGGGCCCTTTGCTGCCATGTCGCGAGTGATATACCGACGACAACTTTTCTTGGCAGTATACTGTGGAAGCTTCAGAACCGATACGCTTGGCTGCGCGCGCGCCATAAAATAGTACCTATTTTTATTTTCCAATTTTCAGAGTTACCTAGCTCAAATAAATACAGCTTTCTTGATTATAAATATAAAACAAGTATGGGAAGCCGTTGGTAGAAAAAAAAAATATTGTTCACTTTAAATCTTTTTCTTACTTATTTCATTTATTGGACGGCTCCACGTCTTTCGCACGCCTGTCTCGCAGTAAACATGACATCCCCAATGCCGGCTGGAGGACCATATGTTGGCGCAAACTCGCCGTTTCGTTCTCCCATAAAGATATACTTGACATGTGACCGAAAGTGGCTGTAAAAATAGACCAAGCAAGTTATCTGCCACGCGTATGCTGGGGTAAGCTACCGTCAGACTGAGTTGTCGACGAATGCGGCTAGCAGATAAGACCAAAGGTGCAACTGATATTAGCTGCAAGCTGCCGGACTACTTGCGTAGTAACACAAATGTGCGGACGCCCCCGCGTCCGTAGCCTTTGCTCCACTGCCAAGATAATTTGCAAGGCAGATATAAATAGGTCGCGAAGCTTCGGGAGAAAAGTGGTTCAGAATATACTGCTAGCGACATCAGCAAGAGTAGTTATGGGTGGTGCGATTGAAGCGCGACCAAGTGTGGAGGGAAGAAACACTAAAAACGCAAAAACCAAGTTTTATTCAAGGGCGAACCAATCTTTAGCAAATCACATATTTATTTCCCCAACAACATTATACACGTGCAATGTGCAAAGAATTTATGATAATGTTTAATTATTACGGAAAACCTTTTTCTTAGCGCCCTCTGAAGAGAGGCGCAAGCCATTACCATTCAGTGCAGCCCTTGCGGTGCATGGACAGGCGCGCTCGTAAAGTTTGCCCAAGGTTTGTTTACCTGCGACGACACGCCCCTTCACCTGTGTTGGTGTTCCGCACTTGCATGCGTTCTCTGAATTATTGTGCTGAGAATTTAATTTTTGATGTGCGCGGGCTTGTGAGGTGTGCTTCATCGTTGGTCAGCGTGTTCAGCAGTGTCCAACGGGCAAAGGGATGATGCAGATGATGCAGATAACAATTAACGCCGAACGCTTGCCTCGGTATCCGTGGAAACGATGTGCGGTTCGGAGTGCTGTGCTCGCTGGATTATCATGAACCAGCATTTCTGTGGCCCAGTTTCCTTCGTGAACACGCAGGGCCTACTTTTATTCCTGTTATTGGTGAGTATACATCGCTAAGTTGTCTACCGCGCTATAATTCGCATGCCTGTATGCGTTACACGTAGCGATAATTCATCGGAGCATACGCCAAACATGGTGCACATAGCGCCCGCGCACATTTTGTACTTATTACCACGCTTGGAAACGATGCTCATTGTGTGCAGTATAATATTACGTTATTGGGACCAGTGTATAACACTGAAGAAGACGAGCAATGCGTACTTTAACGAACCTGCGTATGTGCGAAGCAAGTACTCAATGCTGCATACATGACAGGTACGCTGCTACATGCTTTAATCCATCTGCGAAAATGCCACGAACGCCGAATCAAAGTTCCAAGAGTAAGTTTCATGGTAAAACCAAGGCGAGTTAAACGGCAGTACACTTAAACACCACTGCCTAGTCATGAGTCGATATTAGTTTTAGCTGGCGTTGACTTGAAGCGCACTCGTCAAGGGCTCGCCGGCTCGCCTTAGCGCGAGTCCTTAGCGATCAGGGGCCTACGAAAACTACATTTAGATAATATTTAGCGCTAGTGCCAACAAAATGACGTAACTTGTTTGCCGGATGTTGCGTCACACCCACTTTATTTTTTTGTTCTGCCGGAAGTGTTCCCTCCTCACATATATGGCGCTAAGCTCCACGGGCAGCTGACGAGCAGCCATTTGCTGAACATATGCTCTTCTATGGAGATTCAGTTGGGCATAGTCGGTGCACCATGGATGCCATCTTAGATCTTGCCACTTATGTGGATCGTGAGAGGAGCTGTTTAAGAATCGTTATTGCAGCATTTTTAGATATAAAGCGTGCATTTGACACAGCCAGCCACATTCATGTACTACATAGCTTGATTCAGTTTGGCATGGGCATAGGTGGCCGAACACTAAGATGGATTGCAGAATTCTTGAGAGACCGGGAGATCTTCATTGAGACTGCTCACGGCAAAATCAAAGAGGATGAAGTTAGTGAAGGAGTTCCGTAGGGTAGCGTACTGAGTCCATTTCTATTTATATGCGTTATGGCTGAATTATCGCATATATTGCCTGCCACTTTGAATTATTCACTATATGCAGACGACCTGTGCATATGGGCATCGGACTCGAGTCTCCAAGCAGTTCAGCAGAAGCTCCAAGCTGGCCTAACAATAATTAATGAGTTTTTGAAGAGCAGAGGCATGATTCTTTCTCACGAAGAAACAGCCGTACTCCCTTTCACAAGAAAATGCCTCAAAAGATTCAAGCTCGAGATAGACTCTCAACGTTTACAACTTGTGCAACAGCACAAATTTTTAGGGGTTATGTTAAATAGACGGCTGTCTTGGGCTCCGCATATATCACTAGGGGAGAAAGTGAACCTATCTAATTAATATTCTTCGTCGATTTGCCGGAGAGAGTGAGATGGGGTAGTTCATGTTCTTCTTTATTACATGTACACTCGGCAGTCCTTCCACAAAAATAGCTTACTCTGTCCTGGTTCTACATGGTATATTCCGTCACTTAGAGGAAAGAATTCAAAGAATGTCGGCCAGAAGATTTCGTATATGTCTTGGAGTATCACGCGCGTTCGCCAGGGCTTTGGTAATTGCCGAGTCTCGTCAGCCAACTTTACATGCCCTGAAATACACAGAAACTTGTCGACATTATTTTCATTTGGCAACTCAACACGCAAACTATCCTCTATACTGAGCTATTCATGAGAGAACCGCCGCAGGGATACATGAAAATATAGCATGATGAAAAAACTTACTGCTTACGCACGAGCACTGGTCTCCATGCGCATCTCATCCCCCATGGCGGCTCTCAATTCCAGAAATTGTAACTTATATTCTGGGATTAGCTCGTAAAAGTAAGGTGCCCATAACTGCGATAAAACAGTTACCCTTATCATGTCTTTATATTAAATGTGTAGAACATGTTCACGTCTACACCGATGATTCATGCTGGAATCAAAGTTCAACGTCGGCATTCTTTATACCTGCCTACGAAGAGAAGAAAAGCTTTTAAGTTCAGCTACTTTACAACATCCACAACGACAGAGCTTTATGCAATACTCTGTGCTTTGCGGTTCGTACGTCGACAGCCAGGTTCTCTTCGCTGGGTAGTTTTCAGTGACTCACAAGCCTCATTAGCTTTTTTTAAAGGAATCAGCTTAGGAAACAAACGTAGCGTGCTCACATACGAAATCCGAAAGACATACACCATAGCGAGAGATTTAAACCATAACATAATGTTCCAGTGGGTTCCAAGCCACTGTTAAAATCATAGGAAACGACACAGCTGATCGCATGGCACAAGCACCACAACAGAAAATTAATTTATCACTGCTACCTCTACTGATCAGTGATGCGCGATGTATGCTAAGTAAGCTGTGCTGTCGATTGTGCAAGGAAACTTGGTTCGCAAATGGTGCACAGAACTGTCATTTGTGTAGCGTTAATCCAGGCGTAGAACTTAATATTCCGATAAAGGTTGGCCGATCTGTAGAAACAGTCATTCATAGGCTTCGGCTTGGCACAGCCTATACAAAGACCTTCCTGTATCGAATAAGAAAATCTGACAGTGCTACATGCTCATTTGGAGAAGCTGAAGAAGACATAGAGCACCTTCTTCTACACTGTAAAAATTATGATGCTCCTCGAAAGAAACATTTACAAAAAAACGCCAGGCCAGCGCTAAAACCGCAGCACAGTCACAGCGAAAGCTGGAAGAGCGGCGTTTCTAGAGCCCGTTAAGCTCTCTTGGGGCTACAATACAAGTACACTAGAAAGGTACCCACTACGCCATAAATCACAATTTTTTTGAAGTTGGGAAGCACCTACTAAGCCATTATTCGTCATTCTGCGGAGAAGCGAGGCACCAGCTGCACGTCTGCAAGGCATTATGTGCACTTTGTTCACGCGACGACTGATGACGATGAAGAATTATGGCTCAGCCCTTTGTAATGGGTTGGAATCTCTAAACGGCCCACCAGTTATGTAATTTGCATAGGGAGACGCCCGGTCGCTATTTCCCTCTCCCGTCATGCTGTATAACATACGTTGACGTAGGAAAGAGACGGGGGGGGGGGGAGCGAAGGACTTTACTGAGACCCCGAGGAAATGGATCACGCGCTTATGGGCTTCCTTGGCAACCAATACAAGTGCCCTTGCGAGGAACCCACTACGCTATAAATCATTGTAATTTTACTGAGACCCAGAGGAAGTGGATCATGCGCTTATGGGCTTCCTTGGCAACCAATCCAAGTGCACTCGCGAGGAACCCACTACGCTATAAATCATTGTAATTTTTGAGAAGTAGGGCAGCAGGCACTCTGCCATTTTTCGTCATTCTACGGAGAGCGTTGGTACCTGCTAAACCCATGTAAGGCATTATGCGCACTTTGTTGATGCCGTGCCTGATGACGATGAAGAATTATGGCAGGGTCCTTTGTAATGGGTTGGAAGCATTGAACAACCTACTCGTTGCGCAATTCGCATTGTGTGACGCCTGGGTACAGAATTCGCGTTGTGCGACGCTTGGTGCTTATTTTACTCTTCTACCACGCTATATTGCATATGCTAATGCGGTTCCTTCCCGACATGAAGCCTTTTAGCAAAGCATTTTCAAGCACCGGCATGGCTCAGAGTTTGAATACTGGGCTCCCACGTAGAGGGCCCAGGTTCGAACCTCGTTCCATCCTGGAATTCTTTTCTCATTTAGCTTTTTTTCTTATTTCGAGCGATACTGGTTACGGACACCGGCGGCGGTGGCGGCGGCGGACAACTACGGCGCCAAAAACGGCCGGTGAAATGATCTCATAACAGCGTTCGCTGTAAAAACTAAATCATTTGGATAAACGGCCCCCATCAATAGCAAAAATCTTGGCCCCATGGCCAAGAGCAAATTCTCAAAACATTGCTGCACGCGCAGTAGTGCAATTTTCGGAGGAATAAGAAATATCACAAAAGTACTAAATCTGATAAAATTATGTTCGCGTTATTGTTAACCGGTATCCTTGGATACAATATTCTTATATTTTTTGTTTTAGCCGAGAATTCTTTGTGAAAACCTCATTGTCGCAGTTACAGTGCGGCATTTAAGAGACAATTCCTAAGTGAATGGTCGGCTATGACAACATTTTAGTGAGCTGTTATGTTTTGTGTGGACATTTCAATGATGTGAATACTCGTGTTTTGTCAACTTTTGTGTTGAATGGACAGAATATTCTATTGAAGAACTCTGTCCAAGAGGTTCAGACGGCTCTACGCTCGACGCCCGACCTTCCTTAAAATAGTCGCTGATGGCAGCATGGTATACCTACAGAACGTCTGGGTTACGCTCGAACTGCTGGAGCTGCCGCTTGAGCCTGGCTTCAGCCACAGTTCCGTTAGTACATCGCGAGATACCTGGCATCTCGACCATCAACGGTACTACGTTGCCTCCTGCGCTCTTGTGTACTGCCCTAGGAAAGGGGATGTGCACCGAGTGCTTGCTACCTTCGTCTTCCTCTTGTCCATCCGTTGTACCGATGGCATCCAACGTCCACTTCTCTGATGGGTTCACAGATCAACCTCAAAATGCCAGTCGTCGGAGCAAGCTGGGAACAATGCACTTGCACTGATGTTACGCGGTGGTGGAGGATGGCAGATGTTATGCGTGCATTCCTTGAATTACCCAGTTAAATATCGTCTCCACATCACATAGGTTGCCGGTAAAACGTTCGACACGTCCTGGAGCTTTGAAGTTGGTCGTCTTGAGGTTCGTGAGGAAATGCCACGTGGCGATTACGCACCATATTAAGAACGGTGCGTTCTATGGCAGGAATCTTTGCGGTACAAACATCTGGCCCCTCCAGAGCTTCAAGATTGACCTCCATCGGCTCAGTGCGGCCATAGAGCGGGACGTTTACCCTTCGGTATTGGGAGTGTCATGGGTAGTTCGACTCAACGAATGTAAAGACGCCTAACTCATTATTTCCAGTGCAATGCAGCGACAGCTGCTGCGACAAGTCTTTTAGGACACACGTTAGTGGGCTGCCGGTGTCAAGCAGCGTGGGCACTGGCGCGTGGCCACGGTTTCCGGACGCCCACACTGTGGATGGTTGAAGCAACACAGATGAGGAGCGCGTGCTGCTTGCACGAGCTGCTGTTGCCTGTTTTTCTCGTTGTGTGGCTGCCTCTCGGAGTTGAGCTCCAACAGGAGTAGTCCACTATGGATTGTGGGATCTATAGAGGGCCCCAAACATCGCACAGAGCAGCAACGTGACGCCCTGGGCATTCGTCGCACTTGAGCCAGGCTGCGGTGCGGAAGCTGCGAGCAATGTACCCCTGCGTTTCGGAAGTGAAGGAGCAGTTCTTGCTATGACTAGGTCTAAGTCATTGAGCAGCAGCCACTACAGTGGGAACGCACGCTAATTCCCGTTCATTCTGCTGACCGTGGATTCTTCTAAGCCTGCGCGGTTTGCGCTGGTTCAGGTCTCTGAGTAGTTTCCGCTATCTGCGCCCTGTGCACTTCATACATATTCGTGTCATCTGCGTACTCATGAGCGTCTCTCTAGAAGCTGCTGCGCTTGCGCTACCTTCGCGCGGAGGAGATATAAATGAATACGCTCTAACTCCAGCATATTTAGCAGCACTCGCTGCAGTGTTAACGCAGGCTGATTGCGGCTACTTCTACTGACCGCAGGTTGATTTTGATTTTTGTGCACGTTTATGTCACGATTCTTCGTGCGGCTGGTGCTCACTGGTATTTGGCTGATTCCCTTTTTTGTGCCCTCCCATGCCTAGTATTGCTGAGGTGTGCAGGACAAATGAAAATATAGAGTCCTCTGACAATTGGGCGAGTTGGTACAGATGCATGGCTTCAGAACGGCGCAACAAGGAAGACGAAAATACGAAAGATCACAGAAGTTCTGAAAAAAGGCCCTAAGTTTGCTACGGAGCCTTCGCTGTCCCCGGCAGAAAAGGTGACAGTTTCCAGGTCGGTTGCTCGACTTGTGCCAGAAGATGTTAGACCTCGGTTCATCGATGAAAGTGTTGATCTTATTGCCAATTCAGGAAAAAGTCGCCGTAGAAAAGTTAATACTAAGCCCGTGGTTGATTTCCTGGTTAAACGTGATCTTAGAGCGCTTGTCTCGGACAAGGAAGGCTTTTTTGTTGTGTTACCTGAAAGCATGTTTTTTGACAAAGCCTTTGTGGCTATAAACAAGAACTTTAAAGCGGTGTCTGTCAAATTGGAGGGGGTTAAGAAGAAGGCTGTTGAACTGTTGGAAGCTAATGGTATTGAAAAAGTAGCCTCTAGTGTGAGGAAGGCAAAAAGTTTGCACTTGAAGGTTTTTTTCATTGTAAAGACACATAAAGACGCTTTGCCGCTCAGAACGGTAGTTTCTGAAAAAGGTTCTTGGCAGTTGTGCTTGTCTCAGTTTCTTCAGAAATGCTTAAACCACTTAAACGTTCAGGATCCGTTCATGGTGTCTAATTCAGAGGAAGTTGTGCATTACTTGAAAAACTGCAAACCAGGCAAATTCCGTATGTTTAGTATTGATGCAGAAGATTTATATTATTCTATACCGCAGAGGGAATTGATAGGATGTGTGCAAAGATGCTTTGATTTGTACAATGATGAGTGTGAATTTGTCAATAAGTGCTGTGTTTCTGTCAGTTCCTTCCTAGAATTATTAAGCTGTTATTTAAGATCCACTGTTATAGGTTTTGAGGGTAGGCTGTACTTGCAAAGAGAGGGTATTTGTATTGGGTCGAGGATTGCCCCGGTTCTGAGCAATATATTTTTGGGTTGCGTTGATGAAGATATTGAACAGGAACTTGGTGGGTGTGGTGTAAAAATTTTTAGGTATGTTGATGACTATCTTGTAATCGTAGATGAAAGTAAAAGCTCCAGAACTTTGGGTGACGTACTTGACGTTTTCAAGAGGGTTGGCAAGGGTCTAAAATTCACGTATGAGGCTCCTCAGCAGAACGAGCTGCGGTTTCTTGATTTGATGTTGTCCGCCTCTCATGATCACATTTGTTGGGAGTTTTGGCCACGTTCTAAAAAAGAAATTTTGAGCTATTCGTCTGGCCATTCAAAAATTGTGAAAGATGGCATTGCTGGCTCTGTTCTACGGTCAGCTATTAATAAGACGTGCCTTCATAAAATAAATGACAGTGTGTCAAGACAGGTCGGTAGGTTAAAAAGTGCGGGGTTCCCGGATCATGTTTTGACACGTACTTGTGAAAAGTTAATTCGAGCAGTAAAACAAGGGGAGGGCAAGGAAGCAAAGAAAGAACAAATCGATGAGAAAAAGAAGAAATGTGTGGCCGTTGTACCGTATGTTCATGCTTTGTCCCATGGTTTGAAAAATGTCGCACGTAGATATGGGGTGGAAGTGGTTTTTTCGGTACCAAACAAATTAGGGGCTATTTGCGAACGTGTAGAGAGACAGGCAGAGGCCAAAAAAGAAAAAGAAAAGAGAGAAGGTTGTGGTGTTAAGCACAAAAATCCGGCTATCAGTTGTGCCACGAATGTGGTTTAGAGTCTGCCGTTGTCTTGCGGCTCTGCTTATGTAGGCCAGACGGGCCGATGTGTTAACGTGAGATTAAGGGAACATGCGGCCAACCTACGTTGTGATAGTTTTTCGCACATTTCTCAGCATTGTCAGAAGTGCGGCTGCGCGCCTCAGTTTAGCCTCACTAGCATCATTTCAAGGCATTATGATAAGACGACTCGGGAAGTAATCGAGGCATGGAACATTCAAAATAAAAAACAGTCTTGTGTCAGCTGTCCCTCGATTGCGCTACAGGATAAAGAAATCTTGTACCTGAATGGTTAACGTGCTTTGGGTTTTGGTTGTTTTTTTGTTTTTTGACGTTGTGTGTGGCCACGTGTGTGTATATATCTGCTCTGTGATATGGAATAAACTTTAGTTGTGAGTCGGCGCTTGTGTTCGTGTGATCTTTCGTATTTTCGTCTTCCTTGTTGCGCCGTTCTGAAGCCATGTATAGAGTCCTCGCTTGAAGGTAAACTTTATTCGGTTGTTGAAGAGCTTGCTGCTAAAAGTGGGTATGTAACTTCTGAAGAGGTCTTTACTGAGATTTCATACTTAAAGAAGACGAGTCCTGGCCTTGATGGAATTTCTGCACTTCATCTAAGGTTTGTTGCCCCTGTCATTTCTTATGCTCTAAGTAACCTAATTAACCTTATGTTCAAGTCTGGTATATTCCCTGGATGTCTAAGAAAGCTACGGTAATTCCTGTTCACGAAAAGGGTGACAAAGCGGAATTCTCTAACTATTGTCCCGTATGTATCTTATCTTCAATTAATTTTTGAAAAGTTATTAACCGTAATAATAGCTGACCTAACAAAATAGTTTGCAGAAACCTTCTAAGCTCGGTTTTTGTTGAGGGAGTTCGATCAACTTTGCTCTGCTTACTTTAACTGGCTGTATTAGACATTCACTTGATCTCGTATACTTTGTTGGCTATGTCTTTTTAGACTTTACTATAGCATTTGATAGAACGAAAAATAAAGCTTTGTTTGCTACACAGCAGTCACTAGGAAATACTGATCTAACACTTGGCTTGTTAGAAAGTTAATTAGTAACGAATTAACAGTGTACAGAGCTGGGGATTTTTCAGAAACTAAAATTATTAACCAAGAAGTGCCTTAGAGCCCCATTCTATGCACATATTGTTTTGCATTTATACGAATTGTATGCGCAACTGTCTTAATTGTACAGTAACTATACTATACGTAGATGATACGACTGTTGTCCTCTTTGATAAATATTTTTTCTTTTACTTTGCAACTAAAAAATGACCTGTCTAAAATTACTGATTGTGCAACGGAAATTGTGGGCTTTTAAATACTGCGAAGACGCAGTTCGTGATATTTAAGTATCATGAGGCGTAGCAATGGGGGGCGGGGCAAAATTTTCAATTTTGCTTGCGTAGATCTACACGCACGAACATACATAAAGTATGGTTGAACCCCCCCCCCCCCCCCGCCGACAAAAAGTTCTGGCAACGCCTTTTGCGACCACAACGCTCAATGGGCATGACATCCCTGCCATAGTTTGTGTGCCGTCCCTCTGTACTTATAGATCCCCGCTCTAAATTTTCTAATTACATTCCGATCAATAAAGAAGCAACAACATTTGGCACACGTGCACTACACATATACGTGCATTTTTTCTAGCCATGCATTACTACTATTAAACTTCGATTTCATTCATAGTCGCATCATTTATGGTATTGCTTCATCGAAAATAATTAGTACTGTCATCTTTAATATATGCAGCACATTGAAGATGAAGCTGTTGACATTATAATACGCTGTCATTGTCTCTCTAACACCTCCTCACAACTATGTAAACGCCACATTCTCCATGTTACTCATTTGTTGAACAGTCATTTAGCAATAATATTTTCCTGTTTTTACAACTTCGTTAGTTATGATTTAGTAGTTAATCGTACTAGCACAAGGTTTGCACGAAATGAAATTCTCTGCTTCATTCATGCCACACTAATAACGATGAAATGGCACCTTTCTTTCGTGCGCCTAAACTTTGGAACAGTCTACCATATTAAATTGTCATGTACTTTGTACTGACTTAAGTACCAACTGAAGACTTCTTTACTGTAAGGTTAACTTTATATAATGTTTTTTTTTTTTGCTAATGAGGAGCTGTGCAATTTTGGCATTGTTGTGCACTTACCTTGACCCTTTGCTTTTTATGTGTTTTCTTAATTTATTACTTTTCTTGCTGATGTCACTTCATTTTCTGGTCTGTATTCCACTTTCCTTGTTTCGACTAATCAAGGGTCCCGCTGCTGTCCCTGACTTTGGGACTCTCGTCTGCATATAACTTCATTGTTGTAAATTTCATGAAGGACAATTTTTTTCAGTGAAAACTGTGACTGAAAGCCGTTAGCACTTTGCCTTCCCTGATAGTGCGGCTCGGCAATCACGCGTCAGCTGCTTTCGTATGCCTCAGAGGGGACACACAGTCTGTCCAGGCGTTGATGTGGCACCTGACATGATGACTGTGCTGCCAGTACAAGGGCGGAAGGTACATAAGGCGATGTCGAGGTGTCCGCCGCCTTGCGATTTTTGATGGTCTCCCCCAAGTGTGTTTCTCGGCGTGAAGCTCGACTCTCTTCTCTACTTTGCACTTCAACTTTAAAGAATTTCAGGATAGCTTTTACTTGCTCTTCTTTCTTCGATTGTACTGCGGAGCCCACCACGTCTGTGCCAGTATTCATCATGCGCGTGCATGATGAATCATGCAGGCACGTCATATGCGTCATATGATGAATCATACGCGCGTCAGTCGTCACGCGCGTCATATGCGCTTATATGATCGCCATATGAGCGCATCAGCGCTAGGTACAAAACAACTGGCTACTCTACAGACGTCATTCCAAGGCTGTCCAGACAGGTGGTCCTGAATTGCATTTTCTCGTACAGGGCCCGCAGCCTCGAAACTTGGGAGGGTGACTCGACCGGTTAAATGGCAAGCAGGCTGTTTATGTGGTCATGAATGACGAGATCTGCTTCGGCCATATCTTTCGCGTAGCACCTTGACGGTGTTATTGAAGTTTCCTTCTGTGAGGCGTATGCCTCCGATGGCCAACTTCGTAGCGCCAGACAAGTAAGCCTTCAAGGGCTTAAACTTTTCAATATTGGTGCGATCAGGGTGCGTGTGAATCGTCAATCCGTAATGCTCCCAAAACACCTGCCACTCACGGTTCTCCTCGCTAAAAACAGGGGTACTTCAAGCTTCGGCAAGGCTACTCATAGGCCCGGTGCTCGTGGTTTTGACCTATAATGAGGATCTGACCAGTGATGTACGGGTGGTCAGCTCCCATGGAGTTGCTGGATCCATCACTAGATCCCGCTAACCTCGACTAATTGGCTTCGATGACGGCAGGATTAGCAGGAAAACGCGCATTCAGCGTGGACCGAAGCCTGCTATCATCCTTGGTGATCTTGTCACACTCAACAGCGCCCTTAATTCCTTTGTCAAAATCTTCACCGTCATGGAGGCCGGTGATCTGTTTGTCCAGTTTGGTGAGAGCTGAGTCTTTGCCGCGAAGCCCGTCGGTTATTTTCTGAAGGTCGATGGAGGATGGTTGCCTGCCATGCAGAAGGATCTCACTGGGCTCAGAAGGAAGACGGGTAATGGCACAACGAATGGAAGAACGCCTCGACGCCCGCGAAATTTCTGCATTCTTGGTATGGTATCAATGCGAAGGATGTCGAACTCCTCCCAGCTTTTCGGCACCAGTAATGTAGAGGCAGCGAAGAGACCGACACCAGCGTTACCCTGATCGAACACTTCTGTCTCTTCTTTTAAGTAGAGTAGAGCAGAGTAGAGCCTGGAAGCTGTGGCTCATACCCACACTGGGGGATTGGCCAAGAACCGGTTAGTTTTTAAAGGAAAAATTGAAATTGAAGTTCAAACTTTGTTTAATTAATACGAAAGAAGTATAAATGAATTAGAGTTAAAATTATACTACTAATAATAATATAGAATAGAACTGAATCAATAAAACCGATAATTTTGGGGGAAAATAGAAATAATATTTTGGAAAGGCAATCTTACAATCTAAATCTTTTTGAACCTTTAAGAAACTCCTGCAATGCATCAGCAATCTTCCCGCCACTGTGGCCCAGAGAAAAAGCCCCGAAAGACAGTACATTTTGTTCATTTAATTCTAATCGAAGCAGACGGAAAACAACACCTAAGGTATTTTTGCGCAAGGTGGAGTACCTCTTGCAGGAAATGAGAAAGTGCTTCGTTGTCTCATGTATTCCACAAAAAGGACAATTAGGCGATGCTGCCAGACCAGCTCTGTGTAGATAAAAATTTATATAGGGGGTTTGACAACGTAGTCTTGTGATTGCGACTTCTATTGCTCGTGATTGACATACTTTACTATTCCACTGATGATTTAAATGCTGGAATTCTAATATGGTCGTTAATGACGGTGCGGAAAATTCTTCTAACATCATTTTCCTCCTAAATCTAGCACCTGTAATGAATTTGGATGCGGGCAATACCTGAATTACCGGGCCATTCAATAATGACCTGGCTAGCGCGTCTGCCATTTCATTCATAAATATGCCCTTATGCCCAGGAACCCACACTAATTTGATGAACTTTATGTGCAGTGGAACTAATGATTTGAACGCATCCAAAACATACGAGTCCTCGTTTGCAGTGAGGGAGGAACATACTGATAGTGAGTCCGTCAAAATTATTGCGGAGCTTATTGATGCTTCTAATTTACGTAAGGCTAGACTGATGGCTAAAAATTCTGCTACAAAGATGGGCACAAAATCTGGAAGGCGAAGTGAAAACGACTAGTCTAGAGTAGGAGAGAAAATCCCAATTCCACATTTTTCTTCATTTTGGGAAGCATCCGTCGCTATCACTGTCTTAATTGGCATATGCTCCAGGTAATCACTTAATATATCGTTTAATAATCGATATGACATTAGTTTTGCATTTTTTGGAAAAATGTCATCAAACTGTATTTTAATAGAGTTGTTACTATTACTGATTATACACAGATCATTAATTTGAACGTTTATTTTGTCAAGAAGGCTTTCTATAACTAAAATTTGGGGCTTATGAAATCGCGGCCAATATAATCCAAAATACAAGTCAGGACGTGCAATAAAAACTGTTTCGGAACGTCTAACGGAGGATTCATACAGCCTTAGAAATGCCTGTACCGCTAACAATTTAAACCGAGTAGCAAGTGAGGGGAGTCTAGCTTCCATATACAGGACCTTTATTGCAACAAATTTAGGAAGACCTAGGCATAATCTCAAAGCTTGTCTCTCGAGAACTACAAGAGGATGAAGCTTGTAAGCAGCAGCCCCAGCGTATAATATGCACCCGAATTCAAGCACTGGACGAACATACATGCAGTATATTGATATAAGTGTATGTCTCCTCATACGTGCGCGCTCACGAGCCCCGTTTTCCGGCAGCTTCACCGTTTTCTTCCCGGATTGTCTTGTGTGCTGCATGGCATTTCCAGCAAACGCTTTTCCGCGGTAGACTCGGGAATGTCGGCCCTATTTCTGGTTTATTTACTACACGAACAAATATTTCCATTTATTAAGTCTAAAAAAGCACCTATCACGCTTGCAGAACTTCCTTACGAAAGTGACACGTTGTGATTGTCCAGAAAAAAAACAGAAGTTCAGGGGAAGATGAAAGCTTGAGGAGATGAAAAATTCTTGAACACGGGGTGTCACTGCAGCCAACGTTTCGACAAGCAGACTCGTGTTCTTCAAGGCTGCCGTTGACTCCAGTGAACAACGTTGACTCCAGTGACACACCATGTTCACGTGTTTTTCACGTTGTAATTGTACATCTCTAACGGCTGTGTGTCTTAACTTGGAACACAGCTGTTTGTGAGAACACCTGTGTTTTAGATGTTCTCATTTTACGTATCTGTTTCTGAGAGCACGAACAGATGTCCCTTCCTGCTATAAATGTCTCATTCATTATTGAATTCCGTGAGGTCAAGGCTGGGTAGCCTCTGTGATATGTGTGAGCTATGTGAGGCTTATGTATTTAAGGGACTTAACGATACTTTAAAGTCATTAGAAGCCGCTAATTTTACCAGGCTAGAAGTGAATATTTTGATGCTAGTAGCCGTGTAGGGTACGCCCAGGGCTGCCGAGAAAGAAATATGACTCTCTTATGGATTAGATGCGGTAAGACGCTTTTGTACGCTCATATTATTCATTTTTTCTTGGTTAAAACTGGACCATTGACTTGTGGTACAAAAACTTGGAGGGAAGGACTTTTGAGCTTCGCCTTCAAGAGTACAACGTGGTAGCGAATAGGACCGTATTCGCACTACCTTCTCAATAGCTAGCCTGAGTTCGGTTCTCGATGCATGCCACAAGGAAACGAAAGTTTGTGCGCGTATCATCCGCCGTTTGAAACTATCCTAGAATGCCTACTGCAAGTACAGTTGCGCAGTACCTACTACGCAATAACTCTTCCTTTTGCGATTCAGCGAAGTGCCCACTACGCGTCCGTAACGCAATACGCGAACCTACGCAGGTGCTCACTTTGTTGATGCTTTTGCAGCTGCTCATGATTAGTAAATATGTCTGAGCATTTTGTAATGGGTGGGCATTTAAAACACGTTCTCGTTGCGCAATTCGCATGCTTTAACACCTGGCGCGATTCTACGCTTCTGCCGCGCAATATTGCACGCGTTATGGAGACTCCTCCCACTACATGACATTCGTATAGTATCTTTTTTTTTTCGAAGGCGTCTCAAGCAATCACGTGGCTCTGTGGTAGAACGCCTGCTTGACACGCAGAAGGCCTGCGGTCGATTCCCGCTCAAATAGAGGACTTTTATTACTGACTTTATTCGCATCTTTCTCGATTTTTCTGTCACGGACAAAGCTGATTTTTCGCGTACAACCAACGACCGCGACACCACATCTTTTTTTTAAACGAGTTTTTCAGCGCTATCGCGTTATTTTTCAATTTCGATTCACTGTGTGCATCCCCAATGAAACAAAAATGATTTGAAATGTCAAAATATTCCTCCTTCAGTTACATGAATTTATTGTTATTGTTTTTCGAGCACGCTCACCTAATTATTAGATATTTACGATAATGACACGCACAAACGTAATAAGCGCCTGTCTGCCTTAGCGCTTAGAGCAGGGGTCTGAAGCTTACCTCAGCTGCAAGGCCGAAGTAACGAAACTTAGTCCCTGCAAGGGCCGATACAATGAAGAAGGTTCAACTAAATGTCTGCTGACTTTGCCGTTTGACAGGTCTTTCCCATATCTCATACATGCGTCATTTCGGAGAGAAATTTGGCGTCAGTATTACGCTACTTTATCTTGGACAGTTTGGACAAAACTATATTGACCTACATTTTACCCTACGCCTAAAGCAGCGCAGTGTAAAAATAATAAAGTGAAGACGTGTAGACGTGCAGTGGCGCTGAAGCCGGTAGCGGCTGTCATCGAAATTAACTGAAGCCGGCCACCATTGTTGCGAGCAACCTGTTCTTCGGCAACCTTGGGTCCCTGCGAAATCACACCGTGAGCCAAAAACGTCCTTTGGCCTTGCCCACGAAGTTCCTTTCTGGTGCGGAGAGCTGTACATTGCGGCTTGATGGCTCAAGAACATACTTACCAAGAAAAAAAATCCACGAATATCCACGAAGTGAATGATGATGAGCGGGCGAAGCACTGGGGATCGTTCGCTAACCGTGGATCTCCCGTGGCATTACCCTCTCGCGCACGTAAATGAGTGATATACAGTGTGTTTAATTGGTCACAACTCGTATGCCGTGTTCATTTGTGGATTCCGTTTTGCCTTCATTATTACTGATTTGTGGTCCGTGAAATGTAGAGTCAATGGTTCTTCGATCGGATCTAACCAGAAGTTGGCAAAGACGAGGTCGCGCGGCGCCACGTCCCCGAACGGTCTATTTTGGAACCATGTGCGCGCTACGCGCGCTCTGTAGATGGTTTTGAGCATGTTGACATCGCTGCGCTTGTTTTTTAGCAGCTTTCGAGCGGCGCGGCGCCGAGTACGGTGTATTTTTAAACCATATGCTCACTATGCTCGCCCTGTGGACGGTTTATGCACAGCTGTTTTGCACATGCGCTTCGACTGTAGACTACGGTGGACGGACGGACATTCTGAGGTCTTAAGGTGCTTGGCCCCTAAAATCTTGGACGAAGACAGTCACGTGAGGGTCGGGACGCCTGCGGCCTGCGGGCCCTGTGTTGGAGACCCCTGAGTTAGGGCGTCGGGACTCGGTATTGGAGGCCCAGAGTTCAAATGAAGCCGTCGTTACGTGGTTATCTAGTCGCATTTAATATACCATGGCCGTAAGCTACCAAGCAGATAGTTGTACTTTCGGCCGCAAAAGCGCGTGATGGAGCGACGGAAATCGGCATTGCTGCGCCATCTGCCACCAGAGAGCGTGGTGTCACGGCTTCCACGCATGGCCCGCTTTGCGCATGCGGGTCCTATCTTTGCTCTCGCACATGTCTCACTGCTCTGTTGCCCCGACGCACATTTCACTCTTGTGGCAGCCGTAGAAGCTCCGCGTCACCATCGCCGCTCGTCTGCTTCGGCACTGCGGTGGTTGACGAAAGCCGCCACGATGGTACAGCGGCTACGGTGCTCGGCTGCTTCGCATCTCTGCTTCTTTCAGGCGACTTCGGATTGTGTCGCATGATGCATGAGTCTCAATCTCTTCGTGAACTTCTGGGGCGCTAATGAACGAATTCACCACGGTCGCGGCAATACTTCGTGCATTATCATCTTCCGTAACCCTGGGTCGTCCATTGCATGGCGCGTAGTAGAAACCATAATAGGGGTAGCCCCAGGGCGACTTTGGTTGCCTTTCTTATCATAGTATTATGTTTTCGATTTCCACGGTTTTCAAAGTCAGTTACGGCCTGCCGTAAGCGATGCGGGTGGTCAGCAGAGCTTGCTTTATTCGTAGCGTGTCGTGTTCCTTCAGCACGATTCGTTGGCTTGGGATCCTCTTGACGAGGTGCGTGAATTGTGGTGGTGTCCGTTGGAGTCTCGGTAGGCTGGTAGCTCCCGTTCCGTCCTTGTGGATGTGAAGTCCAAGTGCTCCTGAGGTCTCAACTTTTGGAATCAATGTCCCATTGAGGATGATGCTAGATTCGGGCTTTTCGTATAACGGGTGGCCTGCCGCTCGTTCTTGCTTTGAGGACAAGGTGCTCGGACTCCTAGGGGCACAGTGGAGGCCGCAGCTTCAGAGATACCTTTTGATGGTATCAGACTTTCAAAAATCTTTATGCAATTGCGTTACGGAACTTGGGTCGCAGAAAATGCAAATCAGGTGTCGGCAGCGTTGTCGGTGAAGGAAAAATCAGATGGACGGAAAGGTAAAAATCACTGTTAGAGCCGTACTCAAACTCAGGCATTCTGCGTGGCAGTCAAGTATTCTACCAAAGAGCTACGCCAGTGCTTGAAGGTACTTAAAAAAAAAAAAAACACGTAATCGTGTCATATCGCGGCAACGCCAAATGTGGTTGCAGTGGTCGCTATCGGTTTTTATAACAATGTAATAAACATTAGGCAGCTTTAGAATAGCGTACTCTAAGTTGGCGGTCCTTGCGGTCGCCCACTATTTCCGTCACTTAATGGGGGCTCGTAAGAGGATAGCGTATAACGCACGCGCAGTGGTGACAAACCCTAACGCAAAGCTTTGCGTACGCTATTTTAAATCTTCCTATTAAATGTCCGCCGCTGTGGGGTAACGGTTACGGTGCTCGGCTGCTGACCCGAAGGTCGTGGGTTCGATTCCGGCCTCGGCGGTCGCGTTTCAATGGAGGCGATATGCTAGAGGTGCGTGCACTGCGCGATGTCAGTGCACGTTAAAGAACACCGGATGACCGAAACCTCGGGAACCCGCCCCTACGGCGTCCCTCATAATATTATCGTGGTTTTGGGTCGTAATGCTCCAAATATTAGTAATAAAGATTACATATTAGCTTCTATGACTCGCCGTGCTATGATGAACCATTGGTCAAACCGGAGGAATACGGCGGCACCGCTTCTTATAGTATGCACATGATCGCACCGTAGCGCGCAGTTCATTTCGATAAAACTGGCATCTGTGCTCTAACGTGAGTACCGACGTTACGTCGGACCATAGGATACTCTTAGTCACGTGGCTAAAATCACACTTTAGGTAACACTAGCCACGTGGCGTGTCCCTGACATAAACCATGTAAGTACTCACGTGACTAAGACCACGTAACATCACGTAATAGCTAGTCAAGTGACATGTTCCCGCCAAAACCATGTAACAGCTATTTATGTGACATGCAGGTTTGTACACTTTACTGAAAATAAGTAACCAATTTCAATTACTTCCTTTAAAATATAATTGATTACAGGGATAAGTTACAAGCCCATAAAGGTAACTGAGCAATTACAGAAGTGTAACCGATTACTTTTGCATTACTCTCCTTCAAACACTGGTTTGAGCAGCGAAATTTAAAACGAGGGACAAAAAGAAACAGACTAGGACGTCGCTGTACTAACAGCTGAAATTTTATTTCTATGCGCAGGGTTAAATAGACAACCGAAACACGCACTGTCACCAGCAAGTATTTAACAGTGATTGGTGCCTGGTGTCGTTTACACGAACTAGTTTTTCAAACGCCAGAGAGAAATCAAATCATAATCACAATAAAATGTAAGTGAATTACCTAGAACGTTACACTTTCCGAAAACGATCGATTATATTGCAAAATTGCATGAAAGCGTGATTAATCACAAGTAATCGATTACTTGTAATTAATTACACTTTCACGTAACTTTGCAATATAATTAATCGATTGCTTTTCCGACGTAAGTAACGCGTCACGTAAACTGTGTTGACATGTTCCCACCAAAAACCACGTAACAGCTAGACACGGGACTACAATTACGTAACATGTAGTCACGTGACTGAAATCACGTAACTACTCACGTGCCTAAAATCACGTAACGTCATGTAATTAGTAACGTGACATGTTCTCGCCAAAACTCCCTAAAAGCTAGTCACGTGACGAAAATGAAAACATCGCGCAACAGCTAGTTACGTGACATATTCCCCCCACAAACCGCGTTACTAGTCATGTGACTAAAATCACGTAACGCCACGTAACGGCTAGTCACGTGACATCTTCCCTCCAAAACCACGCAACATCTAGTCACGTGACATGTTCCCGCCAAAACAACCTAAAGCTAGACGCGTGACCAAAATCACTTGACATCACGTAACTGGTCACGTGACATGTCGCCGCCCAAACTAAGTAAAAACTAGTAACGCGAAATGTTCCCGCCAAAACAAAGTGACACGTGCGTAGTGTGGGGAACCGACCGAAACCGGAGAAAAATAGCCGAATCTAGCCATAGTTAGTACTACCAGCAAAAACTTAGCGTCTCTAGCAACCGCTTGGCATTTCTAGCAAAACTTAGCTAGGTCGAACTATAGCTTCACTATTGGATCCAGCCTTGCGCCACTAGTGCAAGCTGTGGAAGAAAATCATAGAAAGAGAAAGAAAAAAGTAGAGAGAGGGATAGAAAAAAGAGGAAGCGAGAAATAGAAAGAGAAACAAATGAGCCCGCTCCGCTCCGCGCTTCCTTCAGGCCTGGAACCACTCGCGCCAACCTGCCTTAACTTTTTACTCAAAATGACTTGGTTTGGAAATCTTTGAAAGTGTTTCATGAAACACTCGGTATAAGTTTATTCCCAATATTTGCTATAAAACACTTCAAGCATCAAAAATATACCGAGTGAACATGACGTTTTACAGCGTTTTATTTTTGCTACCTAACTGCGGCCATCGGAACCATTGACGACGGGAAATACTCCAGTCCCTATGAAGCCTTCAGCTATGAAGATGCCAACATGGTTAGTGCACCTAAAGTCTTTGAATACATGAGTTGTTAGTTATGTTGACCAGGTACTTATTGCTCATTTTGCCGTAATTGGTGATTGTCCACAAATGCAGAAGTAGATGAAAAAAAAATAAGCTGACATTCTTATTTATTTATTTATTTAGTTATCGCAAGTGCTGCCGGTCTGGAATTGAGACCTTAGGCAGGACTGTGTTACAAGTCAGCACAATAAATAGATACATTAAACACATACAAGGCGTTGCAGTGATATATCTACATGGATTTCAGCAAAACATCATTTAGCGAATACATAAGCGGAAATGCTCCGACTGAACACCACGATAAATATTGAATCAAAATGATAATAAAATATCAAGATAGAGCAAACACGTACAAATGCAAATCTTCAAATTAAGCATAACAACATTCCAAGCCACCCTCTCATAGATACAATGAGAAAGCGGCTTGTTGGTTGCGGTAGTTGAAAATGGCTTTTGATGCTAACGAATTTTTCAGAACATGATATATTTCTCACATACTACTAATCGCTCTTGAGATAGCGCTGCTGCGATCGCAGGACTTGCTGACAGGAATGGCGCATAGGATGCGGATCCTTCCACGTGAATAAATTATACTTAACTCGTCACCAGGTTATACGAAATGAAAGCTTCGCTACACTACCTATAGGCACCTTTTACTCTCACTCTTGATACATTTTAGTGAATTTGAGCAAACCCTCTATTTAAATTGCATAGTCTGAATGGACCAAAAAAGAGAATCAGCCAGGGGAAGATAGGAAAGGGCTACTTGTCTTTAACTTAGGGCCCGCTATTGCTTGGTAAGAAAGTTTTGTTAGTAATTTGTGTAAGCAAAAAATAGGCTATTTGGCTTCTCAAGCTGGGAAGTAAATGTTAGTGCCCTAGAGATACATACATCGGAGTGCGCCTTCAAGACGAAAATCTTAATTTTCATGAGTAATCTTATTTGCACTACTTCCCCGGCAAAATCGTAAAAAAAATAGTCACGGTTTCGCCGCAAAGCCGAAGCAATGAATGCGATAACAACAAATTTTAATGTCACAAGAAGAACGCCAAGCTGCTCGACACCTGCAGCGCGCCGCTCAAGCGCAAAGGACTCACGAAAACACACGCAGGATGACCACGAACTTACGGACGGTAACAGCTCGACAATTGCAGCGCGCTGCTCAAACACAAGGAAGTATGCTCCAAAAGAACGCACAGGCGTGAACTAACTGTCACAGTTGTTACTTCTTCGCGTTTGAGCAGCGCGCTACAAGCGAACGTTCCTAGATATTTTTTTTTTCTTAAAATCTTCGGCGCGTAGAGTGACCGCTTCGCGTCTGCTGCTGCGCGGTGGCGTTCGACGCATCGTTTACCCGGCGTTCCACATTGCGCGTGAGTACAGAACTGGGCCACTTTTTAGTGCGCGTCTCAAGGGCAGTTTTCAAACTGAAGCAAAATCTAGGAGCATTGTTTTAAAGCGCGCCATACGGGCAATCTCACGGGTGATGCTGCACACGCTGAAGCACGTGCCACCGTGATCTGCTTACCACCAGTATTCAATGGTGTATATAAATAGCTCGCCGTTAGTATTTTAAACAACCGGTAGATAGGCAGTAGAGAAAGGAAAAAAGTGACGCTTTGCAGAGTTGTTTAAAGCGGCGCGCTGCGGAACGAGGGGTCGCAGGTGCGGATCCCGGCGGCGCGCTTCCAAAATTTTTTCGTCTGATTTATATTTTTTTGTGTCTCTTATTCATTTATGCATACATATACATACCCGGGACATGACGACGACGACAAAAACCTGTCGAGAGTGTCTGTATAATTGCTATCACAACGAAAAAAAAAAGAGCGACAATAACTTGACGCGCTTACAACCCAAAGTACAGAGGTATATGCATCATGCTTTTATTAGTGGACGTGTATAGTCAGGATATAATGGACAGACCAGAAAAAGAAATCGGTAAAATAGAACATTATCAAAAGTCAATCGTTCAATAATTATCTGATAATCAGTCGGTAACGAAGGTAATCAGAAGGCATGGGAATTGAAAAAGAATCTGCGAATGGTGAAAAGTGTGGCAGTTCGTTATTCTATAATAATTACATCCAACATTTGTGAGTAATAAAGCTGATTGGAAACATTGGTGCGGTCGGACCAAGTTCGGTAAACATTATAAGGTCGGTCGATAAACGTTACGATGAATCACTGTGAGTTACCCTCTAATTATTTGGCATTGAAAATTACAAAAAATAATAAGTTGGAGAAGTACCCAAGCTCATACGTTTATTCAATTAAAATTTCATAACTTGCCCATTAGTCCAGCGTCAGCGGCGTGAACACGAGTGGCGTAAAAAATCATGACGTGATGACGCCACCAGATGACGTCACAGTGACGTCACGGATTGACAAAGTGTGACGTCTTCATTACGGCACTGTCATATGGTGACGTCATCCCATGACATCCTTCCTCGGTCTAAGATGGGCCAATAACGGAGGCAGCGCAAAACTAGCCTAGGTGCCCCCGGTCATGAAGGCAGTGCAAAACCACGTTAGTTGCAGAAGGCTTTCCCAGGGCTATGGGACAGGATCAACACATTGACTGAGAAGAAAAAGAAGATGGCTTTCGCGTGGAGTCGTCTTAATTGAATGCATAATGGACCCTGTGAGTTTTAAATGCGAATGCATTTCTTAGTCGGGCTGTGTCAGGCATTCGGCGTTGTCCGCGGCGCCCTCTCCCATAGCAACAGCTGCGACCGGAGCATGTGGTGCGAGAGAGTGTAGGAGAGGGCAGGTGCAGTGCTTCGCCGCTCCTTCTCTCGCCGTTCGCTCTCTCTCCCCCCTGCGCCCCACTCTCCCGTCCGCTCGCGCCTCACTCTCGACCGTTCGCTGGCTGGGCGCCTCTCAAGGCGATGGCAGAAGTCGGTGAAGGCGAATGTCTGACGGCAACGGTACCCTCTCTCGGCGCAAGAAATGCATTCGCATTTCCTGCGCAATTCGCCGGCCGTCACGAGCGCAGCAATCTTCTGCGACTCGAAACCTGCCCTCCGCCAGCTCGCGAGGGAGGAACGAGGCCCCCTTCTTGCTCAGCGTGCCGCTCTCAGCCTGCTGGCCCTCCAGGAACGAGGCTGTGATGTGGTCCTTCAGTGGCTCCCTTCACACGTCGGCATCGCGGGCAGCGAGGCTGCAGACGAACTCGCAAAACGAGCACACTCCGCCGAGACTTCGCTGACGGATTACGCCAGCTCGTTCGACTCGGCACGCAACAACCTTCGCCGGGAGCTGGTGCGCGAGCATCCTGACGCACGGGTCGCCTCCGGACACACCCCTCCACCCATCCCAGCCACTGGTTTCACTTGCCGCGAGCGCACGCTTCTTCTTGCCCTGAGGACCGGTTCTGTGTGGCCCGCGGAACGCAGGCATCGTCTTCGCGGCGCCGCTGCACCGAACTGCACCGATTGCGGCGCGATCGAAACCTGTGCCACCTATTGTTTGACTGTCCTCTCAACACTGCGCGGAAGCGGCTCGCCATGAAGTACCGCCTCGTCGGACTGCCGTGTGCGACCCTACAGGACTTGCTCCATCCCACCGGCCACGTGCACCGTCGCCGATCAGCCCTTGCGGCCGTACTCGCTTTTCTCGAGGATGCCGGCCTAGTCGAACGAATTTTCTAGCCGCTCACCACGGTGACTCGGACGCCCGTTCTCCTGCCCCCCCACCCCCTCACTGTTTTTTCCACACATACCTTTCTTTTTCTTCTTTTACCATACTCTTTTCACTCTCACTGTCCCTTTAATCCCCAATCCTCCGTGAGTGTATCGGTTGAGGTGTCCTCACTTGAGAGACAGTTATCGTACACTCCACACCCAATTTCCATTTTCATTTCTTTCTTCCTTTCAAGAATCACCTCCCCTCCCCCCCTCACGATTCCCTTCGGGGAGGTGGGGGCATTTTTTTTGTTTCGCATGGTGGTCATGCGATCGTAGTATATTGTATTTTAAATTACCCGATACACTATTTCATGTATCGGAAATAGAGACACTGATACAGGTCTTGCGAGACGTATGGCGATAAAAACACAAGATACCCAGAGAGTATCTAAGATACGTGTATCTTCGATACTGCCCAGCACTGTATGGCACCTAAAGTTGACGTCCGCATGAGGTAGAATTCATTACAGCCGATACGTTGCATTTAGAACTTCATACACTTTCTTACAGACCCCAGAGGTTACAGTGTCTTCCCGCTCCTGAATGGCTCCACCTGTCTTTTAACATACAACCACTCTCCCTCTCGTCCTCTGCTTCCGGTCTGACCGCAGGGCTTACCCCACTACAGTTGAAAAGAAATACCAACATCGGTCCGCCCAACCTGATACCCCTCTTTTATATAATCAACTGTTTCCTCTCTTATAGAGGTCTTCGGTCCTATCCCATTCCTTCATCCCATTTCTCATTCCTATTTTTAAACCACTGTACCCCTACTAAGATTCTTACAGGCGCTGAAAGGCAATCCTCATTGCCTTTCCTGTTTCTTATTTTGCGTTTGGAAAGCAGCAAAAGCGACACCACGTGACCTGGTGTCAACGACCAATCTCTTTAAAACTAATGGCAAATTTCACTGGTCGAGCTGGAGCAAGTTTTCGTGCTCCGCGGCCGAGAATCTGCATTCCATTGGTTGATTCGGAGCAAGTTCGTGTTTTCCACTGGCAGATTCGAAGCAATCCACTCCGCGACGGAGCGTTCCGCGTTGCTCCGTCTTGCACAGCCGGATTTCGCCGGAACTCCGGCAATGTGATGCCGTCATTTCCGGTACAGTCGGGCAACTAGGTTGTCTTCAGCGTTTTTTGAGGCGGTGCCTGATCACCCTGTGCACTTGTTTACATTCCTAAAATGGCGTCGTTTGACTTTGCTGGACGAGCTGCTACTTTGCTTCTTCCTCTAAGCGATAGCGAGATCACAAGTTCTGACAGTAGCAGCAGCTGCGATGACGACGAACCCTGCGTGCTCTACGAAATGATGTATAAAAAAATGCTCCCTGACCCGCTATGCGCGCGCCCGAACATCATCAGCTACGTCGAAGGAGTTGTCGCCTACGTCGAAGAAGAGATTTCTATGTGCTCGTGCCCATATTTGTCAGCGCAACACAAGAAAACTGCGCGCCTGCTTTACGCCACTGCATGGTCGAAATGCGCGCTTTCCAGCGGCGACCCATGGGAACGCACACAGCGGAACCAGAAATAGTTTCCGGAGCCGGTTTACGTGACGTATGCACAAACAACTTCCGGAGTGATCTCACGCGGCAAATTCACGTGTTGCACTGGCAGATTTGGCTTGGTGCAATCCAAGTGCTCGCTCCAAGATTTCGGCGGTCGCTCCGGATCTCCCAGTGGAATTCGCCATAACACGTTTAATATTTTCCACGAGCGCTTCTTGTGTATTAAATGCGAAGCAATTCTTAGCGAAACAAAGGCACTTTCACCGTATCTATCTATCTATCTATCTATCTATCTATCTATCTATCTATCTATCTATCTATCTATCTATCTATCTATCTATCTATCTATCTATCTATCTATCTATCTATCTATCATATCTATCTATCTATCTATCTATCTATCTATCTATCTATCTATCTATCTATCTATCTATCTATCTATCTATCTATCTATCTATCTATCTATCTATCTATCTATCTATCTATCTATCTATCTATCTATCTATCTATCTATCTATCTATCTACTATCTATCTATCTATCTATCTATCTATCTATCTATCTATCTATCTGTCTGTCTATCTGTCTGTCTGTCTGTCCTGTCTGTCTGTCTGTCTGTCTGTCTGTCTGTCTGTCTGTCTGTGCAGCCGCCTGCGTTGTGGCGCTTTCGTGGTCGTCTCCTTACATTGGTATGTACAAATGGAAATGGGGGGAACCATAAAGGGGTCATGAAGCACCCCTTGGGCTTGATGAAAACAAATTTACACCATCTCCCACTAAAGGGAACCATGTGAGGATGCGAAGCAGCTTATGTGTCGACTTAAAGTTCCGTTCATCACGGGCACCTTGCCCGATGTTAACGCGTCCTTGCAATTGGATCCCACCATAAATTCACTGTAGTTGCTGTTGCTGTTACTCGTCCTGAACTCTTGTTGGAGCACGCCACACGGGTTTATCGCGCGTCTGAAGAATCTCTTTCCCAGACGCCATCACGTCATTGCTGAGAGAGTGTAAGGGAGAGAGGCGACAGCGTCTTACCCTACCCAGGCCCTTACAACGGCCCGAACGCGCTAGCGCGTGCCAGCACACATAGTTTTGTCTGCGTTATGCTAAGCTAGGACAGCATACGGCAGCCCGATACCCTAAAGTGCGCTGCACGTATCACCATCAAGGTGGTCGAAGAACAACAGGAAGAACATTCTACTTGGCGCAAGCGATGCTCAGATGGCTATGCTAGGTGGTAGAAAGCGGACGCCACCGCCGGACACAGCCCCGAGCAAAATCTGCTTCGCATCTAGAAACACATCCTGCGGAAAGCTGACACAGCTATGAACTGCTAAGCCAAATATCGCAGTCGTGCGCGCCGCGTAAATGCTGGAAACGGAGCGCGAAACGCAGTCGTGCGCGGCGTAAATGCTGCAAGCGGAGCGCGAAATTGCTCTTTTCTCAGGCGCCCTCTTTTCAAACAGAGGCCGGTTCTCACTCTCGTCGGTGGGCGGGACGTCTGCCAGTTGACGTCGCGTATCTGCCTCTCCGCGTCGCAAAAGACAGCATCTTCATTGGCCGATAGCCGACATCAATCGAGAGCAGCGTTCGGATCAGATGCTATTCTTGCCACGGGCTTCCGCCACTTGCTGGTGCCGCACTCCTCAGTCTGCTAACTTTACACGGTAGCCACACTTGCGCACGCGAATCACAGTGGTAGAGCGATCGCGTTTCACGACGCGCGCTGACGTAACTTCTTTTCCCCGTGCCATCCCTCCCTGTGTAGCTTCCAGTACGCTCACTGGGACGAGAAAAGAGAGAAAGCGCTGAGAGCGTGCGCCAAACCCCCGTAACTCCGCTCGTTCTTCACTCACTCACTCACTCACTCACTCACTCACTCACTCACTCACTCACTCACTCACTCACTCACTCACTCACTCACTCACTCACTCACTCACTCACTCACTCACTCACTCACTCACTCACTCACTCACTCACTCACTCACTCACTCACACACACACACACACACAACACACACACACACACAACACACACAACACACACCACACACACACACACACACACACACACACACACGACAACACACACACACACACACACACACACACACACACACACACACACACACCACACACACACACACACACACACACACACACACACACACACACACACACACACACACAAACCGTGCCGCAAAGAAAGCCAGAGTACGGACTCCCTCTGCCTCATATTATTATTTGCATCTACCTCGAATTTTCGCTCACGGCCCACGCTGCTTTTTCGCTCAAAACCAAAGAAGCCGCCGCCGGCGACACTGACACCGGAATTTCTGCGAAACGAGCTCTTTAACGCCGTCGCGTTAAAACATAGAGAAGTAGAGGAAGTTTGCGACGGACACGATTCGCAGGTCATGACAAAAATAGCATGACTTCCCTGCCGCCTACGTCATGAAATCCTTTCCACCAGTCACGTGTGGCCCATACCAGCATACCGCGGCTCGTATTATACGTGTATGAGCCACAGGTGATTCACAGTGTGTATCAACCCCGACTTTAAAAAATCTTAACGGGACAGCGTGTAGGAATTCGTGCAAAGAAAAATGCGGTAAAGGGTGCTACTCAGCAGCCTGTGCCAGAAATATCCGGAACAGGCTGCTGCTCGCCGAGAGCTCCGCTCGTAATCAATTCTCACAATGCGTAGGATCTGCCAAAATTTTCCAAATTGTTAATATTTGGTGCACTCATAGGAACTTTCTCTTTTTGCTTGTGTAGTTGCGTTACTTCTTGTGGAATTCGACATTATATATTGAGTAATAACTAGCTGATCATTATTTCAGGGTTCGTTCTCATGTACATGCATTGTAGCACTTTATTTAGTGATATCTTGATGCTATGTTTTTCTATATGCATTTTTCACATTTTAAAGACATTCAGTAGTTTAACTGCCTGCCTATTTCTAATCACTTATTGTAGAAGTTATTGCTTGCCTATTAGTCGCAACTTATTTCACTAATTATTCGTAATGTTTATTATGAATAAACTTTATGAATGTTTGCGCCTTCATCGATAATATTACGTAATTAATACACAATACCCTAGATGAAGGTTATTAGGTGGATTTTCGAAATAAAAATAAAAATAAATCGGTCATGTTACAAGGAGTAATTATTTTCAGGTGCGTGTGTGATATTAAAGTAATGAATCAACCCAATTTTTGTGATGCTCATATCGTAAGCTAAAACAGATATTAGCAGAAATTGAACTTATGACTCACTGTACTGTATTACCTTGTGCTAGCTATGATGTGCGTTGCGGCATTTCACATTTCAATTAGACTCAGCCAACGAGTACTGCTGCAGCTTAGGCTACTGTACCTTCCGTAAAATGTACCAAGTAAAATTTAGTCAACTGAATTTACAAGTTAAATTTTTTCATGCGTCATGCAGTCTTCAATGTAAAATCTTGTCGGGAATCACTAAAAAAAGTGCGTAATATGTTGTGGTTTTCAGATTCTCAAATACAATGGCACAATGCGGCTTTTTAGGACTTCACGTACTTGGACGCCGCTAATAGCGATGTGCTTGAAATCAAGATATATTTCGAAAAATGGGTCCAGCTATTTACGAACTGCTGATTATTACGCAGTGACGAAAGTGTAAGAGCAACATTTTCATGTAGTAGCTTCTGTAAGCGCATCTCGATCAGTATGTAGTTGTACGTAGTATGTAGGTCACCTTATGTTTGATATTAATGATTTATTATTTGGTATTGCTGCTGATATCTTTCGGCGCTGCAGCCACGGGATAATACAGCTAACAGAAATCAGTTGCGTGGAATTAATCACATAATAATAATAATAATAATAATAATAATAATAATAATAATAATAATAATAATAATAATAATAATAATAATAATAATAATAATAATAATATAAAAATATCTAGGGTTTTACCTGCCAAAACCACGATATGATTATGAGGCACGCCGCAGTTAAAGGCTCCGCAAATTTCCGCCATTTGGTGTTTCTTAACGTGCAATGACATCACAGAATTTAATGACAGCAATACCATGATCTATACATTTCCGTATGCAGATGGCTACCGCGACACACAACAGCCAGGCTTTTTGTTTTATGAAAAGCAAGTACCAAATTGTCGATTGCGTCATTCATTGGTGTGCTCGTCTCGTTTTGGTATATTTTCTCACCACTGAGTCGAAGACGCTGACTTCCTCTAGACAGCCGAGAATTCGGTGTGTCGTGTTCTTATAGTGATAAAATTGAATAAATAAGCAGATGTCCACGTATTCACGTTCTTCATTCTAGTTATTTGAGCCATAGGCATTACAGGAGGAGAGTGAAAATGTAAAAGAAGAGTGAAAAGACTAATTATTGTACAGAGTAACTTTTAGAGAGTACCAGCAAAATTAAGTGAAAGGACAGCGATGTGCGAAATAAAAAGAGGATAACATGGTATGTGTGGGTGTCACGCAGAGCGATAATGTAATGTTTGTCAAAAGATGGGGTCAAAAAGTAAGTGTGGAGATGTAACAACACATTAAGAAAACTGGAGAAAGTCGCATAAGGAATCTTTGAAACGGTCAGACTGAAGAGTAAGATCAATGGAGGTGGCAACGCCATCTATGTCATCAGAAGTTTACGGAGAGATGGGGAAAACATGTTTTTGCGTGGCAGAATCTCAACTTTCGTATGGCGTCACTGTGTGAGATAGTAACGAATTGGCCACCTAGAGAGGCTCCTGCCGGAGTACAGGATCACCAAGTAGTTTATGAAAGTGACAGATATGTATGAATTATTGACGCGATGATGAGGCTGACTACTGCGGATTACATTTCATTTTGCTGATGGTTGACGCGGTATTGAAGTGCGAGGATGTTAAAACGAGTGAAATTGTTTCGCACCATTTTGTCGTGCTGTGCAACATTCTACTCCTTCAGTCTACCTTTCAGCGCACACGTCAATTGCCCTACCAGTCTCCGATTACGCCGTGATCATATGAGACCTTTGTGCTAACACTACCATTGAGATGTTAGAGAAAGTATAAAGTAGAGCGGTGCGTTTCGTGTAGAATAACTATTCGAGCACTTCAGTTATGGACCTTGTAAACACAGCTGAGCCTTCACCTTTATTATTAATGTACAGTTGTTCAAGGCCTAAGACTTCGTATAAACTGAATAACGGCCATTATGAAGTCAACGTAGCCAATACCTCTTTCCCTTACTTCTGGCTACCCTGCAAGGACGAGGCGCTAGTTTTTGCCTAACTCCTTTTCACACAAAAAATCATTGCTTGAGGTTTCTATTCTTTCCTCGCACCATAGTCGACTGGAAGAAAGTAATACGACAGCTTGAGCGCCCTCATTGCCATTGTTTTCCTCAGAATTAAAGGGTGCAGCTCGTGTTGAATTGTTCTGCTTCAACTGTATACGTACTTGCATTCCGTTGTCACTGCTTTCCACCGAACAGCAGTAAGAAACCCTTTCATCTGAGCTTGCACAGCACTAATGTCGCAACTTTTAATGTATTTGTATTTCGCGCGTCCGTGACTGCTCGCACACATCGCATCTAGAGTATAACCTATATCAAAAGTGTGCATGTATTAAATGCGAAGCATTTCTTAGCAAGCCAAGTAAACATTGACACTATCTATCTATCTATCTATCTATCTATCTATCTATCTATCTATCTATCTATCTATCTATCTATCTATCTATCTATCTATCTATCTATCTATCTATCTATCTATCTATCTATCTATCTATCTATCTATCTATCTACTATCTATCTATCTATCTATCTATCTATCTATCTATCTATCTATCTATCTATCTATCTATCTATCTATCTATCTATCTATCTATCTATCTATCTATCTATCTATCTATCTATCTATCTATCTATCTATCTATCTATCTATCTATCTATCTATCTATCTATCTATCTATCTATCTATCTATCTATCTATCTATCTATCTATCTATCTATCTATCCTATCTACGTCTTGGTGCTGTCGTGGCCACCTACTTAATTTGGTAGATACGAACATTGCCATAACAGGTCACGGGTCTGTGAGGAACACGATTCGCTGGTGATGACATGAATGTCACTTCTCTGTTGCATACGTCATGAAACCTTTTCATCGAGCCACTTTTGGCACATATTCGCATATTGCGGCCCGTGGTATAGTGGTATGCGCCGCAGGTTATTCGTAGTCCATATGAACCCAGACTTTGGGAATATTACCGTGACAGCGTTAAGAGGCCTGTGTCACTGAAAATGCGGTGCCGGCGTCAGCAGCGTTGTCAGTGAATGGAAATCAGCAACCTTGAACTTTGATTCTAAGGGCGCGGTCGTGATCACTGGCGCACGTGCTATCTCGGCAGCCGTCAGCGGACGCTCGTATATGCTTCTACGTGCTGCGCTCTCAACGCGAAGTGACTCTGCGGAAAGAGCATCTCTGCCTGGAGCGGCCGTATTCTCTTACACCAGTGTTTGTAGAGTTACACGGATCCAAAAGAATTAGCTGCCAGCCTCACTTCGTATAGCATTACAATTTGTTGCATTCATCGCGTCGCCATTGCGGTGAAACTGTGACTTTTTCGCATCGCCCTCTCAATCGCCTAGCCTGGTTTTGCATCTTGGTGGACACCTCAACCGGGTCGAAAGGAAAGCAATGGCTGTGTGCGTAACAGTGGCCGCTTCAAACTATTCTAGGGGATGTGTCGGTGTACGCAACCTGTGGCTGTCACGTTGTTTTGATGGCGTGTGTCCGGTCTGTTGTTCAGTATTTAGGTAGTGATGCCAAATCATTATGGAAATTACGTGATTGAACAGCACGTCTAAATGGTAAAGCTTTGTTATCAAAGAACTGTGGAAGTAGCCACTACGCGTCTTTAGGGAAAGAGGCGCAGCTGCACCGCTGCACACCTCAACCATGATGCAAGGAAAGAAACGTCTATATCATTTGAAGCTATCATAAAATGTCCGCGGCAAGTAGAGTTGCGGAGTGCCTACTGAATTATTCTTCCTTTAGAGAATTGCCGCAGTACCCACTACGAGTCTGTAAGACAACACGTGCTGTTGCGCCGCTGCACACTTTGTTGATGCTGTTGCTGATGGTGGTGATTATTTATGCTTGAGCTCTTTTCAATGTGTGGGCCTTTAAACCAACCGCTCGGTGCGCAATGCATGTTTTCACGGCTGGCGCCATTATACGCTTCTGCCACACAATATAACACGCGTTAAGGAGAGTACTCGTATGACAGTCCTCGTACAGTGGTAGTACACCAGCTGACCACGCAGAAGTCCTGGGTTCGATTCTCATCGAACAGGAGTTTTTCATTATTTCTTATTTGCATATGTCCCGAATTTCAGCTCACGGACTACGCTGGTTTTTCGCTCAAAATCAACGACGCCGACACCAGAATTTGTGCGAAACGAGCTTTTTAACGCTCTCGCGTTAACATTACAAACTTCAAATGTAAGATATAATTGGTGCGAATTAGTAAACGAACAATTAATATAAACACTCCCGCAAACTGGTACGAAACTGAACGTTGTGGTACTTGTGTCATCCTGACTATGCCGACTGCACGGAAAAGGCCTGTCCCATGCTTCGTTAATTAGCCCTGGAACTGTACTTGCTGCTGCCACCGTTATCTCTGCCATCTACTCAATCTCATCTGCCCACCTAACTTTCCGAGTCCCCCTCGCGCGCTTGCCTTCTCTTGGACTCCTGTCTGTTGGTCTTAATGAACAGCGGTTATTTCGCTTTCGCGCTACATGCCTTACACGTTTCTTCTTGAGTTCGCATATATATTCGTGGGAGCAAGTGCGCTCAAGAAAGACCTACAATTGTGACCTACAATCCCAGTGCTCCGCAAATCATTTTTCATCACTGCAAACTGGTAATGTTTGTCATTGCATCTATCATGTGGATTACCTAAAATTTCTAAAATTATAGTTGTAGAGCAAAGTGCAATATTTGCCAAACTGGGAAAGAGTGACCTAATAATTTATTTAGACGCATGAGAAGAACATGTCGGTGCATCCACAGCAGCCACTACTGCACGTGATAGGATGAAAAGCAAATTTAAAGTAACTGCGCAAAGGCCCATTATTCTTTACAACGTTTCAAAACTGCATGTATGTTTATTGGCCAAACATGCTCTCTCTCACCACAAAGCGCCAAAACACTGCATGACAGACCTCTTGTATAAGGCACTCTTCTAGTTTGCTTTTGTTATTTCAGGAATCGAAAACCGACCATCAAGCACTTGTACGTACCTCATAAGGCATGCTTTAATATGTGCATCCGTGCTGTGTTTGTTTGGCATATCGGGCAGTATTTCACATGCTGCGTGTTCCGGCATGCCACGTATTAAGCATTGCATTTGTTTTGGTTAAACGACTTTCACTCACGCTAGGTGCCTTACCTAAAATATGCTGATAAGAAAATCCACAGACCAGAAGAACGGCCACGAACATTACTGTCATTAAAGTCAGTTCTCATTGCCAAATGGGACAATGTGAGGACGAAAGAACCATTTTTATATGAAAAAAAAATCGTAAACAGTGAGTGGGTGCTCGCGCCGACGTTTCGACAAGTGGACTTGCCTTCAAAGCTGGAACCCTGCCGGCGGCAAGTTATCTTTTCGTCCACTTGACCTTCTTCACATTTAGATGCTAATTACTACAAATAATATCATGTATACTTTCCTTGCATTATTGTCTGTTAGTTCTCATTAATATAGTGTGAAACGAAGACAAACGAGCCCTTAAAAAAGTCATCTTCTTCCCTTCTGCTAGTGTGTGAGTGATTATCCGCCTTAGTGAAGCATGATATATGTGGTATGACTGAAGCTTTTATTTAGGATGTGCCCATGAATTGCATTATGATCCGTGATTCCTTCATGTCATATCTGAAAGCTAAATGAGCAAGACTGTCACTAATGTACACTATGTCAAGTATGGAGTTCTGCCGAGTACTGTTATGAACTCATTGTATTAGGTTATGTGATAAGGAACGAATACTTGAATGTTTGCAGACAGGGGTACTACAGTCGGAACGCATAAGGGACGGCCAGAGAATGCCGGGATCATTAAAGTCGCCTAGAGGAATTAAGCTTGAACAATGACGATTATGGTCCTGAATTAAATGAGAAATGTTATGAAACAGATCGCTAGGGCCAACAGGGGGGCAATAAATGCCGCAAATCGTTACGTTCTGCGTATTTAGTAGCAGCTTGCACCAAGCTTATTGAACATTAGGAGGACCTGTTAAAACCTTAAAGTTAAAATCTGAACGTAAAAGCAAAGCGACAGCACCACCTTTCCTATTCTGACGGTCATACCGGACAGGAATGTTACCAGGAGACGTGGATTCAGAGGCGTGAATTTCAGCATGAAGCCATGTTTCTGAGATGCAAATAACACGAGAACATGTGGAAACCAGCGAAAATAATTGCGGGAATTCAATAATAATGCTTCTGGCATTAAGATTCAAAAGCGTGAAATCTGTGGCGGGTTGAAGGGATAGTCGGGGTGACGATGAAGATGGGTTGGTCAATCTTGCGTCAGGATCTAAACCTCGAGTGATTACTTGTTTCTCTGAGGTACCGTCCCAGTGGTAACGAATATTATCGATAAATAAAGGGCCAACCTTAGTCTTAAGGGAGCAGTGACATAAAATTCCGAGTTCGGGCTGTGGCCTGTACTTGATGGCTGGCATGCATAAGTTTTTTTTTTGGAGAAATACCAATTGCGTCAGTTACCTGGCGGTTATTTTATTTCGAGGGCGACAACGTACGAAGCGATCAACGGGGCGTTCAGCACCCTGTGACGTCGACAGTACCGGTATCACGCGTCCAGCGGGCCCCCAGGCCACGCCCCAGGTGCTGAGTGACTATGCGTTAATAACGATCACGTCGGCGATCTCAGTGTTGTCATCATGGTGCCGACTGGCGGCGACGCCTAGCCACGGCTTCACTTCGATTGTCCGGGTTTGTTCGCCTCAAATTCTGCGCCTTCCACGCCGCATCGAATGATATGCCGTGTGCTCGTCATCGTTCGATAATTCGGAACAACGATCTCAACTGCATTACGTGCCAACATGTGGCCGAAAAGTTGTGCGCTGCTTACGCCGGTGGCTTTTGAAGTACCGCAACAAGGAATGTCGTTGTCGCGGAAAGCTCCAAAGGTCGTTTATTAACCCTTTGCGGTCCAAAACCTTTACCCACTTTCCGGCTCTAGCGGTCCGAAACTATTTCGCCAGTTTCTGGCGCCGCGAATAAAAACACAAGCTGTGGAAGAGAAACGCACAGGATATTTATTTTTGCTCCTGCATTCTGCAGGCAACTCTTTTAGTGATATTTGGGCAACGTATGATACCGCTCAAAGCATTCCCCTGTGTGCAGGCCAGGGTTATTACTGCAGGTTTCCACCGCCGCCGCCGTCGTCGTCTTCGTCACTCACTTCTGTCGAATCACTGTCATGACTGTCTGGTGGAGGCACGTAATTCTCTTCCTCACTAAAGTCATCCTCGCTTTCGCTAAAAGCACCGCCGTAAAACGCACGCGGTGAAAACGTGGCCATGCTTCTCAGCGAACCGCGCGCGCGAGTGGGTACGCTCTAGGCCCCGTGCTGATCATAGTGCTGCACCCTAGTGTCAAAAAAGTAAAACCTCAACAAACAAAGCTCACTTATTCCTCAAGAGATGGCCCTTCATGTATACAAAAAATGCGCGCGACTCGCGGTGAGAAAACAGCAAAATTTAAACCACGAACACCCTTGTCGGGCGGGGCCCGACAGCGGACCGCTACGGCCGTGTTGCGTTGTCGGGCGCTGCCCGACAACGGACCGCAAAGGGTTAAAGCTTCTAGGTAGGACTGCGCATGCAATTTAAGTCTCCTGTACAGGCGTTTCCGCGACGCATTGCACGTTCGCCTTACGCACCCTCGGACTGTGCTGCATCTTCGGAGGTCGATGGTGACATAAGTGAGACGCGCTAACACGGGCGTCTGACTGGGGACGAGACGCGCGGAGCGTTGTTTGTGTTTCTACGTGTGTGGGGTCGGGTAGTGAAAGAACGCGAGCCCGATGGAATGCAAGATTCGGCAGACGCGAACAGAATTATGAGCAGTGCGGATGGACGTTGAAGACGATCATTTCCGTTTAATAAATCGTTTGTTGTTCTTAGCCGCCGTACTGCTCATTTTAGGGGCGAAGCTCCTTAAGGCGGCACCCGTTCGTCCCTCGTAGTAGTAGTAGTGCGTAACTATTCGTAACGCTAGTACCAGATCTTGACCTCCAAGGTGGTGCCGGTGGGAGACTTTTCCTGTGCGTTGTTGAACAATAAAAAATTCGCAGCGTGCGCGTTAACTAAAAGCCGAATTCTTCTGTCTCTCATTCCCCATTAGCAGCCATTGGCATGTTCCAGTAGGAAACGTTAGTAGAAGTAGAAGTGTAAGTGTTAGCTAAAAGCCGACTTCTTCTGTCTCTCATTCCCATTAGCAGCCATTGTTTACCTCCAAGGTAGTGCCTGGTGAGATTTATCCTGTGCGTGATTAAACAATAAAAATTTTGTTCAAAACGCCGTTGATTGATGAAATAAACCAACGAAAGACGCCAGATGTTTTCTAAAAGCAAAACGAAAGAACGCCAGATGTTTCTAAAGCAAAACGAAAAGACGCCAGCTGCTTAACGAAAGACGCCAGATGTTTTCTAAAGGAATGGTTTTCTAAAGAATGAAAATTCACTGCGTACATGTAAAATTAAAGTGAGCTACAAGTCGTCATAACTCATCGAACCTTTAGTATAAACGCGCCCGATCTCACGTCGGTCATGATGTACTGGGCAGAATTCACGGAGATTCACGGTTTACCGATGAACCTCCGCAGCTTCGCCCATTCATCACCATTCACTCCGTGGATATGCTGTGATTTTTTGCACGTTGGCTTCACTCCCTAAACCGAGTCGTTATTTTTTTCTAAGGAGGCAAAACTCTTGACAGTATAATGAATGCTTGACAGGCGGGTGTGTCGTAGAAATTTCGCCGAGAGAATGTGCCTGCTGCGCCGCACCCTAACTGACACTGCTGCACACCCATCGTTACTCTGCACGCACACGCGGGGCCTCGATTTAAAAGATGCGCTCTCATCATCGTAAAAACTTGGGCGCACGTGATCTTGTATGGTTCTACACCGCATTGCGGCGCTAGTTTCTTGGGATTTCAGGCGCGCTTTTGAGGCATTTTGAAAGACTCAAAAATTGGTCATAATCAATGACGCTAGCGCTAATTAGACGATACGTTAGGGTATTTATTCAATTTCGGGATCATCAGACAGAAAGCAACCAATTAACGCATAAGATAGTCACGGCCGCTGATATGGTCAGTTTGATTTGCCGGCTGATCTACATGTGCGTCTTGCCTTTTCCGGTTTCTCCCAGTGCTCTGCATCACGCCACAGGAGCGCCACCACACAATGCTGAGGCAAGCGGCGCCGTGTGAGCACGCTCCGCCAGTTGCGCTCTCTCCGTTTTTGCGTTATTTTTTATTGCGATAGCAATTATATGGACACTATCGACTTTTTTGCCGTCGTCGTTGCCGTCATTTCCCATATAAACTCCAAATTGATGACACCCCCGCTCATCATATGTTGTACCGCGGGTAGAAGGGCGCGAGCGGGGGCGATGAACGCGGCTGAAGCTGAGATCAAACGAGCCGGCCCAACTCCGACGCTCGGAGGGTGCATGCGATAACATCACCCCGCTCGGGAGGCCTGCCGTCGCAGCAGAGAGGAAACGCCCCGCCCGTCTTGAATGAGCATGAAAAGACGCGGGGGGGGGCGGGAGGGGGCTTCAAACTTTGATTCTAAGGGCGCGGTCGCGATCGCTGGCGCTCGCGATATCTCGGCAGCCATCAGCGGGCGGCTCGCATACCTTTCGCGCTGAGCTCTCAACGCGAAGACACTGTGTGGAAAAAGCATCTCTCCCTGGAGCGGCCGTATTCTCTTACACCGAGCGTTTTGTAGAGTTACGCGAGATTGGATCCAAAAGTGTTAGCTGCCAGCCTTACTTCGTATAACACTATAATTTGTTGCTATCGCGTTCATTGCTTTGCCCTTGAGCTGAAACTGTGACTTTTTGTAGCGTTAGCTACACTGCCCTAGACGAGCCCGTTTCGCGTGCCTCCTCAAGAGCCGTGCTGCGCATGCGCGAGGATCTGTGATGTCACGCACCGGAGCCGGCACCTCCCGCGCACTGCGCCGCCGCCGCGCGCGTCTCGCGGCCGCAGGAGTGACGTCGTAGACTTTCCAGAGGAGTGACGTCGTAGCTGTGGCAGACGTATTGGCGCCAGCGCGCGCGCAGCTGTTCGCCTTCGCTGTGCAGTCGCCGTCTGACACTGCACTGGAGCCGCTTGATAGCGCCTCTGACTGGCGTTTGCCAGTGTGGTATAGCCATGGAGAAGGAGAGCGCAGATGCTGCTCAATGGCGCAGAAGAGCGGAAAAGCTTAACTCATCGTATCCCGAAGTAGTTGCCCGGCAAAATAAATATACATGTGCCACATAATACGTATACCTAAAGCCCCTATACTTCGTAAAAGTACCGCCATCTGCTCTCCCCTCCGCCGCCTCCTCTCCTGCGCGCTCTCGCGCGCGACCGCGGCGCCCCCTCGAACGCGCCACGCGGACGCGTGAAGCTTTCAGGCCGGTTGCGCGCTGGCGCTGCCACTTCAGCCACCGCTTTTCTAGTCCAGCCGTGGTCGCGTGCCATGTCTCGCATACGGCTGTGTGTAATGACTCTATTATTTCTGCGTTCATTTTCTCAGTTGGTGTAGGTGTGCGCACCATCTAATTCCCTTACAGCGCGCCAGGAGAGCTGCTAATAATATCTGGGGTTTAACGTCCCAAAACCACGATATGATTATGAGAGACGCCGTAGTGGAGGGCTCCGGAAATTTCGACCACCTGGGGTTCTTTAACGTGCACCTAAATCTAAGTACACGGGCCTCAAACATTTTCGCCTCCATCGAAAACGCAGCCGCCGCGGCCGGGATTTGATCCCGCGACCTTCGGGTCAGCAGTCGAGTGCCATAACCACTAGACCACCGTGGCGGGGCAGGAGAGCTGCTGCAAGCAATGTACAATTTGTAGCAAATTGCATGTCGTTTACGGTTCTTTTCGGAGCGCAGCGTTTCCCCGTGTACTTATTGCATCGGCAAGAAATATTTAGATGGCAGCTGTGATGTCAAGCCACGCCGTTTGGGAAGGAATAGTTCCCGTGCATATAAACTATCTCTATCATATATAACTGCAGCAATGCCTGCAATTCCCATGAAGGTGCTCGATCAAAATTTCATGACATTTCACATATGTTACTTCTCCTCCGCCTGCCCGCCGCGGTGATGTAGCGGTTTCGGCGCTCGCCTGCTCACCCGAAGGTCGCGTGTTCGGTCCAGGCCGCGGCGGTCGCAATTCGATAGAGGTGAAATGCTAGAGGCCCGCGTACTGTGCGATGTCAGTGCACGTTAAACAACACCAGATGGTCAAAATTTCATTTCCGGAGCCCTACACTACGGTGTGCCTCATAATCATATCGTAGTTTTGTGAAGTGGAAGATTTATGCTTCAATAAATTCAGTTGTTAGTCTGCGCTCGTCCTGTGCACTACTTCTTCTTGTGTTCCGTCAACCGCGCAGTTTTTTACCATTCTATGTCATACCAACTAGCCCCCCAACGCACTTTACTCAAGTTAGGTGGAAATCTTATCACAGCAGCAAAACACCATAAGCGTCGGAGAACGTTCTAAACATGAATGAACGTTTATTAAAATAAGCGCATGGCTGCGCTTTAATTGAAATTTTAAATTTATTGCTTTGATCTACTGCACGTCAAACAGGCATCTGCTGCAACTACCGCAGCGTGTTGAAACTTATGCGCTAAATCTGTGACACGATAATTCATGATGACACGCCGGCCGATGAGCCGCGGTCCGCTGAACTAAAGCCCCACTCATGTTCCGAATTTGCAAAAAGTTCTGACTGTCACCCAGAAGTGGTTCGCCAAATTAGACAATATGATAGAGGAGCTGCACGCAAATGCACTGCTTTCGATAAATCCTGCGCGCTAGGTCCTTTTTTTTTTGCTATCGCACTTTCATTCCGACGCTCGCTCCGTCTTCGCCCTTTTATCCGCACATCACAGTGAAAGGTTAGTAGAATATGTGGAACACAACCTAGTGTTCTAGTGCACGACATTCGTTCTTTCAGAGTTATTAATATGTGGGGTTTTACGTGCCAAAACCGTGATATGATCAGGAGGCACGCCGTAGTGGAGGCCTCCGAAAATGTCGACCATCTGGTGTTCAAGACAGTCACTTGCTCGAGAAAGTGACTGCATTGGTGCATGACAAATAACACGAAATTTCGCGTGACATTGAGTAAGTAATACACCACATATCTCACACGGCAAAGCAAGACGCCTGTCAAGAGTAAAAACGCACGAGCACTTATCTCACAAAGCCGCGCCGATCTCGGCTCGAAGTTTGCTCGACCGATTCTGTGGAGCCAGATTTTGCGACGACCTGCATTTTCTTTTCCGCACGGAATGCAAAAAAACTTTTTTCCCATGGGTGTCACAGTTATGGCAGCCAAAAGCACAGCAACCCGGCATCGCGACAATACGAGCGAGATGCACACGTACGCTTCAAACTTCGTGCACTTCACATGGGGCGAACACACAGCGCATGGCACGTCGGAGCGCTCAACATGGCGCCGAGAGGCGAAGGAGACAAAATACCGAGAAAGAGGGCGCGCGCTACCACGTGACCGCAGTCGCCCTATCAGAGGCGTGGAGAGGAGGAAGCGGCGTAGATCAAGAGAAAGCTGTACTTTTCCGAAGGTATAGGGACTTTACGTATACCGTGTGTGCGTCGTTGGAGCAGCAGTAAGCGTGATAAGCTAATCCTAGACAATCAGGAAAGCCAAGAACAATCAGCTGAACCTTTGCTAACGCTACGTCATCCTGGCATAGCCGAGCTAAGCCACTGCAACATTTTTAGATGCGAAGCATCTTATGGCGGAGTTCAATCCGATGGTGGTGTGCGGCGTGACCACCCCTACTGCGCATGCGCGAACCCTCTCCACGTGCCTCCTCTCCCACTTCCTCCTCTCCCACTTCCCACTTAAGCTCCACTCTCCCACTTCCCCCTATCTCCTTCCCCTCTCCAACTTCGCCTTTCCCACTTTCTCCCTCCCCTCCCCCTTCCCTATCTTCCCCCTCTCCACTTCCCCTCTGAAACGCGGGCTCGACATGCCGAAACGCTGCTTCGCATCGCCTCATGGTCTCCTTTAGCGGAGATGGTGGGATTTTTTTCTTAACAGCGGAGCTGTCCGTAAGCCACCAAGAGAAAATATCATGAAGGGGAACGCGCTCTCTTCGTCACCTTTTTTTATCGTCGTTGTCTTCATCTTCTGCTTCGCTCCGAGAACACGTGCACCGATTTCTTCGGAGCGAATGGCAATAACTCTGGTTGGCGAGACAACGAGTACAGAGAGAGAGAAAGAAAAAATAGAAATAAAGAGAAATAAAAATTCTGGGCGAGGTGAGATTTGAACCCGCGTGCCGAGGATCCGAATGCGATTGTCTTAATCACTCGGCTATACAGGCCAGAGCATAGCGTAGCCTTGTAAAGTTTAGTATAGCAAGTGGGTGGGAAAGGGAAGTAAGGGTGAGGAGGGAAAGGAGGAGGGGAGAGAGTAAAGCATATCATAGAAAGAGAGAAATAAGAGGAATGGAAAGAAAAAGAAATATAGAAGGCGAGAGAACAACTACGGAGAGAGAGAGAAAGAAAGAAGCAGAAAGAAATAGAAAGAGAAAAAACAGAGGGAGGCAGGGAAGAAAGAGGAAAAAAGACAGAAATCCTAGAAAGAGAAACAAGTAGATAGAGAGAGAGAAAGAAATAGAAAGAAACAGAGACAAAAGGACATAACAAAAACACAGAGAACAGGAAAAAAGAAATAGAGGAATAAGGAAAGAAAAAACGCCAGGCCTGCGCGGAAAGCGCAGCACAGTCACAGCGAAAGCTGGAAGAGCGGCATTTCTAGAGCCCGTTATAAACTCTCCTGTGGCTACTAATGCAGGTACATTAGCAACGTACCCACTACGCCACAAAGCGTAATTTTTGGGAAGTTGGGAAGCACCCAGCACGACATTATTCGTTGTTCTGCGGAGAAGCGAGGTACCATATGTAAGCGATTATGTGCAGTTTGTTGATGCGGCGGTTGATGACGATGAATAATTATGGTTGCGCCCTTTGTAATGGGCTGGAAGCTTCAAATGACCCACTAGTTACGTAATGCATATTGTGTGACGCCCGGTCGTTATTTAACTGTCCCACCACGCTTTACAACACACTTTACAGCAACAGCCAGGGCTACCTAGGTGCCCATCAGCGCCGCTCTACCTTTAACATTGTACCTCCAGTGAAAACTACGCAATCTTTTTTAGATGCGAAGCAGCTTATGGCGCAGTTCAATCCGGTGTGCGGCGTGACCACGCTTGCTGCGTATCCTCCTCCCCCTCCTCTCCTCTCCTGCGCTCCCCCCCCCCTCTCGCGCGACTCATTATCTCCTGCGAAACTCCACGATGAGCGCCAGCGCATGCGCTTCCCCTCTACCTCTCTCTCTCCTCTCCTACGCATCCCCCCTCTCGCGCCCCTGTCGACCGCGTTCCCCGCTCGTCCTGTGAGAATTAAGGCCTGAACACACGTACGCGTTGCAGAGTGTCAGCGCGGGACTTTCTGACGCGGCACCGCGCCCTCTCACTATAGAGAGAGAGGGCGCGCAGCTGCGCGTAGCCACGCGCCCTCTCTCCCCATAGGTAGAGGGCGCGGCACTGCGTCAGAAATTCATGCGCTGGCACGCTGCAACGCGTACGTGTGTTCAGGCTTTCAACGGCCAAGCTAGAGGGAAGACAAGACGCGCGTAGCCTTCCTCTTCGTGTTCCACGACGCTTTGAACGGATGGATGGAGCTTACGGCGCGGGACTTCGCCCCAGCTTAAGAACCTGGCGAGCCAGCTCCTAAAAAAAACGCCAGGCCTGCGCTGAAACCGCAGCACAGTCACAGCGAAAGCTGGAAGAGCGGCGTTTCAAGAGCCCGTTGTAAGCTCTCTTGGGGCTACAATACAAGTACACTAGAAAGGTACCCACTACGCCATAAATCAAATTTTCGTGAAGTTGGGAAGCGCCTACTAAGCCATTATTCGTCATTCTGCGGAGAAGCGAGGCACAAGCTACACGTCTGTAAGGGATTATGTGCACTTTTGTTGACGCGACGACTGATGACGATGAAGAATTACGGCTCAGCCCTTTGTAATGGGTTGGAAGCTTTAAACGGCCCACCAGTTATGTAATTTGCACTGGGTGACGCCCGGTCGCTATTTCCCTCTGCCGTCATGCTGTATAACATACGCTGACGTGGGAGAGAGACGGGGGAGGGGTGCGAAGAACTTTACTGAGACCCCGAGGAAATGGATCATGCGCTTATGGGCTTCCTTGGCAACCAATACAAGTGCACTTGCGAGGAACCCACTACGCTATAAATCATTGTAATTTTTGAGAAGTAGGGCAGCAGGCACTGTGCCATTTTTCGTCATTCTACGGAGAGCCGTGCTATCTGCTAAACGCATGCAAGGCATTATGCGCACTTTGTTGATGCTGTGCCTGATGACGACGAAGAATTATGGCAGAGACCTTTGTAATGGGTTGGAAGCAATCAACAACCTACTCGTTGCGCAATTCGCATTGTGTGACGCCTGGTTATAGAATTCGCGTTGTGCGACGCTTGGTGCTTATTTTACTCTTCTACCACGCTATATTGCATATGCTAATGTGGTTCGTTCCCGACACGAAGCCTGTATAGGAGCCTTTTTGCAAAGCAGTTTCAACCACCGGCATGGCTCAGAGGTTGAATACTGGGCTCACACGCAGAGGGCCCAGGTTCGAACCTCGTTCCATCCTGGAATTTTTTCTTATTTCGTTTTTTTTTTCTTATTTCGAGCGATACTGGTTACGGACACCGGTGGCGGCGGCGGCGGTGGCGGCGGTGGGTGAAACAGACGCCGCTTGCCAAGCATCGTATCATCACCGAGCCTACCGAGAGACCTGTTCGACAACACGCCTACAGGGTGTCGCAAAAAGAACAAGACGCCATACGTCAGCAAGTCCAGCAGATGCTCAAGGACGACGTCATCCAGCCGTCGACTAGTCCCTGGGCTTCCCTGTTGTGTTGGTGAAGAAAAAGATGGTACCCTGCGCTTTTGCGTTGATTATCGAAAGTTGAACAAGATCACGAAGAAGGACGTTTATCCTTTACCCCGAATAGATGACTCCTTGGACCGCATACGGAACGCTCGATACTTTTCTTCCATGGATCTACGCAGCGGCTACTGGCAAATTGCAGTTGACGAGCGTGACCGCGAAAAGACCGCTTTTATTACTCCTGACGGTCTCTACGAGTTCAAAGTCCTTCCTTTCGGCTTATGCTCAGCGCCAGCTACTTTTCAAAGAATGATGGACACGGTTCTTTCTGGGCTCAAATGGCAATCATGTCTTGTCTACCTAGACGACGTGGTGGTCTTCTCTGACACCTTTGAACAGCACATCCAGCGCCTCCAGACAGTTCTTGAGGCGATTCGAACAGCCGGACTTTCTCTCAAACCTGAGAAATGTCATTTTGCCTACGAAGAACTCAAGTTTCTTGGTCACGTCGTGAGTCACGCTGGTATCCGCCCAGACCCTGAGAAAACAAGCGCCGTCGCCGCATTTCCCGTGCCAACAAACAAGCGCGATATACGCCGATTCCTGGGGCTGTGCGCTTACTACCGACGCTTTGTCAAAGGTTTTTCCAAAATCGCTGAACCCCTCAACCACCTTACGAAAGAAGGCGTACCGTTTGTTTGGGGTCAGGAACAGCGACATGCCTTCGATACCCTGCGAAGCCATCTCCAGGCTCCCCTGTACTCGGTCACTTTGACGAGACCGCTGCCACAGAGCTACACACCGATGCCAGCAACGTCGGGCTTGGAGCTGTATTAGTTCAATGGCAAAATGGCCTAGAGCGTGTGATTGCCTATGCCAGCCGAACATTATCATCAGCAGAGAAAAACTACTCTGCAACAGAAAAAGAATGCTTAGTTGTTGTTTGGGCTATAACAAAGTTTCGACCATACTTGTACGGACGCCCATTCAGAGTAGTTAGCGACCACCATTCTCTATGCTGGCTCGCCAATCTCAAAGACCCTTCAGGTCGTCTGGCACGGTGGAGCCTTCGGCTGCAAGAATTTGACGTTACCATCATTCACAAGTCAGGACGCAAACACACCGACGCTGACTGTCTCTCACGTGCACCAGTCGGAAGTGCCAACGCAGACCTTGATGAGGACGACACTTTCCTTCCTCTGTATCAGCAACCGACTTGGCTCAACAACAGCGCGACGACTTGGAGCTCAGCCCACTAATTGACTATCTGGAAGGGCGCACATCTAGTCTTCCTCGAAATTTCGCACGCTCGCTAGCCTCCTTTTGTTTCCGGGATGGAGTCCTTTATAAGAAGAACTTCGACCATACGCAAGCTACTTACCTGCTAGTTGCGCCGACCTCGCTTCGTGACGATATTTTACATGCTTGCCACGACGAACCATCGGCCGGACACCTTGGCTACACGCGCACATTGCAACGAATTCGTCGCTCCTATTACTGGCCACGTCTCACGAAGACTGTCAAGCATTACGTTCGCACATGTCGCGACTGCCACCTGTCCGACCAGCGGGACTGTTACAACCAATCGCCACACCGAAAGCACCATTTCATCAGGTTGGCATGGACTTGCTCGGATCATTCCCCACGTCTGCGTCTGGAAATCGGTGGATTGTGGTCGCCACCGATTATTTAACACGATACTGCGAAACAAAGGCCCTGCCCAAAGCTACCGCAGCTGACATCGCCCACTTTTTCGTCAACAATATCGTCCTCCGTCACGGAGCGCCAGCTGTCATAATTACTGATCGTGGAACAGCTTTCACCGCAGAGATGCTACAGGAAGTCTTTAGGCTCAGTGGCACAGAACATCGCAAAACCACGGCTTATCACCCTCAAACAAACGGACTCACTGAACGGCTGAACAAGACCATTGCAGACATGCTGTCAATGTATGTGGCCATTGACCACAAGAACTGGGATGATATCCTCCCTTACGTAACTTTTGCTTACAACACTGCGGTGCAAGAAAGTACAGGTTTCACCCCATTCCGCTTAGTGCATGGTCGAGAGGTCACCACAATGCTCGATGCAATGCTCCTCCCCGACAACCAGGGACTGTTTAACACGGATGCTGCCACGTTCGCTCAACGCGCCGAGGAGGCCCGTCAACTCGCCCGATGCCGTATTGAGAGTCGCCAAACTGCAGACGCACGCCGCTACAATCTCCGGCACCGAGATGTTACCTTCAAACCAGGCGATGAAGTCTGGGTGTGGACCCCCATCCGACAGCGCGGCCGGTCAGAGAAGTTACTGCGGCGCTACTTCGGCCCCTACAAGGTTCTACGCCGACTCAGCGACGTAACCTACGAGGTTCTCCCAGAAGGCACCCCAAGACGTTCCCGTCGGCTTCCACAAACTGATGTGGTTCATGTTTCAAGGCTCAAGCCATATTTCTCGCGTCGTCAATCGAACGTCGAGTGACTTTGACTACAATGGCCACTTAGCTTCTTTCTTTTTGTTGCTTTTCTGCTTGTTATTATTGTGTCCCACTTTCTCTATTACTTCTTCAGTGACTGCAGCATGTTCATTTTGCCTTACGGGCACAGTTGTTTCGTTTGTACAGTGACGTTTTGTTTTTCTTTCCTCCTTTTTTTTAGTGCGCATAACCAGCATCGAGACGATGCTTTTGTGAGAGAGGGAGTAATGCCACATGCCATCATGTATGAGCCATCCGCTGTGGCACGTACACGCGAGTGGAAGAAGAAGAGAACGTTGTTGTTGCTGGTCTGGTTCTGGGGAAGACGTCAACACCTGGCTGTCTGTCTTATTTCGCCCGTGACAATATAGAAAGAGTGCACTTTGAAGTGTTAGAAATTATTACACGGGATCAGCAGAGCAGAAGTAAGCGTTCCTCTTTATTCTGTCCATGTACCTTCGTTCGTGTACTTTGCATATTTTGCTTTCTAGGTACCATAATGTAATCATAAAGCTAACCGAGTGGAAAGGATTGTTAAGTGCATCAGGTTCGAACGTCAAGAAATTGCTAATGTTAGTAATGTCGTCTATAAATGTTATTTTCCAAGCATTTTTAGAGAGTGAGTAAATGAAATCACTCCATCTCAGCTAAAGGGGACCATGAGGCGATGGGAAACAGCGTTTCGGCATGTCGAGCCCGCGTTTTAGAGGGGAAGGGGAGAAGAGATGTGGAGAGGGGAGGGGAGAGGAGAAAGTGGGAGAGGGGGCGGGGCAAGGTAGAGGGGAACTGGGAGAGGATGTGTGTGGAGAGGGTTCGCGCAAACGCAGTAAGGGTGGTCACGCCGCACACCACCACCACCACCACCACCTGTTTGAACTCCGCCATAAGATGCTTCGCATCTAATCAACCATGCCTAATACGTTTAGTCGCAGTAGCTCATGACTGAGTCACCTCAGTCGATGTGCTTCAGCTTATTCTAACCACAATCAACATATTTTTGTAGTGCTACTTACAAAAGATCGATGATTACCCACATTTTTCATTAATTATCAATCATGAATGACGTAAAGAAATTTTTGTATTCGTGCTTTACATTAACTAGCTATCTGGTGAACGACAAAACTGCACACAGAATTTCTTTACAGCAACTTAACGCTGCAAGTTACTCCAAGATTGCCGGGGAACAGTCAAGGATTTATTACTGTGAAAGGAATTGAGCAAAAGCCTGATTTACCATCTGGTAAGCTTTTAATGAAATACTCTGATGGTATTCATATTGCCAAAGTCTGTGTTATCTAGTAATTGAATCATCGGTAAAGAAGTCTCCTGCGTAAAGAGTGTGACATTGTACTAGCGAGATATTGCTATTTATTAGCGAGTTTTAGTATAGCGGGAAACGCTTACGTTAGCGTTAGCGTGCGTCTCAACGCTAACGCTAAAACTGAACTCGCTGCGTTCCAACTGGTGGTCTTTTAGTACAGCGGAAGGCATTCCCGCTAACGCTAACGCAAGCACATACGGCGCCATCTAGACATAAAAACACTAAATGCACTGTAGAATCCACAAAAGCGCCACCAAGGCGAGCTGATCCAAAGTCACCACTGTTGAGTCTCCATGTCGCGTTTGCAGAAGTGTTGAATTCTGACAGGGGCGTAGCCAAGGGGGGGGGGGGGGTGGGAGTTGGGGGTTCAACCCCCCCCCCCCCCCCCCGAAATTTTTCAGTTTTGTTTGCGTATATATACACGCACACATAAAAACGCACGCACGAACATACATGAAGTATGGTGATCCCCCCCCCCCCCCCCGCGAAAAAAATTTCTGGCTACGCCTCTGAGTTCTGACACATTGGTTTCTGTCGACATGCCGCGTTCGAGAATTCTTCAAGACCCCTATTACCTGGCCTTTTTAAGCTGGGACGCAGCACGAGTCACATTCATGCACTGCCGCGAAAGGCATGAAGGGAAACGAAGCCTGGCGTGTATCTGCTTGACTTGTGACCGTATCTTGGAAAGAGGCGACTAAAGACAGCGTCGCCATCTCTGCGCTGCTACAGAAAACATGAGCCAACCTTGCAAACAAATCTTGCTAAGCCTTCTGCAGCGCGAATCCACTTTGCATCTCAAAAACGGAGCTATTTTATCGGCGGTACACGGTTGGCGAAGCCTCATTACTCAAATCTAAATCAAATACGAACATTTTTAGGGAATGAATAAGTTTAATAATGCAGTACGATGGCTACAAAGATTCGAAGTGGACGGCTCTCGCTTCAACACGCACCGCCATCTTGCCCTACGTACGGGATCCCTTGCGTGTGTTAGCGTTGAACGCTATATTCCAGAAATAGCGTTCGTACGTAAGAGCTCGGGCTACGTTTACGTTCTGCTCATGCGCAGTTAGGAGCACGCAACGCTAACGCTAACGCTAAATCCTTGCGTTTGCTGTTATCCGCTATACTAAAACTCGCTATTATATGCCTTTTGAGGAAATGTATTTCATTTCATTCCTTCTGAACACAACGTACATAACAAAATCCTCTGTATAATACATATGTGACAACAATATTTCTCAAACAACGATGTGGTACATATATTAAGCAAGGCGGAAATAAACGAAGTACCGTGCTCTCCGTAGCATTGAAGGTTCCCTTATTCACACGCCTTTTCGTCAGTACGTCGTTAAGAGTTACGCTACAATTAAGTCTGAATGGTCCGTTTAAGACGGAACACTTTTATGATAACCCAGCTAGCACGCCTTTACCAGTAAAATACATGTTTATGCGAAAGTGTTTTCACGAGAGACAAGGAATGCGACCGACAAGAGCTATAAACACCTCACTGAAACGAAACCCTCCCCAAGAAACGAAAACCAAAACATGAGCCAGCAAGGACGACATAGAAAACTCTCGTTGTCGTAAAGATAAAAATAACAGCAATATACATCCTATTCATGTTCACTGAAGGACCAATACCTCTCACAATGATCTCCGATTCGCCCTCTGTTGCGGCGAAGTCATTTTGTGCCTGCATGTTTCTTCATTTCACCAAATTGTGACCTCATGGAATGTGTTTGTCATTCTGGATGTTAATTCCGTTCTTCAAACGGACAACCGCTTATCTGTTCTTCGCATTACGTAACGTGCTCCGGTCCGTTTGCGGTATCATATCAATTAGGGCACTGTATACCTTTGTTTGTTCTCTGATCCACAGCGTCGACGCCGGTCACGGTAGTGAACCCTACTTGTTCAGGTCACGGTAGTGAACCCTACTTCTTCGCCTGTTGCGCTGTCCCAGTGCACCACTGACTTGTTTTACTGACACCGAATCACTTTCTGTGATGCCCCTCTACACAAAGTCGTTACCTTTATCTACTAGTACTGATTCCCATACTACCCTGGCTGCTTTAACTGCCGCAATAAATCCCGATCTTACTGCAGCGCAAAAAAGAACATTTAGCCCTACTCGAAAAACGCAGAGCTTCATATGATGTCCATTGAAAGCTCATGGGCTGTACTTGCGTCGCGGTGTATTGCACCGAAACTGAAGGCAAATGAAGTGTACGCCGCCATCCATATCGCGTGTCTTCCGCGGAGCGTAAAATCATCGAGGGGAATGTTGCTGACTTACTCAAACGAGACGTCATCGGGCCATCGTCCAGCTCTTGGTCATTTGCTGTCGTGTTGGTCCCGAATAAGGATGGTTCTGTACGGTTCTGCGCTGATTATCGAGCTCCTAATAAGATCACGCGCAAAGACGTGTACGCGACGCCACTAATAGACCACGCACTTGACTTCCTCCAAGACGCTGAATTTTTCTCAAGTCTTGATCGCCGGTCAGGGTATTGGCATATTCCTATGCACGAGGCGGACAAGGACATGACGACATTTGCAACACCAGGCGGGCTGCATGAATTCGACGTAATGCCTATCGGTTTATGTAGGGCCCCTGCCACGTTTGAACGTATGAGAGACAGTGCAACGCGGCCTCAACACTTTTGTGACCGCGCAAGAATTGGTTTTTTTTTTGGGTAGCCCAGGAAGTATATTTTTTCCTACTACACAAATTAATTGATGCTAAAGTGTAGAGTACCAAATCATAGAGGGAGAATTGGTCTTTCTAACAGTTTTAATTTTACACAACAAATGCAATTCAAATACTATAAAACAAAGAAACATGCATCAAAAAGAACAAAAATCATCAAAACAGCAATGCTACTCTGCACAGGGTAAGCATAAAAAAACCGAAATATACGCTTTGAACGCAAACCCCTTATAGAATAATACAGCAAATATAAGCTCTGTAAGTACAAAGTTTATTTACATGCATACAAATATATAGACACTAGTGCTTCTCATGCCACCGCGCGAAGGAGTTTCTCCTCGCGCTGAAACAATTCCCAGTAAACCATGAATGTCCATTAGATATCCATAGAATGCTAGTCTCGGGATATTCAGTACATCTTCTGGATATCTACATTTCTCCACATGACATTTCACGGATGTACTATAGATCATCTAAAATGCACCCAGATCACGCTCTCAGTACGTTGTATGGATATTAAGGCTGGATGTTCTGTACATTTAAAAGATGTTTTCCGAATAGGCAGCACACAAAAGGGCAACAAATATGCACACATAAAAGACGCAAACACAAGCGCTGACAGCGCTTGTGTTTGAGTCTTATGTGTGCGTATTTGTTGCCCTTTTGTGCGCTGCCTATTCGAAAATCATGGCTCACGAACTAGCCCATCAGTACATATTAAAAGATGTTCATTCCTTAAACTCGCATCCACGTGACGTCTAGCGGCTTGTGAGGTGCACTAATTATGGCTCTCAAAAACGAACGCTCGACAGACTGTAGGCCACAATACTTTTCGCTCACTTGAGTGCTCGCTATATGTACTGTTGTAACCTGAAAGTAACTGTTGCGAATCACTATTTTGTAAATTTTAGTATTTATGATTTTGGAAGTAGGTGTAGGTGTCTCGGCATAAAAGAGCAGTTGTATTGTACTGGTTCTTGGATGTGGGCGCGAAAAGACAAGGACGAAGGGAGGAAGACACGTTTGTTGTCAGTAGCGCCAGTGTGTGTGTCTTCCTCCCTTCGTCCTTGTCTTTTCGCGCCCACATCCAAGAACCATGACAGACCAACAAGCCCGCATCGCTACCCTCGTGTATTGTACTGCCTTCTATGGAGAGCGCGCTGCATACCTCACATTGTTCCTTTTAGGTATATAACACATCTGATAACACAACAAATGTGCAATACTCTTCTCAGGCTATTGCAATGTTTTGTTACACACAATGAGTACAATGCATTGCCCTGAAAGATTACTGCACATACAATCATAAGAGTGTTTCAATACTGGCGAAATGACAAGAGAATGAAGTGAGTCGAAAGCAACAAGGCAGTATCACAAAAGTTTATATGAGCAAAGCAATGCTGTAAACCATAGGAGTACTCTCAACGTGTAAGAACACAGGCTAAATATCTAGAGACGCAGATACACTCAAAGAAATGAGGCGGTGTGATAAAAGTGAACTGTGCACCAGCTGAAGACTAAACCGAAACTGTCCACCAGCAGTCCCAACATAAGTCCAGAAAAAACAAACTGTCTGCCAGCACTCTCAACGTAAGTCCAGACAGGCTCCTCGGCCGAATGAGTGTGGTCTTGTGGGTCACAGGAGGGGCTACTTGATATGCTCAGTCCGATCGCTGTGTGCCTGGATTCAAGTAGAAAGGAAGGTAAAAAAAATAAAGCCGGTACAGTAAAGGAATCGAGAGTTCATGAAACTGCTTGAACCAGAGAAACTTGTCGCATTGCTCTTTCTATTTTATGCCTTAAAATGGCTATCTTGCAAAACACATCAATGGAGCCCCAATTCTATGACTTTGAGAGGGCACCCAAAACTATCGTAAATTGAAAAAGTATTAAGATACGCAGAGACTGTCGGTCGTTCCCCCAAAAAATGTGACATGAAGGCGCACTGCTTCAAGAAAAGTAGATTAAATTCTTAAAAAAAAAACATGACAGCTAAGTAATTAACTGGAGGAGGTGAAAGTTAATTATTATCCAATGTAATATGTCTTTTCTCCAGGATAAAATGAGTCAGGGCATTAACTGCAGTGAAGAGTCAAGTACAAAGCTGAAACCTGCTACAAACGGCCTTACATCAAGGGTGTCAAGTGTGGTGTCATCATGATTAAATGGTGACGGAGAACATTTCTTGAAAGCTTGAGAACATTCATACTGGACACGACTAAGCATTGTGTGTGATGCATTAGTTCCCAATCAGGTGCAAACAATGAAGCGCTGCTTTTATTAAAACTGCTAACATGAAAGGAAAGGTGTGTTATGCACTAAATACGGCTACAAACGCTGTATTATATATATATATATATATATAGGACAGACGATTACTTTTAGGGCTCGTTTTCTCTGCGAGACTATATATATATATATATATATATATATATATATATATATATATATATATATATATATATATATATATATATATATATATATATATATATATATATATAGATTTCCAAATACTAGCTTTCACACAACCTCGATGAGGTCCGTGTAGATTGTTTAGGTAACAGCCTTTGAATAAGCATGCGATCAAGCAGTATTCAGGAGCGAATTAAGGAACTGGATCACTGACTGCAATGAACTGCAAGAGAATTTCCCCATTCTATGAAGGCAAACTGTACTTTTCCCATTTTCTAATTTTCAATATAGGAGCTAATCAGTTCACCTAGCCGGTATCGCTACCTTACAGGGGACCCGCAACACTTTTTGAGCATGGTCAGAAAGCGCTGCCAATAGGTAGTCGAGGCTCCCGAGAACACACAAGCCAAATATTATATCGCAGCACGAGCCCTGGATTGTACATTAAATTCTCAGTCACCTAAACATTGCTCCCTCTTCTCTCGACAAATGATGTGTTAGTCCACAAATCATAGCGTGTATGTGCACAGTTCCGCCATTGGCTGATTTGAGCATGGCGCTTATTCCAACTAAGCTTTGGCATGCTAGGGAAAGAGACAACAAGCAAGCGCACACAGCTAAACAAATAAAAACAGAACTACAGCTGCGACATACCACGAAAAACAACGCTAACAAATGCACAGTACTACAAAAGGACAGGCTAAACTAAGCTTATCATGGCTACTCTGGCAGCTACAAACCATTACATCAAGGAAACGAAGCAGAAGTAATGATGTCGATATCACCGAGGCATGCACGGCGATACAGAACTGTGCGTTTGGGAAAACGCGACTGCGAAATAAACAAAAACCTTTATTCACGCATTACACAACGGCCTTATTCACTAAAGGAAACCATAAGAGAACGTACCTTTGCTGGCCAATGGCCCACTGCCGGGGGCGGACAGGGTTCTTGCTGTACGCGACACAGTACCCAACAGTGGTCTACGTCCATGCCAGACGACACGGTATGAACTATGGGTTTAGGAACACGCAACTGCGAAAAGAAACAAAAACCTCTATTCACGCATTACACAACGGCCTTATTCACTAAAGGAAAGCATAAGAGAGCGTAAGTAGTACGTACCTTTGCTGGCCAATGGCCCACTGCCGAGGCGACCGGAGTTCAGAAACTCTTCTACTGTTCTTGTTGCACGCGACACAGCCAGAGAACATCCACCACACAACACCCAACAGCGGTCAACGTAAGTGCACATACGTCAGATAAAAAGCGGCGGACAAACGTCGCTGCTGGCAGCGTTGGCCCTGGCAGGACCAAACCTCAAGACCCAACCACGACTGGTCCAAACAAACATGTACGCAATGTGCGTACATGCGAAAGAAAACGTGATGGCGATGGCGGTGATGGGGACGACGTCGACGCGTGTCACAACCATGGTCACAACTTAGGGAAAGATTATGTACAAATTCATGCTTTATATTGCCGCTCATTGTAATTTAGAAGTAACTGTACTAAGTTTTTACAACGTAATAATTTTTTTGTACAAATCATGGCGGCCATGACGTATTTTGCGTTGCAAACGGAAGTAAGCATAGCCTTTGAGACTTAAAATGTAGGCTTCAAGATGTGGGCCGGGATCAACAAATATCACTCTCCCGTTAGAACGGGCGTCCGTGGATGGCCAGATAACATCACAAAAATAACACAAATAAAATGCACCGATGGTACAGTGTGCACAACTCATACCGTACCGACAGACACGGCGCCTTGCGGCGCAGAGCCGCAACCACGGTGCAGGGAACATGGCCTCCGAGATTGGCAGGCGCGTGCACCGCCGGTAATGTCGGAGGCCACGCAGAAAGGAAAACCAAAAAGGGACGGGAAAAAAAAAACCGCGAGCCGCTTAGAGGTGGGGGAACACGCAGCGCGCGCCTTTGGCAGCGTTGAGGAGCAGACGACAGCGGTGTTTTCATCAGCAAACGCCCAATTTATTCCGTTCTTTTTCTTTCTCTTTTGTTGCATCCGTTTCTGCGAGCTAACGCGAGGAATCAATGCCAGACTTCAGTGGATGCGCCGATTTAGTGTCGTTGAAACATTCGTTGATTATTTCTAATCCCTTGAAGGTCGGTGTTTTGTGAAAAATAAGCACAAATGTGCACCGTCTGTCACTGACGTCCAAAATGCGTCCATCGTTCACACAGCGTACATGTGCATTGTACGTCCGTTACAATAAGCCTTTGTATATCTTTTAGACGTCCACATTGCGCAAAGCGAAAATTGGACATCTTTCAGACGCAAATAAGACATCTTCTTTCGTCCTAGATGTTTGGATTATACCGCTACGTACCATGGACATTAGTGGTTTACTGGGTAAAGGCTGGCTGCACATGTTTCGCAAAAAACATTTTTTTTTCTGCTCCACTTTCCTAGCATAGTTTGCAGCTCTGGTATTTTTCATTTTTTTTGTGGTTGGTACTGGTGACCCTGAAACGTCTTCCCGTGCATTCGTTGAAATGAACAGTGTATAGCCCGTTCCGAATCTAGAAAAACCCATAATATGTACCCTCATTTGACCCCTCTGTACCTCATATACTGCCCAATACAATACCGACCTTCAGATTTCACCATTTTTTCATCCACGCAAATGTTCCGACGCGGTTGAAAAAATTGCGCTAAAGAATCGTTAATGTGTTGCAATAGAGAAGACACGTGGTGAAGCTTCCCGTTGGATGCGACGGGGGTCTTCTCCGGATCAGAGAGGCTCAAGAAGACAAGCAACGCCTTGAACCTTTTCAGTGGCATCACTGATGGTGGACGATGGCCTGGGAATCTGTGTCGTCGGCACCAACAGCAGTGCAGGCGCGGGAATTGAGCGATTCCCATGTACACCAGAAATCCGACGAACTTGAGCTTCTCCTCTTCAATAACCTCCCTCCAGGATCCGTTTCTCTCATTGCACGTTGGCTTTTCGAAAATATGCGTCCACGTAATACTTTTCTATGTGGTTGCATATATCTCTGACGACTTCTGCCGGTGAAAAACAACACGAAGAGCTCCCGCGCGGCACTCCGAAGCGCTGGATTAAGGTCCACTCCGCGCCGTCTTCGCGGAGAGAACTCCGCTATTTCTGCAGCCTGCGCCAAATGCTCCCGCCGGAATGAAGTTAACATCTTGCTGATAAGAACCGTTACCTTTACTACGCACCGGATGCGTTTACATCGACGCGCGGCAGCGATTAAACGGCCAGAGGAGAGAACGAAACTTATCGCGGACACCTGCTAATGTTCCGGGGCAGTTTGACGCACTATCGCCGTCCGTACTGAAGTCTGACGAATCGAAGTCGTCTTCCGAGTTCCGAGTGTGTACTGCTACCATCATCCAGAGATTCCCGCTCAGATTAATCGGAATCCGTAGAAATTCGCCGCTTTCGTGGAGCACTCGTGAGCGACATCGACGCCATGTCTGAAACAATGAGCGCTCACCTAGCCGACTGTGAACGAGCTTTAAAAATCTCCCCGCGGAGAAAAAAAAAAGAAACTCACAAGGAAAACTGACTAAAAATATGCTCTTTTACCCTTTGGATTGCGTTAGTTGTCCTGGAGTGCTCCGAGAGCGCCAAAATTTGAACTTGAAGTCATCGTTACTATACTAACGATGGGAATAGGCGTGGTCACGAAGGTGTTAAGTGCAAAACCTGACTCTGTTATCTAGATGGCGTCGTTGTTTTGTAGCGTTAGCTACACTTGCCTAGCCGGAGCCGATTTCGCGTGGATTCTCATGAGCCGTGCTGCGCATACGCGAGGATCAGTGATGTCACACAGCTGGCTCACCAGAGCCGGCATCTCACGCGCTCTCCGCCACCGCCGCGCGCGACTGCGCCGCTGCTGGTCTGCCTGTTCGGGAGGAGTGGTGTGGTAGCCGAGGCAGACACACTGGCACCAGCGCGCGCGCAGACTCCACCACCGCCGCGCGCGACTCGCCGCTGCTGGTATGCGCATTCGAGAGGAGTGACGTCGTAGCCATGGCAGACACACTGGCGCCGGTGCGCGCGCAGCTATTCGCCTTCGCTGTGCAGTCGCCGTTTGACACTGCGCTGGAGCCACTTGATAGCGCCTCTGACTGGCGTTTGCAGGTGGGTAACGCCATGAAGAAGGAGAGCGCAAATGCTGCTCAACGGCGCAGAAGAGCCGAGAAGCTTATCTTATCGGATCCCGAAGTAGTTGCCTGGCAATTAGCGAATCAGCGTACGAAGAATGAACAGAAGAAGGCTCATAATCCTAGACAATCTTGAAACCTAAGAATAATCAGCTGAACTTTTGCTAACGCTACGCATATCCTGCCATAGCCGAGCTAAGCCACTGCAAATTTTTTAACAGCGAAGCTGTTACAAACAACGATCATCATCAACTATCATCATCGTCATGCAACTATTATCTTCATAAACTGGTATGCGCCACAGAAATTGGGTAAATCCTACTACTCCCCACTGGTGTACTGAAAACGAAGAAGAAAACTATCGTCATCAACCAGGTATTTGGCACCCTGCGGCCTATCAGAAAAGCTATCATCATCATCATAAACAGGCATGTGGCACAGAAATTGGGTAAATTCTACTGCGCACAACTTCCACTAAAAAGGAAGAGAGCAACAGTTAGTCCAACAAATGGCTGCGAAGCGATTAGTGTGAGCATTATTAATGCGCCTCATCTTACAATCTGCACATTCTCATCATCGCCAGTCTAGGCTAGGTTGTGGGGCTAAGGCTCGGCGAATAAAAAAGAAGCGAAGAGTCTGTCGACCGAAACGTTGCTTCGCAATATTGGCACTCCGCAACTGATTAACTTTCAGAATAGAAAGATCGCTCCAGGGCCGTAGCCAGGGGGGGGGGGGGGGGGTTGGGGGGTTCAAACCACCCCGAAATTTTTCAGTTTTGCTTGCGTATATATACATGCGCACATACAAACGCACGCACGAACATACATAAGGTATGGTTGACCCCCCCCCCCCCGAAAAAAATTTCTGGCTACGCCCTGATTCGCTCTGTTTATTTCTAAGAAAAAAATTCGATTAAACGTGTTTTTCAGACGCTAATTGATTTTAATATACCCGTATACGGGTTCCGATGGGGGCACGCCAACAGATCGATGATAATTCTTACGCTTTATGCTGCAGCTCTCGGAAGCCTTCTTCTGAATAAGGAGCGGACGTATCCAGTTCTTTTCGCTGATCCCAGATGTTTAATCATCGGATATTACAGTGCCCTTGGTAAGAATGCTTTCTAATTTCTCGGAGTAAGAAGAGTTCTGGCGAAAAAAAAAAAGACTCGCAAAGCTCTTGTGAAAAAATGTGATAATTTCTAGTGCGGCATAGTTTTCCGAGTGTAGCGTGCTGTACGCACACTTGTCCTGCTATGTCGGCTCCACAAACAAACACGAGAATAGCCGTCTCTAACACACATATATGGAAGCTTCTCGAATAAGAATTTTTCTCTGGTGCTAAACACAGAGCATATTCTTTACAACTTTTTCAAACACATTATATTTCCTATAGAGGCTTCTATTCCGGCCATAAGTAAACAAGATCCGATGCAGTGACCATAGAATGGTAAGATCTAGAATTCATCTAGACTTGAGGAAGCAACGGCAGAAACTGATACGCAAGAAGCCGATTAATGAACTAGCTCTGAGATGGAAAGTACAGGAATTCAGGGTTTAACTTCAGAATAGGTATGCAGCTTTAACCGAGGAAACCTAGTCAGATTAGAGTCTTTTTAGCAAGTTACGGAAATACGGTACGCAAATACGGTAAGACAGTACGGTAGCGTTCCTCCTTTCCCGCTGGCTGTGCTTTGGCCGCTCAACGACCGGGAAAGTAGGAGCGGTACCGTACTGCCTTACCGTATTTGCGTACCATATTTCCGTAACTTGCTAAAAGACTCTAATCTGACTAGTATCATTAAGGAGTGTGCAGTGGAAGTCGGGGGTACAGTCGTTAGACAGGGCACTGGTAAGCTATCCCAAGAGACGAAAAACCTCATTAAGAAACGTCAAGTCATGAAAGCATCAAATGCAACAGACAAAATGGAGCTGGCGGAGCTTTCGAAATTAGTCAATAGGCGTAAAGTAGCCGACATAAGCAAGTATAATATGGGGACAATTGAGCATGCACTGAAGAACGGAATAAGCCTCAAAGCTATTAAGACAAAACTGTGCATAGGCAAAAATCAGATGTATGCATTAAGGGACAAGGAAGGCGAGGTCACCACCAATATGGATAGAATAGTTGAGGTAGCGGAAGAGTTCTGCAGAAATCTGTACAGCAGCCGAGACAGTCAGGATGATAACGTAAGAAGCAGCAATAACGCAGAGGAATCTGACATCCCACCAGTATTGACAGGAGAAGTAAAGAAAGCCCTAAAGGGAATGCAAAGAGGCAAAGCAGCTTGTGAGGATCAGGTAACATCAGACCTGTTGAAAGACGGTGGAGAGATTATGTTAGAAGAACTGGCCACCCTGTATACGAAGTGTCTCTCGACGGGGAGGATACCAGAATCTTGGAAGAATGCCAACATCATCTTGATCCATAAGAAAGGGGACGTCAAGAACCTGAAAAATTACAGGCCCATCAGCTTACTGTCCGTTGTCTCCAAGCTATTTACAAAAGTAATTGCTAACAGAATTAATAGGACATTAGAGTTCAATTAACCAAAGGACCAGGCAGGATTTCGTACAGGCTTCTCAACAATAGACCATATACATACTATCAATCAGGTGATAGAGAAATGCGCGGAATACAACCAACCCCTATACATAGCCTTCATAGATTACGAGAAGGCATTTGATTCGGTGGAGACATCAGCAGTCATGCAGGCACTGCGGAATCAAGGCATCGACGAAGCCTATATAAACATAATGGAAGAAATCTACAGCGGATCCACAGCCACTATAGTCCTCCATAAAGAAAGCGACAGAATCCCAATAAAGAAGGGCGTACGGCAGGGAGACATGATCTCTCCAAAGCTATTCACCGCGTGTTTACAGGAGGTTTTCAGGACCCTAAATTGGGAAGAATTAGGGATAAGAGTTAATGGAGACTTTCTCAGTAACCTCGATTCGCTGATGACATTGCATTGATGAGTAACGCGGGAGACGAATTACAGCTCATGATTACTGAACTGGATCCGGAAAGTAAAAGAGTAGGTCTGAAAATTAATATGCATAAAACTAAAGTAATGTGGAACAATCTTGGCAGAGAACAGCACTTTGCGACAGGTGGCGAGACACTGGAAGTTGTAAAGGGGTACGTCTACTTAGGACAGGTAGTAACCGCGGAGCCGAACCATGAGAGTGAAATAAATAGAAGAATAAGGATGGGATGCGGCTCATTCGGCAAGCATTATCAAATCATGAATAGTAGTCTACCACTATCCCTCAAGAGAAAAGGTATATAACAGCTGCATCTTACCGGTACTTACCTACGGATCAGAAACCTGGAGACTTACAAAGAGGGTTCAACTTAAATTGAGGACGACGCAGCGAGCGATGGAAAGGAAAATGATAGGTGTGACCTTAAGAGACAGGAAGAGAGCAAGTGGGTCAGGGAACAAACGGGGGTTAAGGATATCTTAGTTGAAATCAAGAAGAAGAAATGGATATGGGCCGGGCACGTAGCACGTCGGCAGGATAACCGGTGGTCATTAAGGGTAACTGACTGGATTCCAAGAGATGGCAAACGCGTGAGGGGGAGACAGAAAAATAGGTGGGTAGATGAGATTAAGAAGTTTGTAGGAATAACGTGGGAGCAGAAAGCACAGGACCGGGTTGATTGGCGGAACATGGGAGAGGCTTTTGCCCTGCAGTGGGCGTAGACAGGCTGATGATGATGATGATGATTCTGGCCATTACGATGAGATTGTGAATTGCGTCCAGTTGAGTGAATATAATGTCGCACATATTTATTTACACAGCTGATATATAATTTTTTATTTTGTAATGCCTTTAGGCGCTATTAAGTTTTAATAGTGTTGAAATACTACGTGCACATTCACAATTTGGTTCATTCAGCATTTTCGAGCAATTAGTAAAATGTATTTTCACACGGACTGTAATTGACTTCCGGATCTTTAGCTCCTCGTGGACACCTTTTTGGTAATGTCTGCCCATTGGCTCTAATTGTGCAATAGATATATTAATTTCACTGACATCAAGGTGTTGAATTTCGAGCTATTCGCATGAACCCACTTTTAATGCTCCAGGCAATCAACATCAGTAACTTTCAACAACATCAGCATCAGATATCGCCGTTTTCTCCCTTTGAACAGCGTTGTTTTGCTCTCAGTTTATGTGTACGGACACCTAGAGACTATGCCATCTGGGAAAAAGCAGTCAAAGTTATTGGCGACATGGTAGTTTACTGCTCCGTGCCAGAATGCGCTACGTACGAGAATGACTCACACGTGAGCTTTCACTTTCACCGTTATCCGCTTTGCAAAAGCGTGATACCGCTGTCACCTGACATTCCTTTATTGTTATTTCTAGCTCATCGCTTGATTATATATGATGTTTGTAAAATGAGCCCATCCAGTGTGACTTCTTTATGTTGCTTTACGCTACAGGCGTCAACAAGGCAGCTTCAAATACTGATTTACCTTCTATAATTGTCAGTGCTTCACGTCACAAAACCACGATACGATTATGAGGGACGCCGTAGTGGAGGCTATGGAAATTTCGACCACCTGGGGTTCTTTATCGTGCACCTAAATCCAGTTACTCGGGCCTCAAGCATTGATTCACCTTCTAACAACAGCTTCGAAATGTCATACTGCTTATCAATGAAGTTGTAAACGCTGGACACTGGTATTTTCACTGAAACATAAAATTGCCAACACAGCTATCTGACCTACTTGGAATCGGTTCATGCTTATGAAGCACGAAAAAAAAGGTAAAAAAATACGGGGACGAAGCAGAGATACACACGGAACCAGCGCTTGTCCTCTGTGTATCTATGATATGTAGAAGATGCAGCGGTCGTTCATTCCGAAGCCTAATGGGCTCGCTGCGTAGAACACTTTGTATGGGCCACCATTCGCAACTGTGGCGAAGTGTCGCCCAAGTAGGCAACATTGTTCGTGGCTCTCTTGACCTTGAGTCCGTAGATAAAGAACGCCTCGCCCGCAATACGCTCTTCGTTTGCACATGCCGCAGCCAACCCCCTCCTCATAAGCTGAATCTCCAAGATGGTTCGCCCAGTGGAAGGTATCTTGGGGCCTTGTTGGCCTTGTGCAGCATGCGCATGCGTCACCAGCATAACTCTCACGGAAGAAGACGCTGCTGATGTACGTTAATAATCGGTAGGGTGCTGTCCGTGGACACTGACCTCAGAGATGAGCCTCGGCCAAGCGTCTGCGTTGGCAGTTCCTGCAGAAGCTTGTCGTTGTAGTATCCCATCGACGATAGCCCGTTGAAAACCAACGCGCAATGTGTCTCAGTGCTCTGACCGGCTAAGGTAACTCTGCGAATGTCTAGAGGCAGTCGTGACTCTGTTTCCCAAGCATGATTTATAATGGTGGAAGCAATGATTCCAAGCGACAGCGCTTTTCCATACCGAACGGAGGCTAAGCACATCAGGCGTCCGTCATCGCGTGAAATACTGTTGTGTTCATATTCATTCATTCACGAAACGCTAACGTCTGGTTCTTCTTTTGTACAACGGGCAAGGAAATTGGTACAGTGTGAATGCACCTATCATCTAATATCAGTGGTGTTTATGTATGCTCGCACTTGCTCCAGTTTCAACTTTTGGCTCGTACACCGCACGCTCAGTGCCCCTTGCTCTGAGCTACTACGATAGACATGCACGGAACGTTGCACTAGCAGTTTTGTGGGACTACCTATATAAATACGTGCGGAATAGAATGAATAATTGAAGTTAGTGCTGCTAAAACTAATAAATGGAACTTGCTCTTTGAGATATTCTGAAGCAATCCGCACTTCTTGCAGTTTTAGGAAATGCTGGCCTTTTTTTTGTCTGATTACTTTCAGGGAGGTCCTTCTGCATGCTCTTCGTGACTGATGAAGCTCTTCGTAATCCATTGCGCCACTGCAACTTTATGCTGCTCTCCATGTGCGGAACTCCAGCCTATAATGCCTATACGTATGAGCACCATGTGTATGCATTCTGTAATGCCTCCGATGGTCACAGAACACAAAATATTGTATGAGCGAAGCCACTTGAAGTACGTCTTTTCAAAGGAGATCTCCTGTGTACATAAAAGGATAAATGCGCGCTCTTTTCTCTCTGGTTCTCTGAAGTGAAGAGAGGCAGGCTGTCGTAAGCCACGCTAAGGATCATGTCGGAACACTCTATGTATGCAGCAACTAACGAGTAATAATCAACTATTCTCACAGATAAGCGTCTCGACATTATGGTACTTAAAATGAAATTGCTAAGTGCTAACACTGTGCTTCAAAATCCGAACAAAACACGAAATGTGCTCGTAGATGATGAAAATAAAGACGTTTCTTAAAAACTCACTTTGAGCCTTCCTGCGCAGCGTCATCATTATAAAGGCACGGCGCAAGGCTTCTTTGTTTAAATTTGATTATAGAATGAATTCATCGTCGGTTTCTGTTGCCTCACGAAATAATGAAGCTTTTCGCCTTCGTCAAGTATGAGCATATCTATCCAAAGTTATCGCGCGAACATTCGCCCTCCCTCTAATTTCGTCGCCATGAGTGCTCGGAATGCTATACAATAATAGACAGTTACAGTTTAACGGGCTTAGCGGAATAGCGGGATGGAAATGTGCATGTGCAGTACGCTAAATGCCCCGTAGCGTTTAGCGTACGCTGTTTTTACGGTTTAGGCGGTGCACGTAAAAGATGGCAGCAGTTTCGGACGCCCGATTCGAACTGAAGTAGGCGTAGCTGCTGAAGGATTCACTTCGTTCACAGGAAACCACTGTGTTAAATGGCTTCGCTTGCCATCAGGCAGCTTATTACTTTTTTTAACATAACTTATTTCTTTTTTTTTTTACTTGAAGCAAAGGCGATATCGCGAGTAATTTGTATGATCACATTTGCTGCTTCTACAGTGTGACGAAGAAGTGCTGTTGTCTGATATATGATCGTTGGTGCTGCATTTTTTGCAAGTTTCATTGCCTCAGAAAGAGCGAGAATGAGGTCTGAATCTTCGGAACATGAAACATCGTCTGGAGTTGGGGATGCCGATTCCTAGATTTCGTTTCACGTAGCCTGTCTCAAGCTAGGTGGTCATTTCACTGTTTACAAAAGTAATTGTATCGCTTGTTTGAGCTGGAACTCTTGATGGTTACATTGAATTCCAATTCGCAGTGCTTCAAAAATATTTCGGCCCCGCAAACCTTCGATGGGTTCTTCATTACTCAGGCTTAGGAAATCTTCGTGTCTCACACCCGTGCTTGTGTTTCGTGGATGGCGTGCTGTGTCATTACCAATACATATATTTGGAGATAATTTTTGTACTTGTTCTTTATCAATTATTTTCAGTGGACTTCACTTGACATTATTGACGCTGTTTAGTTCGTTGCAATTTTTCAGTAAGGTACTTGTCCACCTGGAATGAGTATAGCTATCTGACAGGTGTATTTTCACTTCAAGTAACGTAGGAATTTGATATTATATTGCTTCGTAAGCAAGACTGAAAACTTGCTTCGGTGTGCCCTCTCTGGCCGATTTAAAGCTACGCATGCTTAACAAGTCACAAAATGCAGTTGTTTTGCAACAGCGCCGACTGTCCATCACAAAGCCCAACGTGGGGGTGTGAGACAGCTTGTATGCAACAGCTGTGCCGAACTCTACTCGTTCCCTATCACTATAGGCAAGTATGGTATGACCAAGGCAAGGCTGGAAACACACACAAGGTTAACCCTTGCCGTCAGGGAAATTGGAAGTAAGTCGAAGAGAGAAGAGAACAGGAACAATTAAACTTGAGAGAGAAAGACGAAGATGTGGGAGATAGAGGGAGAGACAGGAAAAAGGTGACTGCCTATTTTACCTGAAGTGTTAAGCCCAGTGGTGCTGTCTACATGAAGCGATGCTCAAATGGGTGTGCTACCGCCATAAGGGGTCTTGCAGCTATAAACAGATAGCATCGACGAAGCCCCCAAGACATGGCTCAGGAACGCACGGCTACACGTGGGATGGGTTCAAACCACCCCTCCCACGTTTTCTCGGGTCCGTAGTGACGCTGCTCACTAAGTGTCTGCCAAAGCAGGCGGCCCTGCGGGGCTGCAAAGTAACGTAATACTGAAAGCTGCATCGGCAGTATTTTTAAACTATCCCTTTTGTTGATATTGCTATAGCTACGTAATGAAACGTTGCGTTTTACATTTTCGCCCTCAGGTAGTTTACGGCCAGGCCCACAAAGAGCATGCCACCGGCGGTGTCCTGTCCTGGCCACGGTGTTTTCTTGGAGCAGGCACCTTGATTTGTATTACGGCTTGTAGCTATGCATGATGTTATAAGCGGCTAAAATGATTTGGATGATTTGCACTTACGTTCAACTGTTCATACCTATACTGCCTATATATGACCTTTACAACTATACTACGTACTAACAAACAAATATCGCTTAGACTAAACTGTACATACGGTGCCTACTCATTCAGCTATCGCTATTATCATCATTGTGAAAACTTTGGGTATTTTTTTCGCTTTGTTGTACAGCGGCGCTTCGAACTAAGTGACATTTGGTGCGCCAGAGTGCACTCGTTCAAAATTACGCTAAATTGGCTCTTGTGACAGTGGCGTTGGCTGCAATTTGTCTGCGGTATATCAGTTGCAGCACTGTGCCTGACGCCTGTCGTCTTCTGTTATGCAATGCACCAATGCTTCACATCACACTTTTTTTTATTTGCGACATAGACTTGCCCTTAAGGCATAATATTTGTTGCGTATATTTGCATTAAATGTGCGCAGCTAGGCCGGTGTTGTGTATGAAGGGAAGAAGTGTCTCGTGGAATGTGTTGTCATGTATCCATCGGTGATAACTGTTTGTGTCACTGTAGCGAAGGCCAGCTTGCAGGAGATGACGGGAGCGTTACGGCTGTAACCCTTGGCATGTCCATATAAGGTGGTATGCATCTGCTTGCATCACCGGCACAGAACAGTACGGGCATGTAGCACCCACTGGTAAATGCGACCAGTTCCATGTTGAGATAAAAGCCGGGGTAAGGGCCACCCCTGCCCGAAGCCTCACATTCGTCTTGTTTATGCCATCATATCATAGGTGACGTGATGATAGCACAGTGTGCGAAGCACGTGAAACCGCCGTGGCTGCGTACACGTACGTGCGCCGCAGCATATGATCCTTGCATTGTCTGCTTATCGGTACTGCCTACGCATAAGCTGTTATCAGCTCCTCAAAAAGAAAAGGTCACGGTTCTGGGCGCAGAGCGCCGTATTGTTATTGCAAGGCCAGATGCAAGCTGCAACGACTTGGAAAGATCCGCGATTCTCCATTTCATCCTCTGTTGGTGAGACGAAGTTGAGGCACTAGATCAGTAGTTCAAAATTTAGCTTACCTCATACTACGATGACCAAATGCCTAAGTCCCTGATGACTATTGCCTAAGGGTGTTTTAAATAGGGTATTTTAAAGAAAACAATGATCTTCGTTAGATATTCCTCGAGTTCATGAATAATTATGATAATAATACGCTTATTTTTGTGTTTCAAGCGGGAATTCGAGCTTAACCCTTTGAGACGCTTTGTACACATTTGTGTACACCAGTTGCCTTGTGCCATTTGTGTCGCCTAGTGGCTAAGCAACAGAAAGATACACCGATGTTTGGATGAAATGAGCCTCCAGCGCAATAAAGGTCTTCATTTTCCTTCATTTCGCAGTGCACTGTTGCATCTGATCACTTTGCTGAAGGCACTACCACGTTCAACGAGTCGTTCGACGTGCCGCTTTCTGCGAGCAATGGCAAAAGTTTTATTTTTCTTTGCTCGGAATGAACATAACCGAAAAATAGTTTGCAGCTGTATTTCTAGACTGAGATTTTATGATGTTTATGCAAAATTTGAACATGAATGATCTCAGGATAAATAGATATTTATTTACAATTTAATTCACGTTAATGCCTGTAAAACGCAGAAATTGACCTATTATGACAGTATTTTTGTTGCAATAGATTAGTTGACTGCCTTGCAGTAATGTGCAAATCTGACGCATTTACAGACAGTTCTTCATACGTGGCATCTGGAAGGGTTGATTGGAAGGTAGCCTTAGATTTCGTTATCTCTCTCTCTCTCTCTCTATATATATATATATATATATATATATATATATATATATATATATATATATATATAATATGCCTAGAGGGATGACGCAAAGCGATTTATTGACAAGCTGACACTGACTGCCTCTCTCGGATTTCTCTTGCGATTACCGACTGCGATGCTGAGAATTTTCATGACTGTCTCGCTGCTGTTAAGGCCCGAACACACGCACGCGTTGACGCGCTGCAAACGCGTACGTGTGTTCGGGCCTTTACTGGCACGTTCCACGACGCCGCGGACTTTCAGCGAGAACAACAAAACGATCTCATCCTGTATGCGCTTTTTGTCGCCGTTTGTACTTCTCAAGGCAGCGGTCGCTTTAATGTTCCTGAAAAGTTACTCTAAAAGACTAACTACTGCAGGCATGGAACGCATTTTTTTTTTTTTTTTTTGCTAGTGGTCCATGAAAGTCTCAGGTCAGACGTTCTATGCGCCATGCATGACGACGCAACATCCGGCCATGTCGGCTTCGTAGGAAACGGTGCACCGCATGCAAGAACGCTTTTGATGCCCAAAGATGTACGAAACAGCCGAGCGCTATGTCGCTAGTTGTGAAATGTGCCAGCGTCACAAAGGACCGGCCGCCATAGCGCCTGGTCCTCTTCGGCCATTGACACCAACCAGTATACCTTTCGAACACGTTGAAATTGGTAGTTTGGGTCAATTCCTTTATCAGACAAGAGAAACCGCTGGTCTCCCACAACATTGTGTTGTAAATAAATAATAAATAAATAATAAATAAATAATCATCTGCGTGGACAATCTTACGCGGTATGCCGAAACAGCAGCCCTCGTCTACCCTGTTCCACCGCTGCTTGCGTGGCGGTCTTCTTGCTGCATTCTGTGAACCTTCGCCGTGGCCCATCGCGTGGTATTATCAGCGACCGTGGCCACCAGTTCACTGCTGATCCGTTGAAGAATTACTTCGCATGTGCAATAATTCCACACGGCATCATCCGCAGACAAACGGCCTCGTTGAATGAACAATCCACAAACGGAACGTTGAGCAATACGCGTGCCATGAACGTCTCCTCCAATCATAAGAACAGGGACGACGTACGTGCTGCCTTTTGTGACTTACGCGCACAACACGGCGAAACAAGAAACAACGGACGGTAGCCCCTTTTGTCTCCTGTACGCAAGGTTACCGCGAGGCCCTCTGAACACTTCCCTACACTTCATTCTACACAGTCACGATTCTGTGTCGAAGACATTATGCCTCGCGGAAGATGCCCGTCGAATAGCTCGCCTTCCGACTCTGGCCACACAACGGCGTTGGAAGGAGCGATACGACGACCGTCACGAACAAGTATCGTTCGAAAAGGGTGACTTGGTGTTGCTTTGGACACCGCAACGCAAGCGTGGATTTTGTCAAAAGCTCTTGGCCCAATATCTAAGCTCATTTATGGCTGTGGGGCGTCTCAGCCAACACACGTAACAGCTCGCCTCCTTTGCAATCGTCGGCGATCAAAGAGAAGAGGAGGAGAACGAAGGGCTTCGCAGGCCCGGAGAGCGCCATATATATATATATATATATATATATATATATATATATACATATATATATATATATAAGATCTTGCAGACCCGAGCACAAAGATGGCCTCTCGCGAGGAGTGTCCCTTTCGGCACAGGCGATGAGGCCTTGCTATATTCTCTGATCCGGTGCTCTGATCAGCCTTTCCCACGTCTGTTGTGAGGCAGCCGGCTGGAGTGATTTGTTAGTTTAATAAGGAAAAATAATCTAACAAGCTCTAATTCGCAGTATAGCGGATCATCACCGACATCCGTGTAACGAGGAATTTTGTGCACACTGATGGGCATTCACTCTAAAGATATTTGTTTTTCGTGAACACAGTTATCATTACATGACCCTTTTATGGTGTGGAACGTTTCTATTGGTGAGATATATTTACCAGAAGTAAAGGAGAATTGCAAGACATCTGTACAGACGCGAACAAATCGGGACACTGATTTATCCGGGTATAAGTATTGCTATTTGCTATATGTATTGCTAGATATTGCTATTTAACCTGCAATGTTTCCCTGCTCCGTGCGAACAGCTTCAATGAAATACAAGCCACCGGATATGATTCAAGGCAAACCTACACACGATTTGTGAGAGAATTTCCTTATATGACGTAAACTGAGGGATGTTATTGTTGTACACGCAAATGTTAGCCTTAACAGCTCGTTTCCTTCTATAACTATGCCTTGCCTTGTTTCAAAGCGTGTCAATACGGCACATAAACAAGCAAAACCGAAGACCCGCCTGGAACCTATATACTAGTACTCCACAATTCAGACAAAAAATATAAGGTTGCATGTTAAATACGAGGATGTATTTCATAGAGTTTATAAGGTATTTTTCTTCTTCGTGACCCTGCATACCATCAGCACGCTATGATGAGGGCGCAATTTTACTAAATTTGGAGGCGTTGAAGCCTCGAAAAAAAAAAAAATGCAGCTTTGCATTGGTGGTGCCAAGCCTGAGTGGTTACGATACGCGCCAGCGGATCGTGGGTACGCGAGTTCCAATCCCGCCTCGTCAAGAAACTTTTTTTCGCGAATTTCTTTCTACCTCTTTTTTTCCCTCTTTCTCTTTCTGTATTGCTCTCTCTCTGTTTTTCCATCTATTTTTTTCTGTCTATTTCTTTCTCTCTCTTTCTTCCCTTTCTTTCTCTCTATTTCTTCCTATGTTTTTTTCTCTCTCTCTCTCTGTACTTGTTCTCTCGCCCATCAGAGTTATTGCATCCCACGCCGGAAAAATGGGTGCACGTGTTCTCGGAGCGAAGCAGAAAATGAAGAAGAGGACGAAGAGGGCATGCGCCGGTTCATGATGGTGATAGTTTACTGTTCACTTTGCACGGACTAACGGTCGGGTGAAACACTGTTAAAACATCACTCATAGTTAAATGCCATGCTGGAATGTCTCAGTGCTGCGTACGCAATAAAACCATAGCAAACTCGATAATAGGTGTGTAAGTGTTCAAACAACAGCTTCGTATCTGCTACACAGCACGTGCTACAATCCAGTAGAGGAAAAACACGACGCTTCTACAGATCAATGCCGTGACCTGGGGAAGAAAACGGATAAGTCTGTAACATAGTAACAGCGATATGCCCACTGCTGGCAATCTACTGGCAGTGTTCCGATCGCGTTATGCTCGTAGTGTTCTTAGTCCCTGATGTTATTGCTTTCCACATGCCTGGAGAAAGTTGCTGTGGGGCACTTTGAGCCAACGCCATCGCAGCCGTAAATATGCCATAGCAAACGTGCGGCAATGCGGAAATCATAGATGACGCATGGTAAACAGCGTATGCTGAAACACGCTGAAAATATGAACGTGTAGAACACCCACATTTCATACATTTATCAACCAGTATTTGGCAGGAAAAAGCCAAGTTATTAAGTTATTGCGCTGCTAGCTCCTAACCGTAGCTTGAATTCCCAAACGCGGCAGCCTAATTTCGGTGGGGGCGAAGTGCAAAAACGCTCATACATTAGATTTAAATGTATGTTGAGCAATCCTAAATGGTTAAAATCGGCCCGGACACTATTGCTAAAGCAATTGAGCTAATGTTATGATTCGAAATTTAGTAGTCCTATACCCGGTTTACGCTAGCAGAACATGACAGGTTATGTTGATGACAGACGCAAAATCATGTGTGCTAGTCTCTGAAGGGACTTTTTTTTTATTCCATATGTCTCGCCTTCAATTCTTACCAATTCTTACTAAAATAAGGCACGGCGTACGAAATGTTACCTTTATCTTCGCCCGTTCTCGCGCTGTAACATAAGTGACTACCATGTGATTCATAATAAGGTAAGCGCATACGACGAAAAAAAAAAAAAAAAACAGTCTTGGCAAAACAATAGGCACTGCTAGGCTGTGTCGTTCTTGGCAATTCTTAAAGAGAATGTTCCGGAATAGGTTGTCAGTTTTGTTTTTGTAATTTATTTTGCGCTCAGTGCTCTCATACAGCTCGAATATTTTGACTGTATTCGTACGAATTTCTTAGAGTTTGATGCTGTTCACTACCCATGTCTTCTTCTATCACACTGACTGCATTAGATTGCACAATAGAGTAGGTTCACGGACTGCATGGAAATTCAACCCCGGTAGACTCGACGTGGAAAGCCACGGCCGCTCCTCGTATCACCTGGCGATACTACCGGATCCGCCTTATCTCGAGGTCGCTATGTTTCTTCCTTGCTTCTTGCTTTTTTGTTGATGTCTTTCTTGCGGTTGGCTTATCACCTCGCTTATCATGGCGTGGTCACAAGTATTTTCGTGCTACTGATAACGGCTCGCAGGTCCCAGTTGATGATAAAAAGGAAGAAGGTTCTGTGCACACAGCAGAGCTTCCACTAAGAGAAACACGAACGGCCGTTTTCGACGAAGTTCTGCAGACTCAAGCTGTGTGCAACAGAGACCATGGCTCACTTGACAGGTAGCATTGCAGTTCTCGTAACAGCGCTGGTCTCTGTGTCTCTGGCTATTCCCGGTGGTTGGTCGACGAAGGAACCCTCGTCTAGTCCTAAGTATAAGGAACTGGCCCACTTCGCGGTCGCTCAGCGCGTGGAAGGCCTGCAGAACTACGACACGGTTCTCGAACTCACCAACGTGGAGACTCAGGTGAGGGATTTGCTTTGAAACATGAAAATGTGAAACACTATTAATGTGAAGTCTAATGCAGCGGGAAAATGCGACTTTTTATTCTTTATATAACTCACGCGAACGATTCACCAAATCATTAGAATTGTTTCTTGGCTTTGAAAGTGTTTATCCCAGTCGCTGAAGTTGTAGTGTTCTCTAATGTAGTTGTTAGCTTGCATAAGTTATCCTAAATATATATTTTCAGTATTATAGACAGCATACAACATTACACATTACCAGATACAGCCTCCATTAAAAGAATGTCCCGTAGAGTTGGGGGGCGTATAATGGGGAATGCATGAAACTTGGCTTCGCGAATTGAACTGATTAATTTGCGCGTTGATCGCAAACAGCTTTTCAAGCATACGCGAAAATGGCGGCAAATGACGCGCATCAAATAAGACCGTGTATCATATAAATACGTAAGATTTAGTAAGTTTTTGCGGAGCACCACATCCACATTTTCACGGTCACCACGCGGCACTAGATTTTTTCATGTACTTTTTTAAGAGGTTGTGTACCCAGTACGAAAGAGCAATCATAACATCCAGGTGACGTGGGAAGTTTGCACATACATATGCTATGACTTGAAATAGCGTACAGGGCAAAACATTTAGCATCATGATAAAGTCAGCGCTAATGAAAAGGCACACCTCGTCATCCGGGAGCTACTTGAGGGATGTGATTTTGCATGTCAGGCACGCGAGAACTTGACAACACACCGTTCACTGGCATTCTTACTGAGGGCAGTGTCAATGAATAGTTATGAAAACGTTTCATCCTTGCCTCATTTCAGGTCGTCGCCGGCGTCAACTACCGTCTAACGTTCAGCATTGCGGCCACTGATTGCATAATAGCCGAAGTAGAATACAACGCCGAACGTTGCCCGCCTAAGGACGACCAGGTGAGCATTCATAACTGTGCATTTCTACTGATTTTTACAGGAAGACGTTGGCGAGGATGTTTATACGGCCCTCCACCTGCAGCATAAGAGGATGTGAATTTTATAAGACGATGAAATGCAGCTATAGATTGGCTCACAGTAAATGTTAACATCGTTTTAAAGCTGGTCTAACAAGAAGCGATTTCCTTATCGTTAAAATGAAGTGTTATCAAAAATTGCAGAAGTTCAGAGGAAGCAGAGACTTGTGAACAACCATTTCAACCAGTTATGCATCACAGTACATTTATGCGGGGAATGATGTTTGCAACTTACGTTTTCTTCTGTAAGCGCATTGTATTGTCTTCTGTGCCCACAAAGAGAACATGTCATTGCTGAAAAATGCATGCCAGGCACACTTTGGGCCTGAAGATATTAGTTTCACTATTTTTAGATGAAATGACGGCAATGACTATTAATTTGTTTGTCTGGTGGCACGCTAAATGAGACAAATGAGGTAGATAAACGACCGCAGCAAAAGGGAGAGTTGGGCTAGTTGGTTTGCGTTCATATTGAAACTGCGCAAAAGACGAGGACACAGAAAAACTAGACAACACAAGCGCTGAACTGACAACTGAATGCTTTATTCAAGCGAAACATAGAAAGGGAGAAGAAGAAAGAACAAAAAATGCGCACGCAACCTATGCACATGACAAAGGACTACTCTAGTACCATCATTATGTCATCTCCAAGTACGTTAACTCGCAATCAAGTAAAGAAATCGACGGTGCGCTGACACACGTGACACACGGAAAGGGCAAGAGGCTAGCGGTGATTCCGTATATTCATGGTATTTCTCACCGTATAAAAAAGATTGCCGACGAGTTCAATGTTGATGTACACTTTTCCTCCAAAAATAAGCTCAACAGCTTGTGTGCCAGAATCGATAAGTTGTCCACGAGTGTGAATATGTCGTCTAGGGGAACGTGCACAGTCAAGCACCGCATGCCGTTTGTCCCTTGCAAAAACGATGTTGTTTATGCTATTCCGTTTTCATGCGGTAAGGTTTATGTGGGGCAAACGGGGCGCTGCCTCAACATTCGCCTGCGTGAGCACCATAGCTCTTTAAAGGGTGCGCCATTCTCCCATTTGTCTGCCCACTGTGCCGCCTGTGGTTGCACCCCAGAATTCTGCCGCACGACCACCATTTTTAGACACACGGATTCTCGCATAAGAGAGATAGCTGAAGCCTTCGCTATCTGCAAAAACGGTGACACGTGTGTCAGCGCACCGTCGATTTCTTTACTTGATTGCAAGTTAACGTACTTGGAGATGACATAATGATGGTACTAGAGTAGTCTTTTGTCATGTGCATAGGTTGCGTGCGCATTTTTTGTTCTTTCTTCTTCTCCCTTTCTATGTTTCGCTTGAGTAAAACATTCAGTTGTCAGTTCAGCGCTTGTGTTGTCTAGTCTTTCTGTGTCCTCGTCTTTTGCGCAGTTTCAATATGAAAGATAAACGACCCCTATATCCGCTAAAAACTGCAAAAACAACGTGAGAAATTTTAAAACGTGCGGACACACGATAAACACATTCCCTTTGTTGAGTGACATAGAATATTACGAACATTAACTATCTGGCGGCGTTGCAGGCACGCAGACAACTGCGGCATTTCTACTTCACCCAATGTGCATCCCCTCCGAACATTTTCGCTATGCATGCAATCAAACGTTGAGCATACAATCACAGAAACAGATTTGCAACAAAATATTGTTGCTAGCGGTCACTATACGGCCGCTGTGTGGCACATAAACATTTGGTTATGGATGGTATTTTCATTACAGGCGAAGGCGACCTGCACAGCCGTTGTCTACGAGAAGCCCTGGGAAAACCTTCTGTCTCTCACTTCTCTCGACTGCGCTTAGATTCAGCATCTGTAAAGCCCTGAAGAGAAATCAATCCGATGAAAGACTGAACTGTTTAAACCCTGGTACATAAATGTGGACACCGAGAAATGCGAGGAAAGCTCAGGAATATGCACCACCATATGAATTATCTGTGTATAATGTACACTGTGATGCGAGTACCTGGAAAACAAAGAATGTTAAATAAAAATCTTTAATACCATGAGGAAGAGTGCCCGTTCCTTAACCGCATACCTAGATAACGAATAAAGAAATGTAAGCCTACATTAATTGCATAGTGATGCTGTCTCTCTCTCTCTCTCTCTCTACATATATATATATATATATATATATATATATATATATATATATATATATATATATATATATTGTAAAGGACGAGATAGAGACAACACCCGTTCCTGGGCCAAGCTGTTCTATTGTCTGCACCTCTTTTTCCTCTGCCTCTATCAGCCCCCCTCGCGCTTGAACCCCGATGCCGCTCTTAGTCATCACATTCGGCCATCACTGCGAGCACGTGGAGCTGCCGAGAATGTTTCTGGTGGGCGGGGTTGGCTGCTTCGTGGTGGTCGGCCCTGACCACACTGCAACGTGGACTGGGGATCTGCGAGAAGCGTCTCCGGTGGGCGACACTGGCTTCTTCGCGCTGGTATATAAGATATATATATATATATATATATATATATATATATATATATATATATATATATATATATATATGTGACGCTATGAATGAAAGACGGGCCGTGGCTCATACGCCATGCTTTTAAATGCGAAGCATTTCTTAGCGAACCTCAGGCACTTTGGGCGTTTCTATCTACGTATCTATCTATCTATCTATCTATCTATCTAGCCGCCTACGTCTGGGCGCTCTCCTGGTCGTCTCTATAACTTCTAATATACCAAAATTGACATAGCAGGAGATCAGTGTATGGTGAACGCGATTCACTGGTCATGACATGAATAACGCAAAATACCTGTCGCGTACGTCATGAAACCCTTTCTCTCAGTCACGTGTGGCACATACCCGCATACCAAAGTTTAAGTTATGTGGGTATGTGCCACAGGTGATACAAAGTGTCAACCAACACAGTAAACGCGAACACACACACTGACACGCAAGGAAAGTGATAATAATAATAATTGTTGGGGCTTTAAGTTTGACGATCTGGTATTCCTAAACGTGCACCGAGATCGCACAGTACACGGGCATCTAGCATTTTGCATTCATCGCAATGCGACCGCTGCGGCCGGGATCGAACCCGCGACCTTCGGGTCAGCAGCCGAGCACCGTAACCGCTACACCACCGTGGCGGACACAAGGAAAGTGAGGAAGCTGAAGACAGAACAAGCCTTGAAGACGCTCAACTACCATGCACTCGGTCGCGTGGTCCGCAACGTGGACCACGTCGATTACGCCAGAACCGGGATCAATGCTGCCTACAATAAATCTGCCGAGAGAACCAAGCCTCTCATCATTACCGGTGGCTTCAACATTGACTTATCAAGACCCAACAAGGCCTGGTCTTTATACTGTGTGAAAGACGGCTTGGATGTGGACAGGGCATCAAAAGACCTCGCTTCCACGTGCAGGACAGGAGGCGTCATAGATCATTTCATCGTAAGAGGCATCCAGGATTTCCACCAGCTGTGCTATACCTCGCACTTCACTACACTTAGACTCCTCATAGCCGCGATCACGAACGGATCCGATTAACAAGTCCGGTCCAGCTGCTGGTGCTCACTGATCAAGGTGATAATGACCTTGATCAAGAACTGTCAAGAACCCCTTCTACACATACACACGGGTTCGTGAAACGTGCGTGTGTTCCCATCATAACAGATAAGTATAAGCATAACAACTGTAACGCAACTGTAACAACTGCAACTGTGACTGTACCGTACGTGCAGTGCGCCTGCGTGTGCCACTCGGCTGTGTGTATATCCAGGGGAACTTTGCTGAATGAAGCTTAGTGGCGAGTAACGCCTGTCCTGTGCATTTCTGTTTCTTCTTTGTGCTGTTCGGATTTGCGCTATCCAGTATTGAAGAATATAAGCACTACATGTCAGCTTACCTCGTCTGTTGATGGTAACACACATGTTGTTGTTGGCATCGTTACGCAACTGTAAACAACTGGTTATATAAAACATATGCGACTCTTCAGCATATGAGTGTGTTTATACCACTTCCACATTTCTCTAGCGTCATTCTGTAACGTTTCGCTCAACATGAAAAAATATGCCACAGTCACCATCCCGCGCATGCTTCGCATAACATCGATTCCCACGGTACGTGGGATCTGCCGAATTTTTATTCTATTGCACGAGCCACCTCTTCCTCGTCGGCTTCTAACAGACATCACTGCCTTTGTACGTCACAGGATTCCCCTTCCCCCGAAAGAATGCGCGAGTTTAACAACAAAACATGAGCAAACAGAGTATTAAAGCTAAAATGTCAAAACGCGGAGTAGTTCCATGTCACAAGGGGGTTCCGTGAAATTAGCACAAAAAGATTCACAGAGGAGGCCAGCCGTCCGGGGATATCAAGAAGAGCTCTGGTGGGCGAGGCTGGCTGTTGCGTTCGGGACAACATAAGCATATGCCTTGAACGTGGACACTAATGATGACACATTTGGTAGACATGTAACAAATGAATAGTATTGGAGCACCTTGTAGAGACGGCAGCTCAGATGCCGTAGGCGTCGCTTTGTGGTGACTGATAGAGACGCGGTGTTTTCACTTTGTGGGCCCGTTGAATGAGGCTGATGGGGTGATGGCTGTGTGCTTCCAGAATAGAAGGGAATTGTCTGGCGCCTTTTCAGTCTTCTTCTGTGGTGTTGTCGCAATTGTCTTGATCGGTGGCGCAGAAAACTTCCTTTACGGTTCATCCTGCGACTGAGGTGTCTCAGATGTTGAACTTGTCGTCGGTTTGGTCGGTGTATTTTCTGACGACCTCCTTTATGCCGCAAGTGTGCTTTCGATGTATCAGTTCGTCGTTGTTCTTGTTCGCGTAGCCGTTGTAGTCTATGAGATTCTTGGAGTTGCTTTTGTTGACACTGCTGCTTTTGTTGCGAAAGTTGGCGACGTGGGCCTCTCGTAGGAGCACGAGTGTGGTTTTCTTTGCACGTTGATGTGATCGGTAGACAGTTGGCACTCGGCGCTCTGCTGCAAGGCTTATCTGGTGATGAAAGTAGTGTGGCAGAATGATCAGAAAGCTCCCCAGATGGTTCTGAAATGCCGTTCATTATAGATGCTTCTGGCAGTTGGCAATGCGCAGGATCTGGTGAATTCGAAACTTCCGCATTGCTTCGACTCTCTGGTGGGTGATCACTGGAAGCTGATAGCACAGCAAACATGGCTTGACTAGGTTCCATTTGCGAGTTTTGGTGAGACTGTGAAACTGTTGAAATACACCCTTGTGGCGAAAGACACATCTTGGACTGGTCCTGGCGTGATTGTGTATTTTCCCGATGCGTCAGCTCGTTTATCGTGAACGCAGCGACCTTGTGAGGCATGTGGTAATCGTCATGAAGAACAGTTGAGCCACTTGATGTAATGCCAGGTGGTGCGTCACGTATGCGAAACGACGAATCAGCTGTATCGGGATGTGCAATTACGCCTCGTGGCCTATGGTGCAGTGAAGAGGTAGAAGGTGCCAATTCTTGTGCAGAAGGAAAGCCTGATGGACGGCTATGTGTTTTCGTTGGAAAAGCACGTGGACTGCGATGGCTGAGTTGAGATTCTCTAGATGGTGGATTACAGACGAATCTTCACTGTAGTCTCTAAATCGGGTGATCATTTCTTCTCTGATTTTGTTCCATGATTCATTGTTTTGGAAGATGTGCGTGAGGTAAAATCGGAATGCCTCACCGGTGACGTAGTCGTTAAAGTTGGCGACCATGTCCCGTTCCGTCCATGACGCAGCGGTAGCGTGGCGTTCGAAGAGGTTGAACCAGTCCTCTACGGCTCCATCGTCCGCTGATCCGGCGTACTGTGGGATGGCAAGGTCTGTCGATGATGCTGCCATGGTGATAGTCGTTGTGTGCAGCTATGACGTGCTTCGCCAGTTCATGTGTGGTCAGGACGTCTTGTTACTGTTCGTGGATGATGTGCGGCTGATGAAGTGGCTGCCAGGTCTTCATCCTGTCGACTTGTGTGACGCTATGAATGAAAGACGGGCCGTGGCTCATACGCCATACTGTTATTCTATTGCACGAGCCACCTCTTCCTCGTCGGCTTCTAACAGACATCACTGCCTTTATACGTCACACACACACACATATATATATATATATATATATATATATATATATATATATATATATATATATATATATATATATATATATATATATATATATATATATATATATCTTCGAGGGCAAGGTGTCGCCGCCTCCGGGAAGTAACAAACAAGCCGGCTCTCAACGAAGAGGTGAAAAGAAGGGTCTTTGTTTGACGCGGCACCGGCCTTCGTCATAATGAAGCACGCAACACTACAACGGTTGCTTTATATGGCAACAGGGTCTGATAGACTGTGGAATGTTAAATGTCAGCCGATACAATAGACGTATTCGAGAAAAGCGAACAGTCTGGTCATGATCGCATGGCTCAGGGCAATAGCAAAACAACAACAACAACGACAACAAAGTATGGCACCGGGCAGTATAAAAATTGCCGCCGAAGAGATGAGAGAAGAGCACGGGCATTTCTGAAGGTTAATTTGTATCCACGCAAAGAAGACACATGGAACCTTCAACTACAATGCAGGGAAACATATTATTGTAAAGAAAAAACAAGCAAGAAAGTGGTTTTTCGCCTCAAATGATCAATTATTGCGATAGCAACAAATTGGAATGTTACGAGGGGCGTTCAATAAAGAATTCCCCTGACCTACTTCCTGTGGACGGAGAGCAACGAAACTTCGCAGATTTATTAGTCCTTCTCTACATAGGTGACACCCCGGGACACACACTTCTCTCATCTTTTTATGCAACTGTAAACACCTCGCTTGTAGAAGTCGACAGGTTGTTGCAAAATCTATGTTGTAACTTCAGAAATCAGAGTCTCATGATCTGTAAAATGCTTGCTCTTCAAATATGACTTCAATGTTGGAACGAGGTGGAAGTCCGCTGGTGCGAGGTCGGGTAAATAAAGGGAATGCGGTAGAATTTCAAAGCCGCAGGAGCGTGCTTCCGTCTGGGCAACATGTGAGTTGTGAACTGGGGTATTGTCCCGCAGAAGGCGGACGCCTTTGGTGAGCATGCCACGTCTTTTGTTTTTGATGGTCTCTCGCAATTTCCGCAGCAGTGAAGCATAGTATGCCCCAGTAATCGTGGCACCCTTTGCTAGGAAATCCATCAAGACCACTCCGTGCTGGTCCCAGAAGACTGTGAGCATGACCTTGCCCGCCGAGGGCTGGGTGCGTGCCTTCTTTGGAGGCGGTGAGTCCAAGTGCTTCAATTGCATCGACTGGACTTTAGTCTCCGGATCATAGTGATGGACCCAGCACTCATCCTGTGTAATCAGTCTGTTGAAAAAGTCCTGCTGGTTTCCATGGCACATGGTCAAAAGAGCCTGGGAGCATTCGACTCGTTCCTGCTTTTGGAGAGGTGTAAGGAGCCGGTGAACCCAGCGATCGGATACCTTACGCATATGAAGATGGTCCTGAATGATTTTTTTCATGGACCCCATACTAATCTTGACATGTTGGGCTAGGTCTCGAACGCTAACGCGGCGATTTTCCAAAATGGCGACCTCCACTTGCTGGATGGTGTGTTCATCGGCAGCGGAGTGGGGTCGCCCTGCAATCGGAGCCGCTTCCACGGAAATCAGACCGTATTTGAATTGGCGATGCTAGTTATTCACTACATCATATGATAGGGAATCCTACCCATAAACCTCTTTTATCTCATCGAACGTCTCCCTTGGAGTGCGGCCTTTCAAGTACGGGAACTTGACGGCTGCTCTGTCTTCCACTGCATCCATTATCACACCTCACACCACTTCAGCACCTCTAAAAGAAAGACCGTTATTAGTTTAGAGTTGAAAATTGGCACGTGACCTACAGTGACTTATGTCATTACACATGCGCAGTTTCAGCATCCTGCAATAAATAGAAGTCAGTCAGGGGAAATCTTTATTGAACGCCCCTCGTATACGAAGCAAGGCTAGAGAGAGAGAGAGATAATAAAACGAGAGAAAGGCAGGGAGGTTAACCAGAGTTGTAACATCCGGTTTGCTACCCTACACTAAGGGGAGGGAAGGCTAGAAGCTACCATCGGATCTGGTGTAACAGTACAAAGCACTGGCCTAAGGGAACACGGCCGCTCCAGCAGTGAAACGACCTTCGCGCTGTCTATCGCTTTAACGCAATGTGCGCAGTGCGAGCATGCACGTGCATGCTCGCACTGCGCACGCTCGCACTGCGCACGTGCATGCTCGCACGTGCACGCTCTCTAATACTTCTATTTTAAATATGCTTTATTAGTTTATGTGTGTAGTATTATTTGCTGTTTTGTATACTTCTTTCTTCCGATGTATAGCATGTGCGTTGCTGGGTTGTATAAGTTTGTATGACTTCTTTGTTCCGATGCAAAGCATGTGCATTGCTGGTTTAAACTGTCTTGTGGTTTACTTTGCTTTTGCCGTTTTGTTGTCACAGTGAACATGGGGATGTGGGGCTTTGTCAAGCTGTTTTTATACAGCTTTTTTCCCCTCTCCCTGCCACTTACTGTACAACTGTACGTGGTAAATAAACTCAACTCAACTCAACCTGCTAATCTCCGTCGATATACCGCGCGCGTGACCATGCCCGTTTGATCAAAGTTCATCGCGAAAGAGGGTTGCGTGCAGCCACGGACACAGGAAAAGGTTGAGACAACACGTACGTTAAATGACCAACGGTCGCCTACCGAAGCGGCGTATCCCTCCCACCCCCCCCCTTTTCAAACCGGCAACCCTCCATGCTCTTTTGCGCAGCGGAGATCGACCACGTCGAAACCCTGCCATGGCATCTGGGTAGGTATTGTTGCACTCCAAGTACCACTCCAGGCGTCCGAGGATCATCCTCTCCATAACTTTGCCTACACAACTGGCCAATGCGATGGGGCGGTAGGATGAGAGCTCCAACGGTGACTTGCCAACGTAGTCGACCTGGTCACCTACGTTCAACACGAGAAAGGCCGAAAGCGTCTCTGCGCTTCTTTGTTCCTCGACGTCAAAGGGGCGTATGACAACGTTACGCATGAAGCCATCCTCACCGCTCTCGAAGAGGTAGGAATAGGCGGTCGGATGTTACGTTGGATACGTAGCTATCTCTCAATGCGATCCTTTTTTGTGAGCACCGAGGACGGCCAAACATCTCCACATTATAGCTACCGTGGCGTCCCTCAGGGCGGCGTACTCAGTCCTGTGCTGTTCAATCTTACGCTGATTGCCCTCCTTGAGCACCTGCCAAGCACAGTGAGGCTATCAATGTACGCGGATGATCTCTGCATTTGGACGTCCGCCGTAACACGCCTACAGTTGCGAGCGAGAATTCAAAGAGCTGCCACTCAAACTGCCCATTACCTCCGTAACAGAGGCTTGGAAATTTCTTCCGAGAAGTGCGCTCTCGTGGCGTTTACGCGCAAGCCTATGAATAACTACAGCGTAATAATCAACGGTCAAGCTATACCGTATATTCGATCACACAAGTTTCTGGGTGTCATAATTGACAGAGACATATCATGGAGCCATCACGTATCGTACCTAAAAAAGCGGTTGATTGGCGTCTGTCATCTGTTGAAGTTTTTCGCTGGGAAGACTTGGGGAATGTCCCCAAGTGCCATGCTACAGCTGTACAGGGTACTTTTTCTCGTCTTCCTGCGGTACAGCTTGCCTGCATTAACCAACGCAAGCAAAACAAGCCTACGAACGTTACAAAGTGTTCAGGCCCAGGCACTCCGGATTTGTCTAGGCTTGCCTCTTAGTGCATCGACGGCGGCTTCTATAGCGATCGCCGGAGACCATCTCATCAAGACACACATTGACGTTGAAACACTCAGGACACATATAAGGCATCTGGCTCGGACTCCCCGCCACCACCTAGCCTCTTTACCAGCAGACAGACCACGCGCATCTTTTTGCCAAACGGTAACCACTTACCGCGAGTCTTTACCAACACGTTTCATGCCCGCCGCGAGACCTTCGATTCCTCCGTGGTGCCTGACTCAGCCCAACATCAGCCTAACAATACCTGGCATCCGGAAAAAAGCGGATATGTCGTCACCTGCCCTTAAACAGCTCGCTTTACTTCTGCTATATGAGAAGTACCAAGGCTATGTACACGTATACACTGACGGCTCCGTTTTGCCAAACAGCTCAACTGCAGCAGTTGTGATACCGATCAAAGCCACAACACTCAAATTCAAGACCTCCCACCTTACGACATCGACGGCAGCAGAGCTCGCAGCGCTTCGTGTTGCATTACATTTCATAAGTGATGAACGGGCACAAAAATGGACTATGTTCAGCGACTCCAAGGCGGCACTGCAGTCTCTTCTGTCACCTTTACGACGTGGCCCGCACGAACAACTTGTATTTGAGATTGCAGAAGAGACGCACCATTTAACTGAGAAAGGGCACGAAATAACTTTTCAGTGGCTTCCAAGTCACTGTGGAATTATCGGCAATGAACGGGCCGATCAAGCTGCCCGTTCCGCCCATACTGAAAACAATCAACTCTTAATACCGCTCTCCAGAACTGACGCTGCACGGAAGCTCAGCGTGCTTGCTCGCCAACTCACCATGTCGCAGTGGAACGAGCCACACTTCCAGCACGCACGACTATATGGCCTAGACCCAACACTCAGCCTTCGAATTCCCCCAGGACTTCGTCGAGGTGACGCTACCCTTCTGTGCAGGTTATGGTTGGGTGTCGAATTTACCTGTGCGTACGCGTTCCGCATAGGAATGGCCGACACCGCAGCTTGTGACCACTGCGGAAGTGATGAAACAATTAAGCATATTCTGTGCGACTGTCCACAGTACTGTTCGCAGAGACAGTCACTTTGCAACGCGCTTGACAAATTGGACAACCGAACTCTTTCAGAAGAAAGAATCCTGCGCCACCGACAGGACTTTACGTCTCAGAAGAAGGCTGTGCAGGCGCTAATGCGCTTTCTGCGTTCAACCGGGCTATCAGAACGGCTGTGATAGGACATCCTGCATGTATGTGCATGTGTGCATGTTTTGTTTTGTTTTTATTTTATCTCCCTTTCTCTCTGTCCTCTTTCCGACCCCTATATCCCCACCCCTGTGCAGGGTAGCAAACCGGTCGCTCGCACCAGGTTAACCTCCCTGCCTCTTCCTTTTCATCTATTTCTCTCTACTGCGCAGCGGAGAGGCCCGACGCGTTTCATTGCTTCTTGACCCGCGACCCTCGTGCGAGGGCGGCAGCCCACGCACATTTTTCATTCGAACATAGAACATACGACGCGGAGGGCGATGTTACTGATTTGTACATCATGCCGAACATGAGGGCATGCGCCTCGAGTGTCCATATATGTGATATCGCAGTGAAAGACGCACAAAAAACGGCAGGAAGTGGAAGATGGAAGCCTGCGATGAAAAATTCCGTAAACAGGGAGTGGCTGCTCGAGCCTACGTTTGTACAAGTGGACTTGTCTTCTTCCAGTTCCAGCCTTGAAACAGACATGTCCACGTGTCGGAACGCCGGCTCGAGCATCCGTCCCCTGATTATGGATTTTTTCATCGCACACAAAGCGATTCGAAGGACACCGATATGCGTGACATATTAAGGGCGCAGGTTTCTTCAGTGTACTAGGACTTGTTTGTCCACATCTTAGGCAACATGAGGCGCGCAAGCGGACTTCTGTACAGAGCTAAATACAGGCAAAGGGAGCATGCTGTCATTCATAGCGTAAAAAATGCCGCATGCAACAGAAAACGTAGTCGGCTGCAAATCCGCGTACACTACTTTAGAAGTACGTATTTCTATGATTTGAATGTTATCGCATACCTTGTCCTGTTCATAGTGTTCATTAAAGTGTATGACAATGTTACTGCTCTATCTCGCCTTCACAATATGCTGAGCGGCGCTACAGTTCCCGCATGAACAGCGCATAACTAAGCTAGGCTGTGCTACCGTCGCGCAGGCGCAGGTGGCGTAAATATGGCGAACGGCGCCGAAGTGTGGCTTCCCGGAGGCGCCAAGGAGACGTGGCAGTGTCATTGCCGCGCTGCGACGTCACTACCTCGCCCAACTGCCAGACTCTCTCCACACACGGGTCTGGGTCTAGCCATACACACAGCGGAGTGTCGGCGCCGCCGGCGCACTCCTCTTCATAAGTGCATGCATGATTGATGCAGCGCTAAAGACGAAGACGAAAGGAACGCAGAGTTCCTTTTGTGTTCCTTTTTCTGTGTTCCTTTCTGTGTTCTTTTTCGTCTTCGTCTTTAGCGCTGCATCAACCATGCATGCAGTCCAACTAGCCCAGCTTTCTATTATACTGCTTTATAAGTGCAGCAAGCTCCGAACACCACCGATACGTCGTAGGGATGTCACTGCTTAAGCTCCGCCTTAAAGGGGCCCTGCAACGTGTTCGCAAGTAACCATGAAATGGATTCACTAAAGGAGCTTATTTCCTCACGAATCCACCACCGCAAAGTTTTTAGAATCCGTCCAGTACGAGTGGAGTTACAAAGATTTGTCGCACGCTGTAATTCCTTCTCTCTTCTCTCATCCTGACGAAAGCGCTGAAAGCTAAGCAGGGAGGGGAGACACGGGGGAAGAAGGTAAGTCACGTGCGCCTCGTGACCTTGAGCACATTTTCTTTTTCTTTTCTTCGAACGTGCGGCGTACTTTCAGTGCGATCGCGCACGCGCGCGGGCAAGTGACGGCCTCCCGCGACGGTCGCAGTAACTGCTTAGCGCGCCGTGTTCAATTCAGCCAATGGCGTGGAACTTGAGTCAGTGACGCAGTGATTTTGATTCAATAGCATCCTTTGTCGAGAGAAGAGGAAGCGATTTTTAGCTGACTATGAGAACTTATTGTAAATCCCAGGCGGCGAGCTGCGCTATAATGTTTGGCTCGCGTGTTCTCGGGAGCCTCGACTGCCGATCGGCAGCCTTTTCTGACTATGCTGAAAGAAATGTTGCAGGGCCTCTTTAAAGGGACACTAAAGGCAAATAACAATTTATGACTTAGTATCGAAGCTTGGGCGTGTTGGTTAGACATCGGACAACAATGTGTGCGTCGCCTTTCTTGTCCTCGTCTTCTCTTGCGCTGTATCCCCTCCGAACGATTTATGTCAGAGTGAAAGCTCAATGTATGTCAACTTCTAAAACGGCAATATTATCAACAGCAGTGCCCCACTTACCGAGAAATTAAGCTAAATGTATCACATGATGAGCGCCATGAGTGGGACATTTTCGAAGTGATCCCAATGACTTATGAGAGTCTGCCTACAATAAATCACTAGTAATCAAACTAGCAGCAATAAAAAAAGAACCTTCCGTGCATCAGAAGACGTAATAAAATGCTGTTTGTTCGTTTCCCTTTGATTCATGGAAAAAAGAACCTCTGTGGCGTTGCCATGTGGAACGGCGCGCGTGGTTCCGCTTTCGCCAAACTGCGCTTCGCCCGGCGCCCTGCCTCGCTCGCGCGGTCGCGTCTCAGTGGTAGTTTCGGGATCGCGTACTGCCGCGTGTGTTTTGCGCGCCCGTGAAAGTCGCTCTGACAGAAAATTCGACAAAATGCCGCATGCATATGATTTTGCCGGATGCCCCAATGGTGCACAACGCCAGTGCTGCTGTGGTTCCCGCTACTTTCGCTCTGCTGCTACTAGTGTCGGCGGCCGCGCCGTAAAGGCGGGCAACGTTGGGCACAGCAGCAGTGACGTATGAGTCTGATTTCAGGCGGGGGATTTGAAGTGCGCTAACGCGATGCGGACCACTAAAACGTGATTTTATTTCAAAATAAGCACTTCCTTGGCATAAAAGTAGCACTAAGGTTTCTGGACCACTATTTCAACAATCAACGTCGACTTAATATTTGCCTTTAGTGTCCCTTTAACACCTTTTCAACGCGCGCTCTACCAGACTACCTGTGCATGGCGCGCGCTCGGCTCCGCACGCCCTACAGTGAGCTAGAAATTTCATAGTTCACTGTAGCTCGCCCAGACCAGACTCCGAAAATTCACCGCTACGTAACAGTTACGTCATAGCTTAAGCTCCGCCCCAACACTCGCTGTGCTTCGCGTGCGCTTGGCTGTGCCCGAGAGTGCCTCTGCCTCTTCTCCTTAGCTTCGCCCTCTCCAGCTTCACCAGATTTCTCAAACGACGGCCGGCCCACCTCGAGCTTAAAGGGACACTAAAGAGCAAAACGATTTTTCTCATATTAGTAAAGTACTCTTTCACGATATCGAAAACACCACGCTTGCTGCGAGAAGACTCTTAGTAAGCGAGAAAACGCGCAAAAAGAAAATGTTGGTGGTGACGCCACCTTAAGTTTCTGCACCATTCGCCGCGACGTCACATGTTTTGACGGCGCCTACTAGGGGCTATACGTAGTTCCTAATCGGTAAAAATGAAGTACATTGTCCTCCGCGGGGGCCATAGACTCAACGTACCAAGTTTGGGGTAATTTTGTTGAGCCAATGGCGCCAAAATATGATAAGTAAACTTTGAAATCTGTGACGTCACGCGGGGAGATTTCGGCGCGAAATTTAAAAATGAAACTTTGAACCTCATTTGCTCCTCTGTATATTAACCTATGACGGCAAAATTAACGACATTACAGTTCTCAGAGCACAATTATCGATCTAAACCAATTCATCGTTTCTGTTTAGTGTCCCTTTAAACAGCTCCGTTGTCAAAAGCGTTCGCGGCGAAACAGTTTTAGTATTGTGCCTCAATGTCAGGCGATATGTTGACACGCATTGTAAATATATTTTTATGTGTTATGTTTCCTGTTTAATTTCGAGCTTCTGTGCTGTTTCGTCTTCGTGCTTTTAAATAGGAAACACTACTGTGACAGGTAGCCAACTCATACACGCTTGTCCTGTGATTTTCACTCATTATGACCGGCGATTTTTTGACCATGTCAAAGTAATGGTGTTTTTATGTTCCTGACACGCTCCTGTGACGGGCCTGATAGTAGAAATACACGGCAAATTGCATAATAATTTAAAATAAGCAAACAAGCGCAACACCGAAACCCAACCAAGCAGTCTGTCTTCGCGTGACGTAAAACTTGTTAACCGGAAATTGCGCAAGGCATGCCGGTTCCTCCAGCGGGGAGTATGAAAGCTGCGAGAGCGGCGAAAAGCAGACGCTCAGCAGAAAGGTGACCACGCCGCGACAGCCGTACCAAGACTGACCTTGCCGCGTGCATATGCTCCTCGAAGCTTTCGCACAATGACAGCTGCGATTAACACGCATTTGAAGGGCAATTACAAAAGCCGTTCCTCTACGATGAAGTAAAACATACCTGTTTAGCCATGTACATGCCTGGTTGCGCATTCCAATTCCAGATGGCGCCACCTGTCCAGGTGGCTGAAGCAGGCTGAATTTTCTGGCTGCCGGCGATCGGGCGAAGTGCTAACGTCGAAGTTGGCGGACGAACTAAAACTTTTTAACAATGCAATAGGAAGAGTACATACGTTTGTGGATATCGGCGTTTGACAACGCGCCGGTGAGGTCGATCAAAATAAATATAAGCCAAGTACGAACAACCTTTCGCACGACGCGCAGCTTACGGTACACGGATATAGTCCCGGTCACGGTGGACCTTGTTTACGTTACGGTAAATGTTTCCGTACGGCAATGTTCACGCATGTGCACTCTTCAGTCGGTACGGTATTACCGCAGTGTACGTGCGGCAAACCGGCACTGCGAGCTAAAACAGTCTAATATCGAGGCGAAAGGTAATCGTTAGCTGCGAGTGTTTCTTGACTGTTCAGGTAATCATACGGGGAATGATGTGCAGCCACAACGCCACACCACTTGCCACCCATCGCACGCAGGCCCACAAGGAGCTGAAATTCGCACGCCGAACCAAGGAAGCGTTGGCCAAGCACACGCGATCGCTGCCTTGTGGACAGCAGACGATGTAGTGGCACTTCGGTTCCGTCACTACCGTCGCTTTGCCTTAAATGACGTCACACACACAGTGTTGCCAATAATTGTGGGAAGCCAGTTGGGAGAGTCGGGGCAATCTATAAAATTCATTTGTAAAGAGTCTGCGTATCTCTTTAACTTGTAATTTGGTATAAATTACGGGAACGTGGAACGTACCCAGTGAATTTTATTGAGATCCAATGACCCCGAAAAATCGCCGGAGTTGGCCTTTAAGCGTTGAAATAGCGCCCTTTTTTTCGTATCACCCATAAGGCAAGCAGTTTGGAAGCCGAATGAAAACGATGTGTGTCATTCGTCGTCTGTTGTTGACTCTATTCTGCGGCTATTTATGAGTCGAACATTGCCGTCCCACACTTGCGTGTGAAATCAACCTCTGGAGCCAGTAGTGAAGAAAAAATATTTTATTCAGTAGTGGGCAAATTATTATTTCGTGATATCCAACAGAAGACACTTATGGAGATATCCCAATATCGTGGCAATAGAGGATTGCGACGGATTTCTGTTTAAGATTCACTATGGCCATGCATCTCTTCGTAGCCTGAAATGCAAAATTTGAAACTAGCATGAGGTCATGCAAATACAATACACATTACACATTCTTAATGTGAGTGCACTACATGTGGTCGATGTGCATCCCGCTTTGATCAGAAAGCTTTGCCAGAAAAATTGCGCATAAATTACGTCATCTTCGGTAATGTGCCCGTGCTTGTGAAAAGCAAACATAAGAAAACCTAGTACTGGCGGGCAATTGACTAGGCGGAGGCCATGCAATCGCGAAGGCAAGAGGCGGAGCAAGCGCTTGTCGAGCGAACACGTAAGTTGCAGTGGCTCCAACAAAAGTTTCCGGCCGCTGCGAGAGAGCCGTCTATGCAACCCGCTGACACCACCCGAATGGGATCGGTTAATGTGCAAGGCACAGGGAACTGGAGAATCGATGAGATAAGGCTCCACGCGGCTTTCTCGAAAGCCATCTACAAGCTCAGGAAGAGTTGGCCGCAAGGCTGAAATCAGCCGCACACTCAGTGACAAATGATGTTATCGCATTTTACAGGTCGTGAGAATTGCAAATATGCCCCGTAGTTTTCTTTTTTTTTTTTTAACAGCGAAGCTGTTAGAGCTGGCTTTAATACGTCCGTTAACAAAACCCCCGGCTGCGCCGTTGCCATAGCAACCGCCACAGATAGCCAAGTCGCCGCAGCGCCGAGAAGTAGCCGCCGCTGAGTTTCCCGCCGGCTGATAGCTTTGTGGCGGGAAACTTGGTACGGGTGAAACCGGGTGAAAAAGAAACAGAACAAGGAGAACTGGTTGAAGCCTTAAATGGCGACGACGATCTACCCGAGCAGTTTCCGGTCGCGCGTGTATGGAGCGGGGACGAAGAGATCGACGTAGACGACGGGGAGACGTACAGATACTTTGCATAGAGCGTTGGTGACAGCTATTGGTAACGCTAAATGAAGAATAAATCACTTGAAACTGTGTCGCTGTCATTCAAATAAAAAAAAATGAACATTGCACTGCCGCGCAAAGCTTGAGCAGCAGCGAAGCTGGTTGATCCGAGGGCCGTAAAAAGCCAAGAAATAGCCAAGTTCGGACCTAGCAAGACCTAGCCAAAACTAGCAGCAGCCAAGTCTAGACCTAGCCAAATCTATCAGTAGACAAGTTTAGGCCTAGCAAAGCAAATCAAAACATAGCAGCAGCCAGTAAGGCCCTCGCATCGACCAGCTTCGTTGCAGCTCAAGCAAAGTGCAAACTTCATTTTTATTTCTTAGTCAGTCCATTACTTGAGGCAGGCCCGACTCTGCTCAGTAAATGAGAGGAATACTTCAGAGCTCGAAAGACCACGGTGAAAGTGTGCCATGAACTCAACCAACAGACGCTATTTCTCCTTTACCATCTGCGTCTGCAGCGCCAACAGAAGCCTCGGGGCGCGTATTTTTGAATATGGAAGTAAAAGTCAATGCCTTCACCAAGGAAATTGGCAAGTCGAAACCGTAAACGAACATTCAGCTTGATTTAGAGAAGCGTACTTCACAGTGGCCCTGCATCTTCATTATAGCGAAGAAATCAAAGAGCCGCTACGGATAGAAACGTTCATTCTGAACACTAGGGCATTGTACCATTCGAATGAGTGGTCTTCTTACTCTTCTATTTCTTGGCCTTCTCCGGTTCCTGCTCCCGCATCTTCTCGGGGTCTTGATTTCGCGCGTTTAGATGCATCCATTCAGTGGATAGACCAACTCTGTGGAACTTTTTGCTAATTTACTGTCAGGTGTCTACAATACGGAGCCAGTCTGTGCCTGGAAGTATGTCCTTTGTCACGCACATATTTCAAAAGACTCATGGCCGTCTTTCCGCTAGTAAGCCATGACACCTTTCTTCAGCTTCTCGCACTGGTTGAGCTTTGCAGGTTTTCTTAATCCACCCCTGATGCATTCACGTATTCTGAGTTCCGTTTTTTCCACAATACTATAGTAACTTCGTCAAGAAGTCTCCACATTTCTTTAAGGTCGTTGTCCCATTCTTCATTCTTGTCGGCTGCTATCTTTCGCTTTCCGCTATTCAGATCGGCTAGTTAAAGGAAACGGTTCTTCCGGTTTATCATCAGCGTATGTAGCGGCCGGTTTTTAACGAAGGCCTCTACCTTACACACTTGAGTTATGCAGCTTATCAATATGCAATAAACGTCGATCGATCACTTATTTGGAGCTACGCGTCAGCAATTCGTTAAAAAAACCACATGGTGCATTTCTAGGAAAATATTTGCGCTTTACATTGTGACTAGCGATGAAACTTTGTGTTCGCTCACTTCGTAGTACTGCCGTGACGACGTTCAATTCCAACGGAGCCTCGCTGTAATCTTCGCGTTTTTACTGTGAGATTACTGGGCACATCCATCTTCTTGCTACAAAGCGCCAAAAAATTTGCAGGGAACGTTGTGAAGAGGTGTACTTTGCCGTTTCCAAGTGCACTGCTCTTTTAACTGCGTATGTGATCATTATTACATAGCATTAAATAATGTCTCGCTTCGTTGTAGTTGCGTGCACAGGATCTCTGAAGTATATGTCAACTATTTCAAGTTGCGCAGTCTTGGTTAATATATCGACAGGAAGAGGAGCTATCTTGTCGCAGTGATCTCAAGTTGCATCTCTTGCGCACAACGCAATGACGAATTACATCTTTCAACTGTAGTCGACTGGTAACCTGGTTCTCCAACGAGTTAGTGTGTCTCGCACGCCACTCTGCAACATATGTCCGTACTTTTGTGTAACCAGCAGCGTTGTTAAATGATTTTTGCTTCAGGGCCCTGCTATCGGGTGATTTTCGTAAAATGAATGTGTTTCTCGAAGTCGGCCTTTAAGTCTCAGTAGACACTTCTTGCCTTTGTTTCACGCGTTGCACATGTTGTTCTTGCCGAATGAGGCGGATCTCTGTGACATCAATATCTTCGCTTATTACTGGAGTGTCGACAGTTTCTGGTTCAATATTATTGAAGGAGTGAAGCATCCACGCTCTAACTCTCAATAGCTTTAAGTAAGTTCCGAATTTTTCCAATTTATGTTATATGTATGTAGTTTGGGAGGGGTCCTTCCTTCGTACTCCGACGAAGGGAGAAGCGCTGCCGCAACTGTTCGTAAATAAATGTTTGTGACTACTGAAGACGGCTCCGTTGTGTCATCATCCATTGCTTGAAGAGGATTGGCACTGGGTGTGTCTTCTTCTCTTTTGTCGGGCTTTTTTGTTGCGCAGCCATACTGAAGACACACACACACACACACACACGTACAGGTACTGCTATATATATATATATATATATATATAATATATATATCAGTCGAAACCCGCGATAACGAAATCCCGAGGGAACGAAATTCTCACCGCAACGAAATAATCTCGGAGCACCGGCGAACGCCCACAAGAGTCAATGCATTTCGTAACTCGCGACTACGAAAGATATTCATAGTGCAGTCCCTCATTAACGAAATTTTTGAAACACAAGTGCGCAAATAATCTACTCTCGCAACATTAACTGCATTCGAAAACTGCTGAAATGCATTCATGCTACACTTAAATTGTGCAAAATTATCGCTACAGCGCACTTGAAAAGCAGCCGCCATCATTGTTTACAAAAAAAAAAAAAAGCTGGCGACAATGGTGATGGTGATGGCTTGCCGAAACACCTGGGGGGCGATCGGAGATCTTTGTTCGTTCGCGTTCGTTCTGCGGTGCCTACGTCACAAAAGTGAGAGGAGGCGCAGCTCTCCCGCCTAGAACCGCCGAGAGGAAGAGAACAGCCAATCGTGAAGCGGAGAGCTTTCCGGAAGTAGACGCGCATCCTGTGACGTCGGCACGGGGACCGTGAAGCGTTTCTCGCCTTTTAATAAATATAATTACTTTACAGAAAATTATTGTTTTTGCTTCTCAAGCTCAAACACTCTTTCAAACAACAACAGCTTTGAGTGATAATATTTAATAATGTTAGTTTTTTTTGACGTCGTCGCTAGATGGTGTCGCGAACGCGAAAAAAAAAGAAAAGTAGCGGCTGACGCAGTTTCAAAATGTCGTCCCATCGCGCCGTCTGCGTTGGTTCTCGGGTGTCTGATCGTCAAAAGAGCTTCTGCTGGCTTTTGTGAGAGAGCACCACAGATCGCGACGCTGTCGTGCCCGCTGAAGCCGTCGTTCACGAGGGAGGACCGGGACGACATGTGGCAGGAGCTGGTAGCGCTTTTGAACGAAGTCCCTGCGCGTAACACCACAACAGCCTTGCCAAACTCCGAGAGCAGCAGAGGTGAGTGCGAGCACAATTGTATTGTGGTCGGTCATCTTACACGTCCCGCTTGTGCTTTACAGCGGCACCGGAGGCGGCCAGATTACGGGTTACCGCGGCCGCGTCGTGCTTGACAGGGACCGCGCGGGTCGACAGTAAGCGAGGCCCAGAGTTCGGGTGATCTGAATCGGTAAGCACTGGCTTAGAATATCATTGTTACTTGTATGCTGCGAATTAGTGTGCTCATTTGCTTCGAGCCATTACGCGCTGTCAGTTTTTACTTTTTCAAACATATCGAGTGAATCACCCGGCCGCCGCGTTGGCTGAGGTGCTAACACGTGTGCCGCTCAGAACAGAAAGCAAAACAGCCACATTTTGCTGTGATGACGAAGAACAGCCGCGAACTATA
>NC_051186.1:79726874-79749721 GCF_013339695.2 Rhipicephalus sanguineus | reverse complement strand
TTTACTGTTTTATCTTTTTTATTGTTTAGTTTCACGTGCATATCAAAGTAAATTAGCTATATGTGAGCTTGTAAAACTAGCGCGTACGTGCCCGTAGTGAGCGCACTACGGTTTCGATGTGCATTGTGTAGTAACTCTTGTGCAACTGCTTGTATGCAATTTACTTTGTTACTCTTTTTTTCTGTTTTTTCTCCTCTTTTTCTCTTTTCTTTTTTTTTCTTCTGCGATAAAACGCTGCACCTTGTCGTTTCACCGCTGATGGGTGGCGAGGCTCTGTCAAGCTGTCATTAGACAGCTTTTTTCTCGGCCACCTATTTTCGCCGTAAATGTTTTTGTTTTTGGTGAAAACAAGGTTCTTTGATTGATTGATTGATTGATTGATTGATTGATTGATTGATTGATTGATTGATTGATTGATTGATTGATTGATTGATTGATTGATTGATTGATTGATTGATTGATTGATTGATTGTTCAAGTGAGCTCTTCTGACGCATGAACCTGAAAAGAAGGGCCGCGGCTTGGCCAATTAGTTGTCCGCTTCATCAGCTCCTCAGTCGTAGTTGTAGCGAGCTCGCGAGTCAGTCGGCGAGGCGAAGTATCGAGGCATAGTGTGGTTCAATAACGCCTCGAGTCACACGGTGCAGTGAGCAGGTAGAGAACACAAATTCCTGTTCATAGGGAAGGCTGGGATTTTTGGGAAAGTGGCCTGGGTGATAACGCTCAGTTGAAATTTCTCTAGATGGTGAATTATAGACGAGTCTTCATTGCATTTTTTGAAAATCTGGTGATCATTTTTTCTTTATTTTTTTTTCGTCGTTCGTTGTTCTCGAATATATTGTGCGGTAAAATCGGAATGCCTTACCGGTGACGTAGTCGTTAACATTGGCGACCATGTCCCATACCGACCATGATGCGGTGGTAGCGTAGTGCTCTACGGGTCCATCCTTCGCCTATCCAGTGCACATAGGGAAGCCAAGGTCCGCCGGGGGTGCCTGTCATGATACTGCTCACTGTACACAGTGGGGATCTGCTTCTACAGTCCACATTCGGTTAAGTCAGGGGTCTCAAATACGAGGGCCGCATGCGGCCCGTGGCATCACAAGGAATAAAATGTTTGTTACTTTGCTTAATGGCACTCGCATTATCGGCTAGCCTATTGCGATTAATACAGCTTTGTTCTGATAACATACACAGAAGGGACTGATCTCAAGCATTTCTTTCGTGAGGCGCCCTATGCGGTCACTACGTTTTGAAATATAACCGCGGGACCATGTCCTCCATATTTCACAATCGGCGTACAAATTTGAGTAATTCTGAAGATTGGTATCGATATGTTTCTCTAATGCTGACGCCATATCCCCCTTCAGAAATGAACCATCGTGATATGAGATGTGGAAAATGCGTTTGTTCAGACGGGAGCTTTAGGAGACCCCCGGGTTAAGCAGTCTTGTAGAGAACTTCCCTGATTACTTACGCCTGAGGAAGTATCAATCAGGTTTTCCTCATGTCGACTTTGTGACGCTATGAATGGGAGATGTGGCATGCCTGAGACGCCATGCTTTAGTATTATTGCACGAGAACTTCTTATTGCTTACTAGTCCTGACATCGCTTCCCTCTGACGTCATATATATATATATATATATATATATATATATATATATATATATATATATATATATATATATATATTGTGTGTGTGTGTGTGTGTGTAGAGCAAGAAGCAAGTATACACCAAGAGAAAATGCGCATACACGCCTTTAAAACACAAAACAAAGCAATATGTTTACTAACGTTGCGCACCGGCTGTCATCCTGACATCAGAGTGATGAACGCCGCTCCACTGGCTGCAACGTGTAGCAGCGACCGTTGTTTTACTTGCTAAGAACACACCCACCTAAACACACACACACACATTATATATATATATATATATATAAAGGACCAAGTATGGGGGTGTGCATGGCCGACCACGGCACATTTTAAAGGGGTCATGAACCGCTTTTCCAAGTAATGATCTCATGACCTCAGTATCACATTTTACAACCTCCCGAATCGATTGCCGCAAAAGTTTCTCGAATCCGTCAAGAACGAGCGGAGTTACGGGGGTTTGGCGCACGCTCTCAGCGCTTTCTCTCTTCTCTCGTCCGAACGAGCGCACTGGAAGCTACACAGGGAGGGATGGCACGGGGAACAGAAGTTACGTCAACGCGCGTCGTGAAACGCGATCGCTCTCCCGCTGTGATTTGCGTACGCGAGTGTGGCTACCGTGTAAAGTTAGCCAACGCCTCCTCTAGAAATATGCCTGCGGAGTCGCTGGCTATCCCATTGTAGCCGTCCTGCCTTTAGTTGTGGTTGGTTGTCGAGAGATGGCGCCACGTTCTCCCCTATTCTTTTCAATGGGGCTGGCGTGGTGTGACGTCGAGGGGGGTTATGTGCGCATGCGCAAATGTGTGTTGCAAGCGGCCACCGCAAGGATCGCCAGCCACTGCCCTCATTAGAATCGGTGAAGGAGGGAAAGGGTAGAGCAGGAGGTTTTTGGCTCACGCGGCAGGCATCTTTCTAGAGGAGGCGTTGAGTTAGCAGACTGAGGAGTGCGGCGCCGGCAAGTGGCGGCACCCGTGGAAAGAGGCGCATCTTATCGGACCGCCGTTCTCGATTTATGTCGGTTATCGGCCAATGAGGATGCTCTGTCTTTTGCGACACGGAGAAGCAGATACGCGACACTGCAATATTTGGCGGAGCAGTTCATAGCCATGTCAGCTTTCCGCAGGGTGTGTTTTTTCAGCAAGCCCAAGGGGTGCTTCGTGACCCCTTTAAAGCAAGTGAGTTGCTTGTTCTTCTGGTGTGCTAGTTCTATGACAGAATTTTCGTCCTGGTGTAACGGAACCAATTAAGGAGAGAAAGTCGAACGAATGGTTGTATGAACTGTAAGCGTTGTCACAGCTTACGAGTGAAAACCAAATTCCACCTGTAATTAGGCTTCTTGAGACAAACATTAGACAACAGTCAAGACAGTTTGGTTGTGATTGCACATACATCTCAAAAAGACACTCACGTCAAGTCACCGGGACACGCCAAAATTGAACGTTGCGATGATGTTTGCTAGGACTGAGGCTTGGGTTGGTGGTTCATGCTTATAACAGGGATTCTGCGCTGTTTTTTTTTCCTGTCATAATGTGATGATCTTATTATAGCTAAGGTTACTTGGCAGCTACACTTTACAGACGAGGTATATATTGCACACCTGCTTGACTTCTTGTAACGCTGCCCGTATGCAAAAACCCCTAGTGCCCTCTAGGGACGAGTGAAAGAACCGACTTTAGCGGATTAGTTCTTTCGCGGCCCCCTAGAGAGGACCCAGGATTTTGTCGCTTTTATGCTTGAAATGTGTATTCGAAGAATTGAAGTGATAAAACTGACGGAGCCCTCTGTAAAGCGGCGGAGAAGATGTTACATTAAAGCGACGAAAAATAGTCAGTCATTATTTTGTCACGTCAGTCTATAGTGCATAGTCTATAGTAAGTCTATAGAGCAGCGCGGTTATAAAGAATAGTGAGGACAACAGAGACGGGGGTGAGCCCTTCAGCTCCGCTGGTCACGCCTTAACAGGGTGAAATCGTCCCTATTTTTTTATGGAAAATTCGTATTCCCTAATTGATCTCTGATCTGGGGAACCCATACTAACATCGACGCAGATACTAGTTTTATTTAGCGAGATCACTACATGCCTTTCAAATCAAGCTTCTGCTCCAGATGCAAAGTATCGAATGTGATACATCATCGATTGAATGGAAGACATTGTTGAAGCTTGCTAATTGAGGCGGAATGCGACACCATAAATGTGCTATTACCTTGAGTGGTGATAAGCTCGGCATTTTTCCAGCAATAATGATGTTGATCGGTGCTCTAACGTCTGTAACTTTAGCCAACCGATTGTCTATGTGCTCAAGCCTCTCCAGCTGTTGAACAAAGTTTTACATTTTATTACAGATGAAACGACCCGCGAAGTATTGCGAATCGCTATATTTGCGATCCTGGTGAAAGATCGAACAAGTAGAGGACAGAATGCCTGGGAACCAGTTGACCCCAGTAGTGATGAAGAAGCGATAGACGATATTATAGCGGAAGATACTAGAGTTAATTCTGGTTTACAGATCGACGATCATTATGCCAATGTCTTTGACCTGGAGTTTGGACAAAGGCAAGTAAGTGACCACTGACGTTCTTTCTATGACTGCCGGCAATTTAAAGCCGAGGTTAAAGCCGGCAGAGATTAAACAGCCGAATTTCAAAGGCTGCTGTTTAAAAAGCCGATTAAAAAGCATGGTTGATCCCTCCACCACAGGAATCGCTATAACACAAAAGTGAACCGCGTATTCACAGAGGTAGTTGATTTTTTATTGTACACTGATATATAAAAGCTTGCACAATGTCGATTGGTGTTTGATATCTATAGCACCTTTTGACGTGGATGCGCCAACGTTTACGCTCGGAGGCACATCTCCATCCCGACGACTAGCGTTCATGGTCGTGACTTAACCCTTCTAGTAGCTGAACTATGGTTAGCATACATCTTGGCACAACATACAGTGAACACCGCACAAAGATGGCGTCAACAAGCACATAAAAAACACTGGCCCTCACTATGCGCACATTAAAGCGTCTTCGTTTGACGAGAGAAAAGCAAAGGTGTGCACTCCCCCTTAATGTGCTAACCTGCGCCTCTGCTCATGTATATAACCCACAGCGCTTAAGCAACCGGACAGCCAGAGTTCGTTGCTTGAGCCGTGAACGCGGCAGGGCGTTCCGCTTCCCCCTAGGGTATCTCTCACTTCACCAAAAGCTGAAAGTCCCCAAGCGCTCCCTGTCGGCTCTCGTTAGTGTCATGATGCAGTATTACATGCGAAGCCTTTCTTGGCGAACCTCAGTATTAAATGCGAAGCCTTTCTTAGCGAACCTCAGGCACTTTGGGCGTTTGTATCTACGTATCTCTCTATCTACCTATCTGTCTAGCTAGCCGCCTACGTCTGGGTGCTCTCCTGGTCGTCTCCATAATTGTAATATACCAAAATTGGCACAGCAAGGGATCAGTGTATGACGAACCTGGTTCACTGGTCATGTCATGAATAAAGCAAAATGCCTGTCGCGTACGTCATGAAACCCTTTCTCTCAGTCACGTGTGGCACATACCCGCATACCAGAGTTCATGTTATGCCCGGGTATGTGCCACAGGTGATACAAAGTCTCAACCAACACAGTAACCGCGAACACACACATTGATACGCAAGGAAGGTGATAATATTAATAATTGTTGGAGTTTTGTGTCCCAAAACCAGGATATGATTATGACAGACGCTGTGGCAAAGGGCTCCGGAAATTTTGACCATCTGCTATTATTTAACGTGCACCGAGATAGCACAGTACACGGGCATCTAGCATTTTGCCTCCATCGAAATGCGACCACCGCGGCCGGGATCGAACCTACGACCTTAGGGTCAGCAGCCGAGTACTGTAACCGCTACACCACCACGGCGGACGCAAGCAAAGTGAGGAAGCTGAAGACATAGCACCCCTGGAAGACGCTCAACTATCATGCACTCGTTCACGTGGTCCGCAACGTGGACCACGTTGATTACGTAAAAACCGGAGTCAATGCTTCCTACAATAAACCTGCCGCGAGAACCAGGCCTCTCATCATTACCAGTGACTTCAACATTGATTTATCAGGACCCAAAAACGCCTGGTCTTTATACTGCGTGAAAGACGGCTTGAATGTGGACAGGCCATCAAGAAACCTCGCTGCCACGTCTAGGACAGCAGGCATCATAGATCATTTCATCGTAAGAGGCATCCAGGATTTCCACCAGCTGTGCTATACCTCGCACTTCACTACACTTAGACCCATCGTAGCCGCGATCACAATTAAACGGATCCTATTAACAAGTCCGGTCCAGCTGCTGGTGCTCACTAATCACGGTGATGATGACCTTGTTCAAGAACTGTCAAGAACCCCTTCTACACATACACACGGGTTCGTGAAACGCGCGTGCATGTCCGTCATAACGGACAAGTATAAGCATAACAACTGTAACTGTGACTGTAACGTATGCAGTGCGCCTGTGCGTGCCACTCGGCTGTGCGTATATTTAGGGAAACTTTCCTGATGAAGCTTAGTTGCGAGTCAGCTGTCCTGTGCATCTCTGTTTCTTCTTTGTCCTGTTCGAATTCGCGCTATCCAGTATTGAATATTAAAGCACTACATATCAGCTTACCGCGTCTGGTGCTGATAACACCCATGTTCCTGTTGGCATTGTTACGCAACAGTAAACAAGTGATTATATAATACGTATATTCTTCAACGTATGAATGTGCGTATACTACTTCCACATTTGTCTAGCGTTATTCGGTAACGTTTCGCTCATTGTGCAAAATTATGCCAGTCACCATCACGCGCATGCTTCGCATAACATCGATTCCCACGCTACGTGAGATCTGCCGAATTTTTTCACTTCGCCGATCCCAGACTGCGATACCGCGCCAACCGCGCCCCGCTAGCAAGGTCACTACGAAAGGGAGGAAGCGTGAGAGACATAAGGCGCTTTCGTGTAGCCTCCCGCATGAGCGTCGGTGACGCAGTGGGTAGAGCGCTCGGCGCCTATGGCAGCGGACCGAGCATTCGTGGGTTCGGCTATCAGGTCATCCAAATCAGCAAAACTTTTTTCATTTTTTTGTCAACTGTTCGTGTGCATTTTAACAAGAACACATCCGGGACGGAAATGATGTCAGTCAAGTTGTGGCAGGCCCCGGCATCAAACACTTTCTGGTTAAAAGCCGAAGTTTAAAGCCTGCGATTTAAAGCCGAAGGCTGTCCCGTGAATCAGGACGGTATTTGTTCAATGCACCACGTGCCTGGAAGAAAGGACACGAACATGTACCAATGTTGTAAAACAAACCGAACTTCAATTCTCAGATATGATCGCTAGATATATCTCCTGGATCAAGAAAGATAAGCTATTGCTTAAAGCACGCAAAGCTACTTTTACAACCCAGTCACTTTGATTTGCTCAGTCAGAAGGCGCTTATGTACACGTAAATGACCGCCAGACAGCTGATAGCAAGACATTATTTGCACAAGTGTTCTTCCTCAAGTGGGAAAAGGAATGGAAGTTTATGTAGATTCACAATCGTCGTATAAAGGCACGCAAAACGGAGGATAGCCGGGCTTACATCATCCCCAGCGTGGAGAACCTCTCAGTAATAAGAGAGTGACCACTGTCGGTTAATCAAGTGATCGTTATCTGAAATCGAAAATTGTAAAGGGTGATTACGTGGCGCTCGATGGATTAGGCGCATTGTTTTCCATGAACAAAAATAGCATGACCTTCAATAAATATTGACGCAGAATTGGCACTTAATAAGAACTGCCTAAAAAAACACTCACCTTACAACTGCTCGTTCTGAACCTTGAACATCATTTTCTTATGATGACTCAAATATCGTACAGGAACCAAAGTGAACTTTTAAAATGACCTGGTTAGTCAACCTTCTTTTTAAGTCGCCCAAAAAGATTGGGAGGCGCCGTATTGCTGACGGCTAACAATTCCGTAAAATGTCGGCTAGTTCAAAATCTTTCTCGTACAAGTCACTAATAATTATGAAATTCTGACTGTACAACGTGACGCTTTTGTTTTTGTTGTGTTATACCGCCCTCCTAGCGGTTACAAGCCAAATTTCGAAGCACTCCTACATGCATATCTACGTTGGTTTGGAGACAGTGGTAGTATTCTAGGTGATTTCAATATCGATAGCCAAATGGTAAGAAAATCAGCTTGAACTATGTCAAATTATTCAACCAAATGACTTCTCTAATGTTATCACTATCCCAACCCGCATTGCGAAAAACAGCGCGACATTAATTCATGCGTTCGTTAATAAAATAGAACTTAAGAAATGTTTGTGCGGCGTACTCAGCGCACCCATTAGTGACCTTCTTCCTATTTTCATCCCGCTAAACGAAGCAGTGACTGATGCGCAGTCCCAACTAGGAGAACCAATGTTTATCAAGATATTATTGAACATACATTGGCTGCATTTCGCAGCCAGATATCGCTAACCGATTGGTCAGACGTATTTCATAAGCAAGAACAGGAAGTGGGCGATGTTTTTCTATGAAAAACTGAAAGGCGGTTACAGAATGCATTCCATACAAACAGCTAAAGCATATTCGCAAACTTGAAAATTTCGGTTGACTAAAACTTGTTTCGAGGAAACAAAACGTAAAAATAAATTATTCAAACTTTCCTTAGAAAGAAACGAAGGAAGAATAAAACCTTCCAAAGTCCAACAAATTAAAGTAAACAGTCTGTTGCGTCACAAAAAGAAAGTACCTAAACAGCATTGCCAACAGTGATGTTATGAGTAAACAAGACAAGAACTTTTTTTTTGCCGTAACGGTGATCACTTAAGACCTAGTGAGCTTGCGGTAGTCGGTGACGTTATTCTTAAGCCAGATTTAGTCATCGTGTTCAACGATTGTTTTGCATATCTAGCAAAGCAAGCGCGAAATTCAGCTAGTAGCACATACTTATCTGAAAAGACCTCTCAGAGCGCGTTTTCGGTGCCAGCAACAGACAGGGAAGACGTAAATGTTTTCTCGCCTGTGAAAAAACAGCACTTATGTGTGGCTTTCTTCAACCATCCCCGACGCACTAAAGACGAATTTGCCGCATTGTAAAATCCGAATTGTGTAGACAGGCAAGACATTTCGAGAAATCTTTGAAGGTAGCATGCGCCATACGTTACGACAGGGAACCCAACAGACGCTTCAAGGAGTGGTGCAGGACGTCTGACAACCTCGCTGATTGGTTATGGGACGACACGAGACCGCACCTGCCAAAACCGAAGAAGACACAACCCGCAGAAAGAAAAGTTGTCGTTCTGGGAGACGCTTCAGTTCCCAAGGACTACAGAAGAATTCTTGGACTCGGTCCGAAGTTTTGTTTCGAGCCGTCGTTTTCCCCACCGGAAAAGATGACACTGGTCAAGTCCATGGCTCGCCGAGTGTCGGATGAAGAGCGTCCAAGATTCATCACTGAATGCGTGGATGTGCTTTCCAGGACAGTAACCGGCGACAGAAAACAACAACACGTAAGAACTCTGGTGAACTTTGGTGTACGGAACAACCTGCGTTTTCTTACTTCAGATAAGGAGGGTTGTTTAGTTGTCATACCGGAAGGACTCTTTCAAGAAAAGGCTTTGGTAGCAGTAGAAAATAATTTTGTCCGTATTGACGTTAACGAAAATAAGGTTAAGCAAAAAGCTGTCGCTTTACTAGAGAACAATAATTTTGACCGTCTTGCATCAGCAGTAAAATGCGCAGGCAGCTTGCATATTGAGTTATTCTTTTCCGCTAAGACACATAAGATTGGTGTTCCATTCCGGGCCATAGTATCCGAAAGAGATTCGTGGCAGTTATGTGTGTCATCGTACCTTCAGAGTCACCTTAAGATATTAAAAGTGACAGATCCGTTCGTTCTTCAAAACTCAGAGGCGTTAGTTGCGTATTTAAGCACTCATAACCCGGGTAAATGCAGTTTCTTCAGTATTGATGTGCAGGATATGTATTACAACATTCCGCATGGTCCCCTATTGTCAAGTGTAAGACACTGTATAACAGATGAAAACGATGAGTTAGAGTTCGTGAATAAGTGTGGTGTGTCGGTTGATGCCTTTCTTGAATTGTTATCCTTTTACCTGAGGTCGACATTTGTAATGTGGAACAATAGTTTGTACCGTCAAAAATCGGGCATTACTATAGGCTCGAAAGTAGCCCCGGTTTTGAGCACAATTTACTTAGCTAGCCTGGACAAGACAATAGATTTGAACCTCAACGGACTTGCACTCAGGGTGTTCCGCTTTGTCCATGATTTTTTGGTATTTGTTAAACCGGGTGATTTCGAAAAAAGAGTAGCAGAAGTTTTAGAAATACTTGGGAACCATAGTCAAGGGCTGAAATTCACGGTTGAGTTACCAAATAGTGACAAACTGCAGTTTTTGGATGTTGATATAGCTGCCGCAGCTGGACATGTATGCTGGTCGTACAATCCACGAACGGAAAAACCGTTACTTAGCTATAGTTCGGCTCATTGTAAGGTCGTAAAGAGTGGCATAGCATTTTCATGTCTGAGAGCAGCACTGACGAAGTCGTGCCCAGAAAAGATTAGCGAAAGCTTCAGTCAACAAATTAGCAGGTTAAAAAATGCAGGGTATGAAAAACACGTGCTGTGTAGATCAGCAAACAAGCTGATTAGTTACGTACGAGATAACTCCAGGAACAAAATGACAACAAAAAATGAAAACAGGAAAAAGATGGTGCCTATACCATATGCGCACAAAATTGCACGTAACTTAAAAAATGTAGGCAATAGGTTTGACCTAGAAGTAGTGTTCTCGGCGCCCAACAAGCTTGGTAAAATATGTGCAAGATTAGACCGCAAGCTTTCCTCAGCAGAAAAGACTAACAACAACAGATGCACGATAAATCACAAAAGTAGGTTTGTTAGATGTAAATTGTCCGTTGTATATTGTTTACCCCTATCTTGTGGAAAAGTATACATCGGGCAAACGGGTCGGTGTTTGAACACCAGGCTGTCAGAGCATAAGAGGGCCTTGGAAAAAAATGATCATTCCCACATAAAGGGACACTGTTCTCAATGTGGCTGTCTGCCACTTTGATGACACCTCCGTCGTTTTCCATCATGTAAACCAACTAACCAGGGAAATAGTTGAAGCGTTTCACATTAACAAGCGAAAAGACTGCTGCATTAGTCAACCATCAGTTTCATTAAGTCATCGGGAAGTCACGTTCCTGGAAGGGCCTTAAATTGTAGGAATGCTTCTGTTGCGCCCTCATTCTCGCTCCTATTTTCGTTTTAAGCGAGTGTTGATTTCTTGTTTGAAACGTCTTGCAATAACCCTAGATTGTGCATGGTTTTTTTTATAGTGTACAAGCTGCTCGTGTTTCGTTAACTTTTGGTTTTTGTATCGCTTGAGTGTGCGCAGATAGTTTGGTCCTAGATAAGAGTACGTTGACTGTCGGTTTATCTTCACACGTGCATAACTTATCCTTTCACAGGAGTGTGCAAAATTTTGTCTTTAATCAGGTGATATTGAGGGTTGGTTCATTTCTGTGTCACTCGGGGGTGCTTGGGTGCATATATATTGAAGTATTTTTCCTGAAATAAATTCAGTTGCGAGTGTAGCGAGTGTCGTGTCCTTTCTGTTTCTTTTGTCCCCGTCGAAAGTGCGCTACCTATCCATATAGGCATAATGAAACAGCACTTGTTTTGACGCAAATGGAACACAGAATAAACTAATCAAACACGTGTTATATCTTATTCCGGAAAAGTATATCTGTAACCTTGCTTTTTCATCTCTACAATTTTTCCGCAAAAATTGCAAGCTGCGAAAGAAGTCGTGTTTAACAATGAAGGACATAAGAATGGACTAACAGTTGCCAGCCGATATCTATGCCACTGGCGCTTCAATGGTAGCTTATGGATAGACGTAACGCCACCTTTATTGAAAGTACGTGTACGCTTCGGAGCAATAATGTGCACATAAATAGCAGAGGGCGGCTTATTGCTTCGGGATCGAGCAACGCTAGAATACAGCTTCCCGAGTGATAGGAGTGCACATCGTTAAGCCAGTGGATACATATCAAGCACTGCCATCACGATTGACGATGTTCCTACATGACGTCCCTCTAGGTTTCTTTTCCAAAGCAGTGTCAAGGTAAGGCGTGGCTCTGTGGTAGAATAATTGACTGCCCCCCAGAATGCCTGGGTGAGATTCCCCCTCGAATCTCGATAGCCTTTGCAATCGTCGGGATTTTTCACTCACCGACGACGCCTCCCCTCCCTTTCCTTCCCCCCCCCCAAAAAAAAAAAAAGAAATGTCACTGGATAGTGTAGAAATATTCGTGAGAATACGAACACTTTCTAAATAACTTGATATTCTGATATTTACCCTCAGACCATTGGAGACATCGTGCGCTACAAATTGCTGCTCACCCTTGCCAAGTCAATATGCAAAATAAAGACCTATTATTACAGATTCAGCTTCCATGAATGCCCCCCAGAGGAAAATAAGGTGAGTGGTTTTGCAGTGCTTGTGTACGGCCTAGTTTCTATTACATTGGAAACTTGCGTACTGTAAAGACAAAGAAGACGGCATAGAAAGAGCGACGGAGGCAGCGCTTGATTTTATTCTTAATGTCCCCACGTCTTTGTATGCTCTGCACGCAAGTTTGCAACATTCTGACTTTGGTTTAGTACATTGAGTCGCATGTTTTAGCGTTCATTACCGCATGTAATATGCGTTATTTCTTCTCCACAAACTTCTAGAAGATCAGTGTAGATCTTAATAACTGTTGGTGTTTCACGTCCCAAAAGCACGTCACGATAATTAGGGATGACTCCGGAAATTTGGTAGTGGAAGACTCCGGAAATTTCGACCATCCGGTGTTCTTGCACGTGCAGCTAAATCACAGTACACGGGTCTCGAGCATTTCAACTCTGTCGAAATGCGGCTGCTGCTCAATGTACTTACAACGTCGGACTAGAGCTCCGAATAATTTATTAAAACCTGCGAGAAAATGCTATCCTTACCACTTTGTTCATGAAAGTAAAGAAAATGCACATCGACCACATGTAGTGCACTCACATTAAGAATGTGTAATGTGTATTGTATTTGCATGACCTCATGCTAGTTTCAAATTTTGCATTTCAGGCTACGAAGAGATGCATGGCCATAGTGAATCTTAAACAGAAATCCATGGCAATCCTCTATTGCCACGATATTGGGATATCTCCATAAGTGTCTGCTGTTGGATATCACGAAATAATAATTTGCCCACTACTCAATAAAATATTTTTTTTTCACTACTGGCTCCAGAGGCTGATTTCACACGCAAGTGTGGGATGCAAAATGTTCGACTCATAAATAGCCGCAGAATAGAGTCAACAACAGACGACGAATGACACACATCGTTTTCATTCGGCTTCCGAACTGCTTGCCTTATGGGTGATACGAAAAAAAGGGCGCTATTTCAAAGCATAAAGGCCAACTCCGGCGATTTTTCGGGGTCATTGGATCTCACTAAAATTCACAGGGTACGTTCCACGTTCCCGTAATTTATACCAAATTACAGGTTAAAGAGATACGCAGACTCTTTACAAATGAATTTTATAGACTGCCCCGACTCTCCCAACTGGCTTCCCACAATTATTGGCAACATTGTGTGTGTGACGTCATTTAAGGCAAAGCGACGGAAGTGACGGAACCGAAGTGCCACTACATCGTCTGCTGTCCACAAGGCAGCGATCGCGTGTGTTTGGCCAACGCTTCCTTGGTTCGGCGTGCGAATTTCAGTTCCTCGTGGGCCTGCGTGCGATGGGTGGCAAGTGGTGTGGCTTTGTGGCTGCACATCATTCCCCGTATGATTACCTGAACAGTCACGAAACACTCGCAGCTAACGATCACCTTTCGTCTCGATATTAGACTGTTTTAGCTCGCAGTGCCGGTTTGCCGCACGTACACTGCGGTAATACCGTACCGGCTGAAGAGTGCACATGCGTGAACATTGCCGTACGGAAACACTTACCGTAACGTAAACAAGGTCGTCGTGCGAAAGGTTGTTCGTACTTGGCTTATATTTATTTTGATCGACCTCACCGGCGCGTTGTCAAACGCCGATATCCACAAACGTATGTACTCTTCCTATTGCATTGTTAAAAAGTTTTAGTTCGTCCGCAAACTTCGACGTTAGCACTTTGCCAGATCGCGGCAGCCAGAAAATTCAGCCTGCTTCAGCCACCTGGACAGGTGGCGCCATCTGGAATTGGAATGCGCAACCAGGCATGTACATGGCTAAACAGGTATGTTTTACTTCATCGTAGAGGAACGGCTTTTGTAATTGCCCTTCAAATGCGTGTTAATCGCAGCTGTCATTGTGCGAAAGCTTCGAGGAGCATATGCACGCGGCAAGGTCAGTCTTGGTACGGCTGTCGCGGCGTGGTCACCTTTCTGCTGAGCGTCTGCTTTTCGCCGCTCTCGCAGCTTTCATACTCCCCGCTGGAGGAACCGGCATGCCTTGCGCAATTTCCGGTTAACAAGTTTTACGTCACGCGAAGACAGACTGCTTGGTTGGGTTTCGGTGTTGCGCTTGTTTGCTTATTTTAAATTATTATGCAATTTGCCGTGTATTTCTACTATCAGGCCCGTCACAGGAGCGTGTCAGGAACATAAAAACACCATTACTTTGACATGGTCAAAAAATCGCCGGTCATAATGAGTGAAAATCACAGGACAAGCGTGTATGAGTTGGCTACCTGTCACAGTAGTGTTTCCTATTTAAAAGCACGAAGACGAAACAGCACAGAAGCTCGAAATTAAACAGGAAACATAACACATAAAAATATATTTACAATGCGTGTCAACATATCGCCTGACATTGAGGCACAATACTAAAACTGTTTCGCCGCGAACGCTTTTGACAACGGAGCTGTTTAAAGGGACACTAAACAGAAACGATGAATTGGTTTAGATCGATAAATTGTGCTCTGAGAACTGTAATGTCGTTAATTTTGCCGTCATAGGTTAATATACAGAGGAGCAAATGAGGTTCAAAGTTTCATTTTTAAATTTCGCGCCGAAATCTCCCCGCGTGACGTCACAGATTTCAAAGTTTACTTATCATATTTTGGCGCCATTGGCTCAACAAAATTACCCCAAACTTGGTACGTTGAGTCTATGGCCCCCGCGGAGGACAATGTACTTCATTTTTACCGATTAGGAACTACGTATAGCCCCTAGTAGGCGCCGTCAAAACATGTGACGTCGCGGCGAATGGTGCAGAAACTTAAGGTGGCGTCACCACCAACATTTTCTTTTTGCGCGTTTTCTCGCTTACTAAGAGTCTTCTCGCAGCAAGCGTGGTGTTTTCGATATCGTGAAAGAGTACTTTACTAATATGAGAAAAATCGTTTTGCTCTTTAGTGTCCCTTTAAGCTCGAGGTTGGGCCGGCCGTCGTTTGAGAAAATCTGGTGAAGCTGGAGAGGGCGAAGCTAAGGAGAAGAGGCAGAGGCACTCTCGGGCACAGCCAAGCGCACGCGAAGCACAGCGAGTGTTGGGGCGGAGCTTAAGCTATGACGTAACTGTTACGTAGCGGTGAATTTTCGGAGTCTGGTCTGGGCGAGCTACAGTGAACTATGAAATTTCTAGCTCACTGTAGGGCGTGCGGAGCCGAGCGCGCGCCATGCACAGGTAGTCTGGTAGAGCGCGCGTTGAAAAGGTGTTAAAGGGCCACTAAAGGCAAATATTAAGTCGACGTTGATTGTTGAAATAGTGGTCCAGAAACCTTAGTGCTACTTTTATGCCAAGGAAGTGCTTATTTTGAAATAAAATCACGTTTTAGTGGTCCGCATCGCGTTAGCGCACTTCAAATCCCCCGCCTGAAATCAGACTCATACGTCACTGCTGCTGTGCCCAACGTTGCCCGCCTTTACGGCGCGGCCGCCGACACTAGTAGCAGCAGAGCGAAAGTAGCGGGAACCACAGCAGCACTGGCGTTGTGCACCATTGGGGCATCCGGCAAAATCATATGCATGCGGCATTTTGTCGAATTTTCTGTCAGAGCGACTTTCACGGGCGCGCAAAACACACGCGGCAGTACGCGATCCCGAAACTACCACTGAGACGCGACCGCGCGAGCGAGGCAGGGCGCCGGGCGAAGCGCAGTTTGGCGAAAGCGGAACCACGCGCGCCGTTCCACATGGCAACGCCACAGAGGTTCTTTTTTCCATGAATCAAAGGGAAACGAACAAACAGCATTTTATTACGTCTTCTGATGCACGGAAGGTTCTTTTTTTATTGCTGCTAGTTTGATTACTAGTGATTTATTGTAGGCAGACTCTCATAAGTCATTGGGATCACTTCGAAATGTCCCACTCATGGCGCTCATCATGTGATACATTTAGCTTAATTTCTCGGTAAGTGGGGCACTGCTGTTGATAATATTGCCGTTTTAGAAGTTGACATACATTGAGCTTTCACTCTGACATAAATCGTTCGGAGGGGATACAGCGCAAGAGAAGACGAGGACAAGAAAGGCGACGCACACATTGTTGTCCGATGTCTAACCAACACGCCCAAGCTTCGATACTAAGTCATAAATTGTTATTTGCCTTTAGTGTCCCTTTAAAGAGGCCCTGCAACATTTCTTTCAGCATAGTCAGAAAAGGCTGCCGATCGGCAGTCGAGGCTCCCGAGAACACGCGAGCCAAACATTATAGCGCAGCTCGCCGCCTGGGATTTACAATAAGTTCTCATAGTCAGCTAAAATCGCTTCCTCTTCTCTCGACAAAGGATGCTATTGAATCAAAATCACTGCGTCACTGACTCAAGTTCCACGCCATTGGCTGAATTGAACACGGCGCGCTAAGCAGTTACTGCGACCGTCGCGGGAGGCCGTCACTTGCCCGCGCGCGTGCGCGATCGCACTGAAAGTACGCCGCACGTTCGAAGAAAAGAAAAAGAAAATGTGCTCAAGGTCACGAGGCGCACGTGACTTACCTTCTTCCCCCGTGTCTCCCCTCCCTGCTTAGCTTTCAGCGCTTTCGTCAGGATGAGAGAAGAGAGAAGGAATTACAGCGTGCGACAAATCTTTGTAACTCCACTCGTACTGGACGGATTCTAAAAACTTTGCGGTGGTGGATTCGTGAGGAAATAAGCTCCTTTAGTGAATCCATTTCATGGTTACTTGCGAACACGTTGCAGGGCCCCTTTAAGGCGGAGCTTAAGCAGTGACATCCCTACGACGTATCGGTGGTGTTCGGAGCTTGCTGCACTTATAAAGCAGTATAATAGAAAGCTGGGCTAGTTGGACTGCATGCATGGTTGATGCAGCGCTAAAGACGAAGACGAAAAAGAACACAGAAAGGAACACAGAAAAAGGAACACAAAAGGAACTCTGCGTTCCTTTCGTCTTCGTCTTTAGCGCTGCATCAATCATGCATGCACTTATGAAGAGGAGTGCGCCGGCGGCGCCGACACTCCGCTGTGTGTATGGCTAGACCCAGACCCGTGTGTGGAGAGAGTCTGGCAGTTGGGCGAGGTAGTGACGTCGCAGCGCGGCAATGACACTGCCACGTCTCCTTGGCGCCTCCGGGAAGCCACACTTCGGCGCCGTTCGCCATATTTACGCCACCTGCGCCTGCGCGACGGTAGCACAGCCTAGCTTAGTTATGCGCTGTTCATGCGGGAACTGTAGCGCCGCTCAGCATATTGTGAAGGCGAGATAGAGCAGTAACATTGTCATACACTTTAATGAACACTATGAACAGGACAAGGTATGCGATAACATTCAAATCATAGAAATACGTACTTCTAAGTAGTGTACGCGGATTTGCAGCCGACTACGTTTTCTGTTGCATGCGGCATTTTTTACGCTATGAATGACAGCATGCTCCCTTTGCCTGTATTTAGCTCTGTACAGAAGTCCGCTTGCGCGCCTCATGTTGCCTAAGATGTGGACAAACAAGTCCTAGTACACTGAAGAAACCTGCGCCCTTAATATGTCACGCATATCGGTGTCCTTCGAATCGCTTTGTGTGCGATGAAAAAATCCATAATCAGGGGACGGATGCTCGAGCCGGCGTTCCGACACGTGGACATGTCTGTTTCAAGGCTGGAACTGGAAGAAGACAAGTCCACTTGTACAAACGTAGGCTCGAGCAGCCACTCCCTGTTTACGGAATTTTTCATCGCAGGCTTCCATCTTCCACTTCCTGCCGTTTTTTGTGCGTCTTTCACTGCGATATCACATATATGAACACTCGAGGCGCATGCCCTCATGTTCGGCATGATGTACAAATCAGTAACATCGCCCTCCGCGTCGTATGTTCTATGTTCGAATGAAAAATGTGCGTGGGCTGCCGCCCTCGCACGAGGGTCGCGGGTCAAGAAGCAATGAAACGCGTCGGGCCTCTCCGCTGCGCAAAAGAGCATGGAGGGTTGCCGGATGGGAGAGGGGGGGGGGGGAGGGATACGCCGCTTCGGTAGGCGACCGTTGGTCATTTAACGTACGTGTTGTCTCAACCTTTTCCTGTGTCCGTGGCTGCACGCAACCCTCTTTCGCGATGAACTTTGATCAAACGGGCATGGTCACGCGCGCGGTATATCGACGGAGATTAGCAGGTTGAGTTGAGTTGAGTTTATTTACCACGTACAGTTGTACAGTAAGTGGCAGGGAGAGGGGAAAAAGCTGTATAAAAACAGCTTGACAAAGCCCCACATCCCCATGTTCACTGTGACAACAAAACGGCAAAAGCAAAGTAAACCACAAGACAGTTTAAACCAGCAATGCACATGCTTTGCATCGGAACAAAGAAGTCATACAAACTTATACAACCCAGCAACGCACATGCTATACATCGGAAGAAAGAAGTATACAAAACAGCAAATAATACTACACACATAAACTAATAAGCATATTTAAAATAGAAGTATTAGAGAGCGTGCACGTGCGAGCATGCACGTGCGCAGTGCGAGCGTGCGCAGTGCGAGCATGCACGTGCATGCTCGCACTGCGCACATTGCGTTAAAGCGATAGACAGCGCGAAGGTCGTTTCACTGCTGGAGCGGCCGTGTTCCCTTAGGCCAGTGCTTTGTACTGTTACACCAGATCCGATGGTAGCTTCTAGCCTTCCCTCCCCTTAGTGTAGGGTAGCAAACCGGATGTTACAACTCTGGTTAACCTCCCTGCCTTTCTCTCGTTTTATTATCTCTCTCTCTCTCTCTAGCCTTGCTTCGTATACGAGGGGCGTTCAATAAAGATTTCCCCTGACTGACTTCTATTTATTGCAGGATGCTGAAACTGCGCATGTGTAATGACATAAGTCACTGTAGGTCACGTGCCAATTTTCAACTCTAAACTAATAACGGTCTTTCTTTTAGAGGTGCTGAAGTGGTGTGAGGTGTGATAATGGATGCAGTGGAAGACAGAGCAGCCGTCAAGTTCCCGTACTTGAAAGGCCGCACTCCAAGGGAGACGTTCGATGAGATAAAAGAGGTTTATGGGTAGGATTCCCTATCATATGATGTAGTGAATAACTAGCATCGCCAATTCAAATACGGTCTGATTTCCGTGGAAGCGGCTCCGATTGCAGGGCGACCCCACTCCGCTGCCGATGAACACACCATCCAGCAAGTGGAGGTCGCCATTTTGGAAAATCGCCGCGTTAGCATTCGAGACCTAGCCCAACATGTCAAGATTAGTATGGGGTCCATGAAAAAAATCATTCAGGACCATCTTCATATGCGTAAGGTATCCGATCGCTGGGTTCACCGGCTCCTTACACCTCTCCAAAAGCAGGAACGAGTCGAATGCTCCCAGGCTCTTTTGACCATGTGCCATGGAAACCAGCAGGACTTTTTCAACAGACTGATTACACAGGATGAGTGCTGGGTCCATCACTATGATCCGGAGACTAAGTCCAGTCGATGCAATTGAAGCACTTGGACTCACCGCCTCCAAAGAAGGCACGCACCCAGCCCTCGGCGGGCAAGGTCATGCTCACAGTCTTCTGGGACCAGCACGGAGTGGTCTTGATGGATTTCCTAGCAAAGGGTGCCACGATTACTGGGGCATACTATGCTTCACTGCTGCGGAAATTGCGAGAGACCATCAAAAACAAAAGACGTGGCATGCTCACCAAAGGCGTCCGCCTTCTGCGGGACAATACCCCAGTTCACAACTCACATGTTGCCCAGACGGAAGCACGCTCCTGCGGCTTTGAAATTCTACCGCATTCCCTTTATTTACCCGACCTCGCACCAGCGGACTTCCACCTCGTTCCAACATTGAAGTCATATTTGAAGAGCAAGCATTTTACAGATCATGAGACTCTGATTTCTGAAGTTACAACATAGATTTTGCAACAACCTGTCGACTTCTACAAGCGAGGTGTTTACAGTTGCATAAAAAGATGAGAGAAGTGTGTGTCCCGGGGTGTCACCTATGTAGAGAAGGACTAATAAATCTGCGAAGTTTCGTTGCTCTCCGTCCACAGGAAGTAGGTCAGGGGAATTCTTATTGAACGCCCCTCGTAACATTCCAATTTGTTGCTATCGCAATAATTGATCATTTGAGGCGAAAAAACCACTTTCCTTGCTTGTTTTTTCTTTACAATAATATGTTTCCCTGCATTGTAGTTGAAGGTTCCATGTGTCTTCTTTGCGTGGATACAAATTAACCTTCAGAAATGCCCGTGCTCTTCTCTCATCTCTTCGGCGGCAATTTTTATACTGCCCGGTGCCATACTTTGTTGTCGTTGTTGTTGTTGTTTTGCTATTGCCCTGAGCCATGCGATCATGACCAGACTGTTCGCTTTTCTCGAATACGTCTATTGTATCGGCTGACATTTAACATTCCACAGTCTATCAGACCCTGTTGCCATATAAAGCAACCGTTGTAGTGTTGCGTGCTTCATTATGACGAAGGCCGGTGCCGCGTCAAACAAAGACCCTTCTTTTCACCTCTTCGTTGAGAGCCGGCTTGTTTGTTACTTCCCGGAGGCGGCGACACCTTGCCCTCGAAGATATATATATATATTATATATACATATATATATATATATATATATATATATGTGTGTGTGACGTATAAAGGCAGTGATGTCTGTTAGAAGCCGACGAGGAAGAGGTGGCTCGTGCAATAGAATAAAAGTATGGCGTATGAGCCACGGCCCGTCTTTCATTCATAGCGTCACACAAGTCGACAGGATGAAGACCTGGCAGCCACTTCATCAGCCGCACATCATCCACGAACAGTAACAAGACGTCCTGACCACACATGAACTGGCGAAGCACGTCATAGCTGCACACAACGACTATCACCATGGCAGCATCATCGACAGACCTTGCCATCCCACAGTACGCCGGATCAGCGGACGATGGAGCCGTAGAGGACTGGTTCAACCTCTTCGAACGCCACGCTACCGCTGCGTCATGGACGGAACGGGACATGGTCGCCAACTTTAACGACTACGTCACCGGTGAGGCATTCCGATTTTACCTCACGCACATCTTCCAAAACAATGAATCATGGAACAAAATCAGAGAAGAAATGATCACCCGATTTAGAGACTACAGTGAAGATTCGTCTGTAATCCACCATCTAGAGAAATCTCAACTCAGCCATCGCAGTCCACGTGCTTTTCCAACGAAAACACATAGCCGTCCATCAGGCTTTCCTTCTGCACAAGAATTGGCACCTTCTACTCTTCACTGCACCATAGGCCACGAGGCGTAATTGCACATCCCGATACAGCTGATTCGTCGTTCGCATACGTGACGCACCACCTGGCATTACATCAAGTGGCTCAACTGTTCTTCATGACGATTACCACATGCCTCACAAGGTCGCTGCGTTCACGATAAACGAGCTGACGCATCGGGAAAATACACAATCACCGCCAGGACCAGTCCAAGATGTGTCTTTCGCCACAAGGGTGTATTTCAACAGTTTCACAGTCTCACCAAAACTCGCAAATGGAACCTAGTCAAGCCATGTTTGCTGTGCTATCAGCTTCCAGTGATCACCACCAGAGAGTCGAAGCAATGCGGAAGTTTCGAATTCACCAGATCCTGCGCATTGCCAACTGCCAGAAGCATCTATAATGAACGGCATTTCAGAACCATCTGGGGAGCTTTCTGATCATTCTGCCACACTACTTTCATCACCAGATAAGCCTTGCAGCAGAGCGCCGAGTGCCAACTGTCTACCGATCACATCAACGTGCAAAGAAAACCACACTCGTGCTCCTACGAGAGGCCCACGTCGCCAACTTTCGCAACAAAAGCAGCAGTGTCAACAAAAGCAAACTCCAAGAATCTCATAGACTACTACAACGGCTACGCGAACAAGAACATCGACGAACTGATACATCGAAAGCACACTTGCGGCATAAAGGAGGTCGTCAGAAAATACACGACCAAACCGACGACAAGTTCAACATCTGAGACACCTCAGTCGCAGGATGAACCGTAAAGAAGTTTTTTTCTGCGCCACCGATAAGACAATTGCGACAACACCACAGAAGAAGACTGAAAAGGCGCCAGACAATTCCCTTCTATTCTGGAAGCACACAGCCATCACCCCATCAGCCTCATTCAACGGGCCCACAAAGTGAAAACCACCGCGTCTCTATCAGTCACCACAAAGCGACGCCTACGGCATCTGAGCTGCCGTCTCTACAAGGTGCTCCAATACTATTCATTTGTTACATGTCTACCAAATGTGTCATCATTAGTGTCCACGTTCAAGGCATGCTTATGTTGTCCCGAACGCAACAGCCAGCCTCGCCCACCAGAGCTCTTCTTGATATCCCCGGACGGCTGGCCTCCTCTGTGAATCTTTTTTTGTGCTAATTTCACGGAACCCCCTTGTGACATGGAACTACTCCGCGTTTTTGACATTTTAGCTTTAATACTCTGTTGCTCATGTTTTGTTGTTAAACTCGCGCATTCTTTCGGGGGAAGGGGAATCCTGTGACGTACAAAGGCAGTGATGTCTGTTAGAAGCCGACGAGGAAGAGGTGGCTCGTGCAATAGAATAAAAATTCGGCAGATCCCACGTACCGTGGGAATCGATGTTATGCGAAGCATGCGCGGGATGGTGACTGTGGCATATTTTTTCATGTGAGCGAAACGTTACAGAATGACGCTAGAGAAATGTGGAAGTGGTATAACACACTCATATGCTGAAGAGTCGCATAGTTTTATA
>NC_051186.1:79598219-79726774 GCF_013339695.2 Rhipicephalus sanguineus | reverse complement strand
GTAGTGACTATGCGGACAGAGCATCGCTCCCTGGAGCGGCCGTATTCTCTTACACCAGCGTTTTGTAGTTACGCGAGATCGGATACAAAACAGTTAGCTACCAGCTTCACTTCGTATAACACTAAAAATTGTAGCTATCGCATTCATTGCTTCGCCATTGCACTGAAACGGACTTTTTTTTACTCGATCCCGATCTGCTGTTACCGCTGCTTTTTCAAAGCCCTATACTAAGGCGTCTATATATGCTCGCTTTAGTGCAGCCCAAGTACCAGCCAAGCTTTTCGTAACAAACTAGTTGGGAGCTTGCACTCAACGTCCTCGTCGTATGTTCATGCAGAGTATCTTAATTATTGCCTTAAGAATGAATGGTTCGTTGCTTTAGACTAACGGTAGCGACCATCGCTTTATATGGTCCCCATGGAACACCGTTATGGCATCCGGGACCAATTTTGCTACATTCATGGCCAAAAAAAAAAAAAGTCCAGCCCGTTGTGGTGGTCTAGTGTTAATGGTGCTTCACTGCTGATAAGCACGTCGCGGGATAAAATCACGGCTGCGGAGGCCACATTTAGGTATAGGCTAAATGTTAATGGCCCGCGCGCTTACATTTAAGTGCACGTCGGAGCCCTCCACTACGGCGTCTCTCATGATCATGTCGTGGTTTTTAGACGTAAAACATCAACAATTATTATATCATTATTAAGGAATAATGCAAACACGATGTGTACCGCGCGGTTGTTTGATTGGAATCGTTGTAGTTTTCGAGTCTAGAATTGTCCACGACAATCGACAGGAACCAGTCCTTTTTGCCGGGTTTCGCAATCTCAACAGTGGTGTCGTCGACGCAAAGCATGTATACAGTGAAACCTCGGCGATACCATCACAGCTCATACGAATTTCGGGGCGATACGAATTTTTCGCTGGTCCCGGCCGAGGCCTATTGGCCTGCAATGTAATGGAATACGGTTGTTGCGAACCGATTTTCACCCAGCGACGTTTGATACGAACGTGCGCTACCGCCCAGGTACGAAAAGGAGCTGTGCGTGCTGTCGCGGAAGACGCGCCAAGCACGTGCGAGGGCGGGAACGCAAGCGTGGGCATGCGCCCCGCACCGCCAAATCGTCAGAATCACGGTGTAAAAAGAGACTTTTCTTACGGTCAGAATAAACTTTCAGAGACGCGTCACGACCTCCGACATTGTGTGCGCGAATCTTTGAGGCTCCGATGTGCCTCCGTGTGCCTTCGTGTTTAGCTTACAGAGGACATTAGCGCCATGCTTCTTTTTTCTAACGCGTCGACGCGGGTCGCTGTCGTTTTACTGTGTTTCCACGTACCTGCCTCGTGCATCAGACATCCTGTGAAAGGTGGACGAGGACCGAAAGAAGGCGAGGACCGTCTTGGCGAAGGAGTTGATCAGGTCTCACAACGCCAACATGCGCGACCGCTGAGGTCGCACTTGTGCGCGGGCCGTAAATCTCCCAAAAAACATCCCCGACACCTCCGCGATAACAAAATCATAACACAGGACCGTGGTCCTGTAATTTTGTGGCCTTGATCCATCGCGTCAAATCGCTTCTTTCCTTACTTTCGCTTCAGTACTCCGTTGTCATGCAAAAAAGCATACTAAAATTTGGAAGGGGCTACTGCTGTCGCGGGTCACAACGCACCAGGTTCATTAATTAAATACGCGCGTACGGGCCGTATATTTACGAGTGCTGGTATGATTGTCGACATCTAAAAACTTAACTGACAATCATTCAAGGTTCTTCCTGACGTTGCTGCGGCCCTGAAAAACAATAAATTAAAATGTACGCCAGCTTTCTTTTGTCGCACGCTAATTTTCCTTGCTCTCTGGTGATACGAATTTCGGATGATACGAATATTTTTGGTGGTCCCGTGAGATTCGTATCACCGAGGTTTCACTGTAGGCAGGTTCTTATATATATAGGAGCCTCGTGAGGTCACCCCTCACGCCCCCCCCCCCCCCTGCCGTCGCCGTGGCAACTTGAGCAACCGTAATCTTTACCGCGAAACATATGTGGGGAGCGCTTCCTGCGTATCCGCCTCATCATCAAATATATGGTTGAGTTTTTTTTTTACTTGTCATTTACTGAAAATGATGCTTCACTATACGTAAGGATGAGGTACTGGCGCAGAAAACTGGACAGGAAAATTGGTGACAGAAATAGCCTTCTTCATTTTTTCCAAGAAGTTCTTTTCTTTCTTTCTTTTGAAATCATGAACCAACTTGCCAATCACGAGCCAATCATGAACCAACATGCTAAAGATCGCATTCTGCTCTATGTTATGTTCGGGCTACCAAAAGACACCTGCAGTTTCCACTTCATTTGCTGAGTGAATTGTTCTCTTAGGCACGAAAGTCTTGGCCAACTAGAGGTTATCAGTTTCCCTGTAAAACTGGCGTACAGTACTGCGCTCCGTAAGCGCATGCACGGCAAGGCGTGCAAACCCGGAGCCTCGAAAAGACCGTACATACGCGAATTCTGTGGGAAGCGTCCTTTATGTAACACTACTTGACATCCCCAGATTTCTCGTTCCATCATTTGCTTCTCCAGATAGGGCGCAGTTCGGCCTGTTCTGGCCACATGACCATTTTTTTGGGCGCCAGTGACAACAGCTCTGCCTTTCTCTGATTACTACTTTCTCAAACTACCGTGTTGCCGCTTACGAAATTACGTCACTGCGTCTTCGTTAAATACTGCATTTCCGGCTGGCCTCAAAAGAACTGATGTCGAATTATTTGTTAACATCGGAGGCTTCTGTTGCTTGCCAACAACACTGCCGTCCGTGGGATCATGCTGGCTTTTTTGGCAGTACTTGCAGCGCTCAGTGCTCAATGATTCAAAGGCGGCCCTTCAGGGAGCCATCGTCACCCCTGAAGAGTCGTCAGGGATTACTGGGACACAATATTACCGTAAGAATAGTATCTCTTTCGTCATATACCATAAAGCGACTTAGCTAGTCGCGTAACTCTCGAATATGTTTCCTTTTACAATAGAAATTCTCATTCGTAGCTAAGACAATACCTTCCACAAGACCTACCTTCTTGCTCACATGTAAAACCTCATCCATCACCTGGTAGAAATCTATATGTTTGGTGAAGTTGGAAGCAGCCTTGGTGGCCAGTTGTTCGAACAATGGATTCTCCTTTAGTGGAATTTCTTTCCAGCCGTTCTCTTCCAAAAGTTCTGCCTCCGATTTTGTCGTAGCCGTCGCCCCGTACGTTAATGCAATGGCAAGCAGCGAGACGAAGCAGAACATCTTGTTTCTGCATAAAGACAAGTTCAGTTATGCGTGAAAACGTAAGCGAATTCGATTCAGTGGTTTTCACTTTGTATTTCTGGATGAGTACTAGCTCAAGGCAATAAACATACAGAAAGAAACGCTGCGGAATGACGAGACAAAAATTACTCACCCGTTACCTAAAAATCGGTTATGTTAATGTGCTCCTCGGATTAGTAAGTGTGTGACTGACGTGGCTCTTCTGCGCTTAAGCATAAACGGTGCATTATCCATTAGAACTCGTCATACCGTCAAGCTACGCCAGCTGTCATCGGAGAGCCATCATAAAAGGCATTCTGAGTTTAGTTTCTGTTGCAAACACAATCGCATATTGTAGCTTCGCATTGGTACTAAACTGCAGGGTTGAAAAGCCATTAAAAGCACAAAGGAAAGTAGAACTATGGCATAAGAACTGAAGAAACATAGAAGACTTGAAGAGCTGCGAATTGAGAAAGAGACCTGGAGATTATTGTTGGGATTTCTTCCTTCTTGCACGCTTTGCTACAGCGCCTTATGCAATTTTAACGCTATTACGTTGTAGCAAACTTACCAGACACCTTCAGCACAGCAATGTTCACTCATCATCGAAAAGCGAAGGCTTTCACAACGCCCACATAAAGGCAGCACACGCGCTGAAAGCGTTGTTTGTCCTTTAAAACGCTCGATAGCGTTCACGGTCAAACGTAAATGTCCTACGCTCGCAAAAAAATAACGGTGCGCCACTGCGCATGCCCTATAACAGTGGTTCTCAGCCATGGATGTTTCGGGGACCCCTTGTGGACTGGGGAAGTGGTTAGCGACCCCTTGCAGTGAGAGAAATAAAAAGGGAAAGGGGGGCGGTCGGTGTCAAAGATTAACACAACATGCAGTGTGAAATAGGTGCCCTTTGTTTCTCCGTGTCAAAGAATGGTCAAACTAAAGTGTCACGCGAATTCGATTTCAACAGCTTGTCAATAAGTTGTGAGGTCTGCAGCCACATTCCACCGGTTTCTAGCTAGGCTTGCTCTTCAAATATGGAAGCCTGGAAAGAGCATATGTCGTAGAAACCTTCTCATGGAGAAGGAAAATCGCAAGTCAGCTGCGCCGCAGGTCAAAAGCGTTATGCGGTGAAACATGGGTCATTCCACGCCAAACGTCCCTGACATTGCGCTCGACCCTCTCCAATTGTATTGTAAAAAAATTGTGGACGTTCATATCAGTGCACTATTTGCCCTCGGAAAGTATTTTTTGGAAAAAAAATTTTTCTTGTCTGTTACAGTGATTTGAATTTTGCCGTAGTGGGTGAAACATAGGTTGCGAAAAAATATTCTAAAAAATACAATACTTTACGGAACGCCTTAAATATCTGCTGTTTACTTGAAAACGAATGGCACTATCTTATTATCACCCATTGACGACCTCTACTTTGTCTCACGATGTGCTTTGTGGTGAAGCAACGCTGCAATTCTGCGCCCATTTTGATTATTTGTTAAAAATTCTACGAATATTACAGACAAAACAGGACTATATCACATGGCTGGATAGTTGGCAGTAAGCGTGTCAAAAAAGTATTGAAGTCGATGACCAAGTAGTTTCGAAGTGGAAGGGGCGCAAACATTGAAAAATGTGTGAAATGCTCCACATTCAGGCACCTGTAGAGTGGTGATGCAGTCCAAGTAAAAATGCACGCTTGGTCTCGTTGGGAAGAGTTGACAAAGGAGATTTATTTGTGGAAGTTTCATCGGAGTGTTTTTTGTTTTTGGCGAGAAACAAAAATTTATGTTGAGCGTTCGCAGCGTGCTTGGGCGCGGGCCCGTAAGTCCGCTTCACTGCGCCGCCACTGTTCCTTGGGGCAACGGAAGTATGCAGCGCCCACGCGGGTGGCACGATCGTGTGCTACTGTGAGTTTTCACGTTGCTGAAAACTTGCAAACAGTGTATATGGCTGGCAGAATGTTTCGGAAGGGCACTAAAGGCTGCCGGTTAGTAGTCGGAGCAGAGCACGATTTCATAGCCACGTCACTGCATGCACACGTACGACAGGCGCAGAGCTTGGGTTGTGTTTTCGATCTCTGCGGAGGTTGCAGTTCTTACTTCCTTTGCCGACGTATTGTCTTCGCCACTTGAAATGCCTGTGTTGCTGAGTAGGTGGTGAGCCCGGGATTAAGAGTGGTCACTGGTGATGGCACGAAAAGGTGAAACGTGCGCGTACCTTTGACTGAGATTGTAGACTCAAACATTGCTGAGAGCTCAACTTAGACGCTGCATGCGATGCTTTCATCTTAGTAATCGCCTTGCGATTACTAAGCGAAGGCGATAGACATTTAAAAGGACGAAGCCGCCTTAAAGGCGGCTTCGTCCTTTTGTATATTTATCGCTTTCGGTTTCCGTTGTACAGGCTCTCCGTCTAAAGTATGACACGATAGCAGTATCACGGCCGCTGGATAAAAAGCGCTCCAGCGGCCGTGGCAGTATACTCACCATTCGCAATGTTTATCTTACGCGCTGCCAAGGGATGCGGCCGAAAGACGAACCTTCGAGTGCCGCGTGCTCGCTCGGCGACGCGATCACCGGAGCAAAGTTCACCTCTGTCGAAGATCCGAGCGTAAGAATACGTAGCACCATTCGGCTCCGAGGCACGAATGGCGCGAGTCACGTTCAAGCTAGCTGCCCATAAAAAGGAATTATAAGTGTATTCCTGGTGCCTGTTAGCCAGTTTTATTATATAATAATATATTTTAAATGAACCATCACTCGTTTTTCCTGACACTTCGTCGGCGGCACTGCGGAAGCCGAAGAATGCGTGTCGAAACGTGAAAACTCACAGCAGCACACGATTGTGCCACCCGCGTGGCCACTGCATACTTCCGTTGCCCCAAGGAATAGTGGCGGCGCAGTGAAGCGGACTTACGGGCCCGCGCCCAGGCACGCCGCGAACGCTCAACATAAATTTTTGTTTCTCGCCAAAAACAAAAAAACACTCCGATGAAACTTCCACAAATAAATCTCCTTTGTCAACTCTTCCCAACGAGACCAAGCGTGCATTTTTACTTGGACTGCATCACCACTCTACAGGTGCCTGAATGTGGAGCATTTCACACATTTTTCAATGTTTGCGCCCCTTCCACTTCGAAACTACTTGGTCATCGACTTCAATACTTTTTTGACACGCTTACTGCCAACTATCCAGCCATGTGATATAGTCCTGTTTTGTCTGTAATATTCGTAGAATTTTTAAAAAATAATCAAAATGGGCGCAGAATTGCAGCGTTGCTTCACCACAAAGCACATCGTGAGACAAAGTAGAGGTCGTCAATGGGTGATAATAAGATAGTGCCATTCGTTTTCAAGTAAACAGCAGATATTTAAGGCGTTCCGTAAAGTATTGTATTTTTTAGAATATTTTTTCGCAACCTATGTTTCACCCACTACGGCAAAATTCAAATCACTGTAACAGACAAGAAAAAATTTTTTTTCCAAAAAATACTTTCCGAGGGCAAATAGTGCACTGATATGAACGTCCACAATTTTTTACAATACAATTGGAGAGGGTCGAGCGCAATGTCAGGGACGTTTGGCGTGGAATGACCCACATACCAAAATTCCTAAGGGGTCGCTGTAACTGGAAATAGCGTGCCTTCAAAAAGGGCATTTTTTTTGTTTTTTTTTCGAGGATGGGTTTTGTGGACGCCCAAAAATGGCTTCGCGGACCCCTTGGGGTCCGCGGACCTCCCCTTGAGAACCACTGCCCTATACGTTATTGGATATCTGTTAGTCGTGTGCCCTACATTACACAACGTGCATCACTTGGTAAGTTTAACGGTCGTAATATTTACGCGCGCTAAGAAAGCACAATGTAGAGCGTGGCGGTACGCATTGGTATCAATTCGCGGGTTAGCTACCATCTCGCTCTTGATTTGCAGTAACTGCTGAAGTGAGCTTTTCCTTCACCCAAATTCACCTCAAATATCAATTCTCAACGCATACCGCGTGTGATCTTTCAGGGAGTTTGGCATACGCCTTCCCAGCTAACGGCGTCGACATACATGTGACAAAACTTTACCAAATATTTTTTTCTTTTGGCATGCATGGGGTTGCCAATACTCAACTGTTGCTGGCATAACCGTTAACTCTCGTTACCTGACGTTGACGAATGGTCCACGTGACGCTGGCATAAGGGCACTTGAAGAGCCCTATGGCAATCACCACCTTTAGTCATATCCAATCGAAAGAGTAACTGAAATTTTAAGTAGACTTGTCCTGCAATTGAACAATATTTATATATGGAGTTTTACGCACAAGAAACTAGGATATGGTATGAGGCGCGTCGTAGTGGAGGGCTCCAGCAAATTCGACCGTCTGGTGTTTTTTTAAACGCGGACTTACATCGCACAGGACACGTATCTCTAGCGTTTCGACTCCATCAAAATGCGACCACCACGGCCGAGATCTAGCTGGAGAATTTCGGGTCAAAATGCGACCACCCACCGAGCATAAAATGTTTGAGACTGTTTACCTTATTGGAACAGATCAAGGGAGCCTCCAAATGTGTCCCTTTTCCTTCGCGTGGGGTATCATCATCATCATCATCATCATCATCACCATCAGCCTGTCTACGCCCACTGCAGGGCGAAGACCTCTCCCATGTTCCGCATATCAACCCGATCCTGTGCTTTCTGCTGCCACGTTATACCTACAAACTTCTTAATCTCATCTACCCACCTATTTTCTGTCTCCCCCTCACGCGTTTTCCATCTCTTGGAAATCAGTCAGTTACCCTTAATGACCACCGGTTACCCTGCCGACGTGCCACGTGCCCGGCCCATATTCATTTCTTCTTCTTGATTTCAACTATGATATCCTTAACCCCCGTTTTTTCCCTGACCCACTCTGCTCTCTTCCTGTCTCTTAAGGTTACACCTATCATCTTCCTTTCCATCGCTCGTTGCGTCGTCCTCAATTTAAGTTGAACCCTCTTTGTAAGTCTCCGCGTTTCTGCTCCGTAGGTAAGTACCGGTAAGATGCAGCTGTTATATACCTTACTCTTGAGGTATAGTGGTAGACGACCATTCATGATTTCATCATGGGCTATACAGACGGCCATAAACTGTCAGGGATCATATCGTACTTTGAAAAATTGGTTAAACGCCACGCATCGGATGTCACTCTGTATAGGCAATGAAGAAGCAAAGTATGGAAGCACGTGCAGAAAACTACAGTGGTAGAATGCAAACGCTCAAACTTGAACCACAAGATAAGAGGTGGACTCAATTTCGGCTCAATAAATCTCACGTACCTCTTTCAAATGTGTGATATTTAGCATCCAGAACACCGCCCAGAAAGACCTTTTAGGATAAGGTTGAACTGTTTAATCAGTAACATGTGCCTTATCTAACCGGTGTCCGGCTTTATAAATATATCAAATATAAATATCACAAATTGCTATTATATCAACTTTAAATACCACAGATTGGTGGTGATATATACCTAAAGGGAAGCCTACTCTTGCAAAAAGATAATACCGTAGATTAAGGATGGGCCCATGTGAATACGGTAGACTAAACTTGTGACGAGTAACTTTCACTGTAACTAAAGGTGAAAGTCTAAACCATTGTATTTTGCAAGTTCTAACATATGTGGCAAAAGCTTGCTGAATTGCGAAGAAAGTAGCGAAAAACTAAAGAACCACGCAGCCTTGAGCTGGAACTGCAAATTAGGGGAGTAAGAATAAGGAATACCCAATAAAAATTTCTCGACTTTGACGTCACAAAACCATGTTAACTTATGAAGGACGGCATAGGGGAGGTCTCCGGGTAATTTCGATCCGTCTGGGTTCTTCAACGTGCGCTGACACCACACAACACAAGGGCCTCTGGTATTTTGCCTGCACCGAAATGAGATCGCCGTGGCCAAGATCGAGCCCGCGTCTTTCAGGTCCGCAACCGATCACCCTAGCCACAGCGCCATTGCGGCGCACTACAATAGGAGACGACAGCCGACTGCATCAGAGAACGAACAGAAGACGATATCCTACATGATAACAAGAAAAATAATGGGCCTGGTCGAGCTACGCCATGAGACCGGACGACAATCGATGGTCAGTTGCAGGGACGGAAGGGAGAACGGGATACCAAAAGATGGGAAGTGCGGCCCAAGACGGCAAGCTGTTAGCTTGTGCGACGAAAGTAAAAAAAAATGCGACATAAAATACAGTCAGCTCGCGCAGGACATCGGGGGTTCGAAATCATTAGAAAATGCCATCTGCCGGCAGTGAACGTAAGGTAGGCTTTCGATTATATTGGTGACGAAGACAAATGGGTCTTAACAGTCACAACTTTTGGGAATGAGCCGTGACTGAAAGTTTACTCATGTAAATAAAGCCTCTACATTGTGTTTCTTGCACCTGGTAAACCATGTGGAAGAGAAACATGTATTTTTGCAAGGAAGTTTGGGATGTGTTGAAGGGCTGCACGAGTTACGGAACTAGTAGTTTAGGTGTAATTTTATGGGACAGATACACAGCGGTGAAAATCAGAAAACAAATCGGAGCATAAAATATTTCATATGCGAAACTGGAAAGTGGAAGGGGTTGCGGCATGAAAGGAGAGAAACTCGTTGCAAAAATATACGGTCAGAAATGCAAGGTCTTACGAAACGAACGTGCCGTTTTATTTTACTCCTTTATGCTGATTTGTTAGCTTATCGCTAGTAGCATGTAGGGGCAAAAATTATTTGCTTTGTCAAATATGCTTTGTCAACGCGCGAGGCGCTCGCATCGCCCCCACATTGCGATGCGAGTGCGCCTCTACAGGGGGTGTCTTTCGTGCGCACGAACTTATCTCGTGATGGGCGCGGTTTGTACGTCTTGTGCTTTCGCCGCAATTTTCCGTTGACGTTACAGAGAGCACGAAGGGCACTTCGCTCGCTACGGCGGCCGTGTTACTGAAAGAAGCACGCCGCTCACACACAAAGAAGTAACAATTGTGACAGTTCGCGCTCTTCCTGTGTATGTTGTTTTCGTGCTTCCTTTCTGCTTTAGGGTGCGCTGCAAGTTTCGAGCTGCTTGCCGTTCTTGGAGTGACATTGAAGTTTGTTGCTACAGCATTCATTCCTTCGCCCTTGTGGCGAAAAAATGTACAATAAGCGCTCAACTACCACTGTGAAGACACGTTTCACTTTCGTGTGATACCGATTCCTATGAAAGGGGGATCAGCCATGTTTTCTTTTCCTTTGTTTCGTTCGCCCCTCTTTATAATTTGATCAGAATATTCATGGAAGGTGACTGCGACTAGCCCTGACAAAGGGCGCCGTTTTCGGCCTAATGCAACCGTGAGCATATCGGCGGCTAGTTTGATAAAAGATACGAACATATTTAACCATGCGGGGACACGAATGTCACCCTTTGCTTATCGAGACATCATGCCGAAAAGCATGCCCTCCTGTCGTAACGCTAAAGGGAACCTAGCGCTACCCTTTTGGAGCAAGGCAACGTCAATCAAGATGCACTAGGGAGCGAAACTTGCTCTCTAGAGACACCGACGCATGCGCAGACCTTGCCTGTATTTATGCGCCAGCGCGATCTGCCCGCGAGCGGGTGCGTCTCCGGCTTTCCAAATTCTGGGAGCGCCTTTAAATTAATTTAAATTTAAATCTTACATCTTTTTTAAGGAAGGTATTTAGTAGAGCGCGCGAATGGTTGTATTTTGCTTTCTTAAAAAAAAAAAAAAAAGGTGTATAGCAGAAAAATGCATGCGGCCTGTTTTTCTTATTTGTAACTTCTTTTTACAAAGAACAACACTTGCGCTCTGTGCTTGACACTGCTTATTAAGCAGTACTACCTGGCCCAGTCTCCCACCCTTCTTTTTTCTCATTTTTTTATAAAACCTTCGCCATGGCATAAGTAATAGTGCTAGAAAGCACACTGCTTTTTTCCCACCACATGTTACCCTCGTTAAATAAATATTTCACGGACTTAACCGAACTTTCGAAATACGAGGTACGCTTAGTATATACACACATCTGCAATCGTAGGTACGTTCCATGACTGGATGTAGAATTCGCTGCATCCAAGCTCACGAAATCCAGTTCTATACTTCTTGCGAGCGTTTAACCACAATTGGCTTCCAAGAAGACACAGGTGCATATGGCCAAAGTCATAAATGTCACGAAACCAAACACGTCGATCCAATATTAAACGCATACACGCTGTTGCGCCGCTCTTGAATTGCTTATCCATGTTCGTTGCTTGACCGACACGCTCTATTTGTGTCAGCGCCTGCCTCGGAAGCTCACGATGTCGTCCCTCCTCCTCGACTCACTTACTCATTCAGGGAATCTAAATAAACTTGTACACAAACATGTTGTCGGCCATTTATACCGTCCCGCGTACACTGGTGGTGTTATTCGCAGGTATCTTTTAAGACTTTTCTCTGGTGAGACGGACTAAGTGGAGCCGTATTAAAGCATCTCAGCTGTACATATGGGAAGAACAACCGGCATTCGCAGGGCAGGAGAGTCTTGGAGCTCCCAAGGGAGGCCTCTTTGCAAGCTCGTCACGAAACATCTGACCCTTCGGAGCGGCTGTTTGGTTTAATTTGCATCCTTGACACCGTAAGAGGTAGGCATACCGCATGTCTATCCACCTCCCCGTAACACTTACCCCGTGTTCAAGAATATTCGTCTCTTCAAGCCTTGCATTTTCTCATGAACCTCTGTCTTGTTCGCATTTGCTAATACTGGACTTTTAATGATAGCTTGCCCTGCACCGCATCGTCACATGACAAACGAGACTAGTCCGAAGCAGTGTCGATTGGTCGCACGCATTGAAAATATTGAGCCCATTGCACATACTGCCAATGGTGACTGAATCTGCTAGTGTAAACGTGTGAACCGAAATGGTGACGGCAGGCCATGACATCCATTACTCGACTTCGCGTTATAAGGCCCTTATTCAAATAATTGCTCCAGTTTTACACTGTACCGTAGTGTAGAGCTTTCCATGTTAGAAAAGCTTCGGATTAGCTGGAAGCATAGGCTATTTTATTTTGTTTTCTGCTTTCAAACCTTTTGTTTTCATGGCTAAGCGTACACATTTCGCGACAAAACATCCGAAGCAGTCTGCCTTCCGTGACTGCAACGTTCCACTTCTAGCCGCATACTAGAACAATAATAACATCCAGGGTTTTGCGTCCCAAAACCACGATATGATTATCAGAGACGCCGTAGTGAAGGGCTCCGGAAATTTCGACCATCTGGTGCTCTTTAACGCGCGGTAACATCGCACAGTACACGAGCCTCTAGCATTTCCCCTCCATCGAAATAGGACAGTCCTCGCATTTCGTGTGACGAATCTGCAGGTCAGTAGCCGAGCACTATATCCACTGCTCCACCGCGGCGGATATTTCATATTAAAACACTAGTTAGTACTGGCTAATATTGTCTAAAGTAGGCTATAGTGGTTATTGTTGTTGGCTCATGCTAGCAGATATTGGCTAAATATACCTAAATGCTTGCTAACGGTGGATAGCGTTAACTCACTTTTGTGCAATGTCGGCCAGTTGTGGAAAGTCTATTTGCATATCAGCCAAGTGCTTATTGTCGTACCGAAGCATCGTTCAGAGCGTTATTATTGGATGCATAGCGGTGTGATCTTTTAAACACGGAGCTGTTTAAGTTCGGAGTAAGACCGGTGTCGTACACAAATTGGAGAGAAAAGATTGGCCGCGTATCTGCGTGCTTCGCTGCAAATGTCGTCTAAAGACGATAGACGAGGCGCTGCGTGAGATATGGACGCCATCTGGCAATACGTCGGGAAACATGAGTGCTGTGTTGCGGGCTGGTAGTCCCGGCGCAGCAGCAGGCGAAGGCCGGCGGTGACCAACGCGACCGGCGGGGACGCCAGCCAGCCCGAACACGCGGTTTGGCGCGAAGCGCTGAAGCAGAAGAAACTTCCGCACTCAACGAGTACTCTCCACACACTCTTTTATGTACACGTCGCCTGGGTAAAACAGGAATGCCAGAGTGGCGCCCCATGGCATTCGTACAGTGCAATACAGAACCGAAACCGAAACACAACAATGAGCTCGTGCAGAGGGCACGGAGGAAGGCAAGTTTCAGCGCAGTCGCATTTGCAGCGCAGCTTAAGAAACTAAGGTCTTTAGAATTACGTATGAATGCATTTTCTATTAAAGGAACACACCACCTAATACTTACCTAGTGATGGTGCGCCTCAGATATGCGTAATATTTACTTTCCGATCGACAACGTTCACAAGTATGAACAGGCGTACCAGTTCAAGCTGGGTGGGCGGTAAGCAAGTGGTTCAACTTTGGCCGGGTGGCTGAATCGTGTGACGTGCCGACAGACAGAAAGATAGACAGACAGACCAAAATTTCTCCGTTTAAGTATCCCAAGAAAGACTATCGTCTTTAACAGCGCAAAAGACGAAAGACCAGGCATAGAAGGACACATACAACAGGTCTGACTTCGTCTTTGTCGCTGTTTCCCTCCAATATGTCGTAGCAACACGCGCAAGCAACCACTTTAGGCGCAGACAACGTCGGCGGGCATACGCCACAGAAAGCGGGTATGTGCCAAACAGCACATAGCATGGCGTAGCAATGCACAGCATAGTATAGCAAAAGGGGTGAAAAATGGAAGTGAGGATGAAGAGGAGTGATGTGGTGCGGAGGAAGGACGGGAGGAGGGGAGATTGTAATAATAGCATAGCCTAGTACCGTATAATTTATGCGCCACAGACGGTGAATGTGGGCTGAGCAGCTCCTAGCATAGTATAGAAATGCATAGTATAGAAATGCATAGTATAGTATAGCAAGGGCGTGAGTAAGAGAAGTAAGGGTGAGCTGAAGGTAAGGGGTGAGAAAAGGAGGTAGAGAGAGGGTAAAGCGTGGCATAGTCTTGTGTAGTATAGTTTGGCAAGGGGATCGGAAAAGAAAGCGTGGGTGAGGAGCACTCATGTTGAGGCGATGAGGAACGAAACGGGTAATATATAAAGGGTAATATATAAAGAGACAAAGAAAGAAAAAAGAATGAAAGAAAGAAGATGAATAACTGCTGTAGTGATGCTGACTGAATGAAGCGCCCTAAGATAGCTTAATTACCCCCCCTCCCCCTTAAAGCGACACGGGCCAACCACTGACACTGGCAATATAGCGAAATTTAAGAAACGCCAGGCAGAACCTTGCAGTTCATTCCGTTTGTACAGAGGGCTATGATGTCAGACATGATGTTCCTGCTCATGTCGCTTGACTTCTAGGTACTGAGGTGGAAACAGATTCACTCGTTAATCTTTGCCGTATGTTTGCTCAAATATAATTCGATATAATTGGCTACATTATAAGATTTGACGAAGGTAGGTTATACGCGAATATAACAGTTTCACTCTATTTCTTCTCTCCCAATCCGATCATGCTCTCGCTTAATCACCGACGACAAAGTGAGTTGATATTGCCTGAATTTTTTACTCCTTCTCAGGTAATTGAACAGAAGTCATCATGAATACGTTTCTGATAAATGTACCACGCATTCTACTGCTCATTGTCGCCCTGACTCCGGCATCGTTGCAAAACAAAGCAGTGGATTATGATGAAACAAACCACTGGAAGGAGGTCAAGGCTGGCGCAAAGGATGCAAAGTTTGGTAAGATGGCACAACTCGCCATCCGACAATTTACAACAGCTGTAGACTTCTACCTGACAGTCAACAAACTGGAGAAGGTGCAACAAAAGGTGGGAACGAGGGCTTCTTTGTCCTTATGATTTTGAAAAAAAAAGGTCTGGTGTGAAAGTTATTTCGATGCTACTATCTCTCGGTGTAACCCTTCCAGACTATTCGGTAGCGTAGGATAAGGACGTCAGTACCTCAAATGCGATGAACTAAGGCACATTGCTCGTCGTTAAATATGAACCGTGCTCTTTAATTGTGAAAGTGTCGATAGATGTCTACAAACGCTTAGCACTGCCGCTCAATGGAGAACGAAAAAAAGTTCGACCGGCAGCGTTGCGCCACACTCAGTGCCTGAAATCGTAGCTGAAACATCATATTGCCACACATGCTTCTATTGGTATTTTTATGTAACTGGTCCGTTACACGTATAACCGCTGCCGTGCGCAAACCGCGCCCAAATGTCTAGGAACCTTCCAGATTATTGCAGAATCTTCCAATAGGCTAAGGGCGCAAACGCGAACAGTCGAGTTTATTCTGGAATTGACGCATATATAAATGCTGACGCGTCTTGTGGCAGATAAATTATAGACGGCCGAGGCTCTGTTCGCCGCTATCTGTATACAGCGTGTATTGCTTGTAGTTCGACTTTTCATTTCCCTGGCACAAGTTCACCCAAATAAAGAGTTTCAGCTTGAAGACGCCGACTGCTGCCTCTGCCAGCGTCGCGACTACCTGAAAATATTTCCACGTAGTCGTTATCGTGGAAAAAACGGCAGTCAGGATGTTCACTATGAAATATATTATTGGGCGAACTTATGTCCAGGAAATGAAAACTTAAAGTACAGGGGGAATGGAAAGAAATGCGAACAGCACGGCACGCTGTTTTTATCGCACTCTGACCTTGATGGGCAACAAGAAAAAAAGTGCTAGTGTGCTCCTTGATTGTATCATGGATGACTCTAATGGCTTTTTATTACCATCCAGCCTACAAGCGCTTTAAGCGCGAAACTCTAGAGTATGTAGGCGTCGAACTGTTCGGCGTCTCTTTCCACTGCCGAACTGCAAGTAATACGCGCTGATAGTGGCGAGTACAATCGTGGGCCATCGGCGAACTACTCGTCTGTGAAATGCGTCGGCTCTTATATATCCCTTGTTGAACGTTCCAGCGTGATCACTAATGCTCGCCTTAGCTCTAGATTGAAGCCCGTTACTCGTGCCCTCCGCGTAATGTTAAAGAACAGCCTAAAACCATCGCGAAATTTTTAAACATTGCAGCGCGGCCTGTGACAAGCAGTGGTAACAGTTCTTGTGGGTGAAACCCGATCACATTAAAAATAAAGGTATGACCGCGCGTGGCACTATATTATTGCGATAGCAATTATATGGACATTCTAGACAGGTTTCTGGCGTCGCCGTCGGTGTCATGTTCGGAATAAAGTCCAAATCGATAACAAGTTCTACCCGCGGGTAGAACATGTTTCGCAACAAAGTAATTAACAAAGCACAAGTAAGGTGTGGCTCTCTTTCATATATATATATATATATATATATATATATATATATATATATATATATATATATATATATATATATATATACGTGTGTGTGGTGTGTGTGTGTGGCGGCACCGCTATCGAGTGCCAAGCGTTACGTAAGGAGGAACGGCGCTGTGCAAAGCAAGCCTAGTCTATAGTATTCCCAGCACACTAGAATAGCGGCTACATGTTTTATCGTTGATGTACCCGGACGTTGTAAAGAAGTCAGAGAGGCTCTGAGGGAAGACCAGGAAGAAAGGGGTGTTCGGAACGAAGAACATGGCTGGCATGACATCCCAGCCTAACTGTGTATTATTAGAATAATAATTACATTATTTCTAACTTCGTAACTCTAGAAGTGCTCACTGAATTGTAATTTCGGTATCGAATGTCGATGTCACTTAATTGTCAAATTTTCATGACCTTAGTACGGCAGAGAAGTATACGACTAAAAAGTCAGAATAACACCGAACTGCAATGTAGTGGGCATTGGTTATTTATACATTTTATGAGGCTTAACATTTTTCTTAGGAGGTGTAGCTATGTCTTTTATTTGGCCTTCACGCTACATCTTTTTACAGAAGATATTATTTTCATAAGTGAGGCATACGTATTCCTTAACAAAAGGAGATTATTATCTTCCGCATTCATGCTTGACATGTAACGCTATAACGCGCCTGAACGCACTCGGCGAAACCCGTGACTATTGAATGGACTCCACTAATTGGGCTTTATATTCGTGTAATGTTTATTTCAGCACTCTCCATACACTCATAACGGAGTGCTTTTATTTGGATTTTAAATCTTGAAACAGTTTACTATTTTGCTTCGTTAAATCACACAATGAAAGTGACAACTAGACATCTGGTGGCTTTGATTGCATTAAGAACTATGAGCATGATCCGAAGAGACATGGTCACTGACTATGATATAGGTGTGGCTCTCTTTCACATTATTTATAGAAGTATCCTTCGGGAGTTTCCAATCGAAACGCTACTGAAGTCACGAGATTACAGCGGCGACGACAGCGATGTGCGAGAGAACGAACTCGCACCGTAGTCACAACAGAAATATTAGTGTTTGGACGTTGCGTTCGTTATATTTGTGCTTTCAAGTGATACGCGGTCTATTTTCAGGGGACTGTATTTTAATGACTGCTCTACGTAGCCCTTGATCGTTGGATGTTTGAGAACGGTGCGCTTCATGTTGGTGACGCCGATAGCTGCTCGCTTGGCAAATTAAAAAAAAAAATAGTACTATAAAAGATATCTCATATTGTCGTGCCGGTACCGTAGTCGATTAATTGAATCAGTGTTCTACAAGATCTAGTTTTCTTTTTTTATTAAGAGCGAAGCTGTTCTAGCTCGGCGTCATGTGTCGTGACCATAATTGTCATAATCATGAACCGCATGTGCTCTAGCTAGAAAGAAAGAAAGATATAAGGACAGAGAAACATTCTTCGTGAGGCGGCGAAATCCGAACCCGCGTACCCAAGATCGGAAGGTGAGCATCTTAACCACTCGGCTATCCAGGCACGCTTACAGAACATAGCATAGCCTTTGTATAGCATCGTGTAGCAAGTGGGTAGAAAAGGGAAGAGAGGGTGAGGAGGAGGGGAGGAAGCGAAGTGTAGCATATAAAAGGATGAGAAAGGCAGAAATAGAGAGAAATGCAGAAAGAGAGAAAAAAATCATGGAAAGAAAGAAACAAAGAAATAGAGAGAGGAAAAACATACAAAGAAATAGGAAGCAAGTGACAAATAGAGAGAGAGGGAGACAAAGATAGGAAAGAAAGAGAAAATAAAAAGAAACAAGGAGGGCCGTCCAGCTCCGCGCCTGCTGCGCCAATGTTTTCTCACATCAAAGGGCGTTTTCGAATTTCTACATTGGTAAACATATCGCTCGCGCAGATTCCCGTCATGCCAATTTCGGTTTGCCTGAGAAAGGATGTTCTAGCAACAAATTCTCAGACGATTCTAGCAAAATACCGTTTGCAGTGCAGTAAAACAAACTCAATTCTGTCGAATATATTTGAAATGGTCGCTACAATGCATGGCTCGGCGATTTGTCAGGAAGTCACCTTTCTAGCGCTATGATGACCTTAGTGTAAAAAACAGTTATCTCACACCATGGTAATTATCTAAGGAACTAGGTGGTGGCCAATGTTTTCTTTCCCGATAATGAAGGATGTGTGGCATTTTGTGCTGATCACTAGACGTAAATACTCCCTGAATAAGCGCTTAATGAGAGCTTGTGCATGTAATAAAAGATTTCCATATGTAGCACGCCGTTTATGCCTATTGTCCTGTAATGTTTTTTTTTAGATTGTCGTCATCAAAATGCAGCATTGAATTCCTGTACTTAATTCGCCGAGCTTCTGCGCTCATTACTAGGACCTCTTGGTTATAGGGAAACTTTAGAGTGTTCTCGATCCATCCAGGGGATGTACTACAAGCTGACGTTTTCCTACACTCCGACGCGGTGCCCTGTGACGGAGGTTTTCGAACCTGAGCTATGTGTGGCTATCAGCTCAAAGGTAGGGAATACAGACTGCCTTATGTTCAACTTCTCGCTTTGTTTTTTTTAGCGCTTAAATTGTCAAGGAAAAAAGAGTCAGAGATATTGCATGAGACCTTGCATCGAATATGTTCTTCCCATAATAATTTAGTCACGTCAACAGCAAGACCAGAAATGAAGACTGGTTATGCATTTATTAGAAATATATGCGTAATCATTTTCTCAGATTGTGTAGTCCTTAGGCAGAGGGTAATGTATAACAGATACGCTCACACACAGACTATACGTTCAATATTGGTACATATCTGCAATATGCAGCGCAGTCTGCTATTGAGGGATGGACATGACATAGGTACGTTGTTTGGTATATAAGAAAGAAATGCTGTATAATAATTATCGACTAAGCTAAATAACATCGCTCTAGCTACGTTTATGCGAAAGTAAACGCCAGTAGGTAATGTGCGCGACGCACGCACTACCTTCTCAGATAGCATTACTTTAATCTCCATAACTTCTTCAAATATTAACTGCCCCAAAGAAATAACATTTGTTCATATTCGTCAAACCTCCTTACACTCCCATGCCAATTTTGGTCTACGGCGATCACGAGAGCACCCAGACGTAGGTGGCTTGATAGATAGATAGATAGATAGATAGATAGATAGATAGATAGATAGATAGATAGATAGATAGATAGATAGATAGATAGATAGATAGATAGATAGACAGATAGATAGATAGATAGACGGACGGACGGATGGATGGATGGATGGATGGATGGATGGATGGATGGATGGATGGATGGATGGATGGATGTATGGATGGATGGATGGATGGAAACGCTGAAAGTGCCTTCGGTTGGCTAAGAAATTTATAATGAGGATAACTTCGGGGGTGGATAATCCCCCTCCACCCCCAAGAAAAAAACGATATTAGCTTCATATAGTCTGTCATATTTATGATAAGCCAGGCTCACCTCAAACCGCTACTTGCACATTTTCGCTTAGTCGTCCGCCCAACCCAGTTTCCAAATAAATTGAATAAATTTCAACTTGTGTGAAGCTTTTTGATTTTATTTTAAGATTTTACTAATTAGATTTCTTTTTAACAAAACTGTCCGGTTATTCTGGCATAAAACAGTGTCGTAAATAAGCGCGACAAGGTCTTTTCTTCATATACTGATTTGGCAGGCTGCATGAACCACGATTGAGCCACTTTCGGCCAGGTGTCGCACCATTAGTATTTCCAGCCATTACTTGAAACGTCGTGAAACATTTCTAATTACTTCAAATGAAACCGCATTCGTACAAAATTTATCAACAGCGTACATTGATTGCTCACTGCGGCGCACGTGTGCTACTTCTAGGCTACAAGATAGCCGTAATATTGCAACTCGAAAAAAATACCACGGGACTCTTGTTGCTCTACTACATCCCTTGAAATATCTTTTCACAGAAATTCGCTTTTTATTTCGCCTTCATTCCGTCGCTTCAAGAAAAGCGTCGGTGCCTTTATGCATCGTGACCAGCTGTGGCCGGGAGATATGTTGAGCTAAATAGCTATTAAGCGAGGCTCGCATCTGCAGCTGGCTAAAAGGGTGTATTTTCCCGTAAAAAAAAAAGTAGGCTTACGCCAGTTGTTGCTGCTGCAAGGAAATATCGTTTCCGATATTCTAGGGAACATTTTAAGGACGATGTGAAAGACGCCCGATTAACGGAGGTACCACCACCTATCGGATGTTTTGCTCAACTCGGCCAGTTTCCGTCGGAGCCTTTCACCGCCAGAGGGAGCTGTAGGTGGCAACGCCACCGCCGCGCTGGCTTCAGTCTGCAATGCTGAGCAGTTCTATGCTACCCAAAACTGCTAACTGTTACGAAGTTCCTCGTTTTATCGGCGGATCTGTTTCAGCCGACCCTTAGCCTGCGCAGAGCAAAGAGAAAACTATTATCGTCATGAACCGGCGCGCGCTGTCTTTGTCCTCTTCTTCATCTTCTGCTCATCTTCGGCTTCGCTCCGAGAACACGTGTGCCGATTAGTCCGGCATGAGATGCAGTAACTCTGATGGGCGAGAAGACGAGTACAGAGAGAGAGAGAGAGAAAGGAAGATATAGAAAGGTAGAGAGAGAGAAATAGCTAGAAAGAAAGGGAAGAAAGTCAGAAAAAGACAGAAAGACAGAGAGAAAGATATAGAAAGAAACAGACATAAAAAACAGAAAGCAAGGATGAAAGACAAATAGACAGAGAGAGAGAGAGAAAGATAGAAATAGAAATAGACAAAAAAGAGATAGGCAAAAAACACACAGAAAGAGAAAGAAAGAGAGGAAGAAAGAAAGAGAAATATGAAGAGATAGCAGGCCGCCCAGCTTTTCACTTCCTTCGGGCTTGGCATAATAGTGCGAAGCTCCCGTAATTGTTTTTTTAGGGAAACAAGCAGCACAGTGCAATTTTGCCTGACAGATGCACAATCTCTCATTCACAGAGGGAATAGCGCTGACACACCGTCTTTTTCGGCACTTCCTGCAGTTTATTTGTCTCTGGATTTTCATCCCTGGTTTTACTACGCCGTTGAGCCACTCAAATATTGCAGCTGCTTCTACCAATCATGCAGAGCGTTCGTGAATTTTAGCCCTGCCATTGTGTAAACCAGGGGTCGGCAACCCGCGGCTCGCGGGCCGCATGGTACGTCCCCTGCACGACGTCAGAATCAACCCCTCCCCCTCCCCTTGTCACTTCTGGTCTGAAGGCCGACATGGCACTTTTGGCCTCAAATGGGGTTCGACAAAAACAAAGATCGTGCACAGTTGGCATTGTCCCCCCTCTTCACATTTAGTCAGATACGTCCTCACTTCATTTCTTTGCTCAGGTCCAAAAAAAAGGGGAAGAAATATTCTTTGTGGAAATACCAGATCAGGGAGTGGCCTTCATTCAAGGAACAGGGAAACTGGTATCGGGCATGCTCGCAGGCTGTTAAGGCTTTTGAGCTGAAACTCAACCTTCTCCAGCTTGTGAGTCTAATTTTTGTCACTTCCCTTGCTGCAAAAGTTTTGTGGAGATACGAGCACACCGCTTCCCACAAAAAAACTCTGTCAAATATAAGGGATTTAAAGCGGGAACTCGAGGTTAGCTTGTCCGATTTCCAAAAACATTCAAGTAGCATCCGATTCTTTCAGAACTCTTTTAAGGTGGGGATATGTACCAGTTTAAGCTGGCTGGTCTGCAGACAGACGATAAACTCAAACACGCCTTTGATGAGAAAGACATTGTGAAGTTTCGCGCTGGCCTCACAGAGTCAATGACTTCGACTTTGAAAAAAAAAAAAAAACTACATCAGCAGCAGAACACAGTGATAACTGTGTTCGGCTGTTTTATACACGTCTGCGAACAGACTTTCTCGCGAATGGCGTTCATCAAATCAAACTTGATGTATATATTTGCGAGTTGGCTAAGAATTTTCAGCACCAAAAGTCGCATTGAAAAAGTTTTTTTTAATGCGAAGCATTTCTTAGCGAACCATTGGCACTTTGAGCGTTTCTATCCACGTATCTATCTATCTATCTATCTATCTATCTATCTATCTATCTATCTATCTATCTATCTATCTATCTAGCCGCCTACGTCTAGGTGTTCTCATGATCGCCCCCTTAACTTGGTGTAGACCGAAATTCGCGTGGGAGGGTAAGAGGATTTGACGAATATGACTTTCGGGTCATGGCATGAATAACGTGAAAATCCTGTCGCGTACGTCGTCAAACCCTTTCCTCCAGACACGTGTGGCACATAACCGTTTAACACGGGCCGCGGTTTACGGGTAGGCGCCACAGGTGATTGACAGTTTATACCCAGGAACGGCGATAACAGACATTGGTAACTTCAATGAGAGAGCGTTAAGAAAAACCGACGTAGACAGCGTTCACCCGACGAATGGAAAGAATGAAAATTAGGATCCCAGCAGGAATCGAACCCAACCACTGTGCGTGGCAATCAGGTATTCTACCACAGAGCCACGCGAGATCTACAAACTGGTTTGGAAAAACAGCCTATGCAGGCGTAATGTCGGTGCAACGACAATTGTGGTTGTGGTGCTTGCTATCTCATTTTGCAAGGAAGCAATAAACAATATATGATACTCCTACGATACGGGCGTCATATCAGAGTAACGTCGGTGGTTCCACTGTTCGCTCTGCTTTTATAGCAGTCTAATAAACATTACATTTGTATTCCTATGATCCAGCAATATTAATCAGAACTAACAGACAATAATGCAAAGGAAAGTATAGGAGATGTTATTTGTAATAATCAAGATATAAATGTGAAGAAAGTAAAGTGGACGAAAAGATAACTTGCCGCCGGCAGGGACCGAACCTGCGACCTTCGAATAACGCGTCAGATGATTCAGCAAGCTATATTGAAGCATTGCTCGAACCCGGAGGAATGCATTAACGAAAGTTACATATGATATTCACATCATCGCGTCATAAAGTGCATTTAGTCCGTCAGAACGACGCAGTGTCCTCTTCATTTCTTACGAGGCTGGGCTATGGCCTCGTGCTGACTGAGGATGATGCCAGATTGATTGACAGCCGCTCCTTAGACTAGGCTATGTAGGCCACATACGCCCAGGTAGACTACGAATACGACAAGCGCCATCCACTGATGTTCGTCTACGGAGCACTACCCAGGCCTACCACCCTCGACGGCCTATATCGACAGTCAATTCGTCGACGAAATGACCGAGGCATTCACAATTTCCCACACTTGTACTATACCTCATACTTCACTACACATGGACCCCTCGTCACCGCGATCACGACTGGATCCGATAACAAGTAATGAGCAGGTGCTGGTGCTCACTGACCAGGGTAACTGTGGCGCAATTGTTTTACTGAGCGAACGGTAACAAAATGACGCTAAAGATTTGTATAAATTTTATGCGCACGCATATATGTTGAAGAGCAGCATATGTCTTATATAACCAGTTGCTTACAGTTGGGTACCGCTGCCATCAGCAACGTGGGTATTACCAAAACCAGAAGCAGGAAGCTGATATGTAGTGCTTGTACTTGTCCGTTGTGATGGAGAACGCACGCACGTTTCATGAACCCGTGTGCATGTGTGGAAGAGGTTCTTGACTGTTCTTGAACAAGGTCATCATCACCGTGATCAGTGAGCCCCAGCAGCTGGTCATGACTTGTTATCGCATCCGGTCGTGATCGCGGTGACGAGGGGTCCATGTCTAGTGAAGTATAAGGTATAGTACAAGTGTTGGAAATTGTGAATGCCTCGGTAATTTCGTCGGCAAATTTTCTGTCGATATAGGCCGTCGAGGCTGGTAGGCTTGGACAGTGCTCCGTAGACGAACATCAGTGGATGGCGCTTGTCGTATTCGTAGTCTACCTGGGCGCATGTGGCCTACATAGCCTAGTCTACAGAGCGGCTGTCAATCAATCTGGCATCATCCTCGGTCAGCACGAGGCCATCGCCCAGCCTCGTAAGAAATCAAGAGGACACTGTGTCGTTCTGAAGGACTAAGTGCACTTCAGGGCACGATGCTGTGAATATCATACATAACTTTCGTTAATACATTCCTCCGGGTTCGAGCAATGCTTCAATATAGTTTGCTGAATCATAGGAATACAAATGTAATGCTTATTAGACTGCTATAAAAGCAGAGCGAACAGTGGAACTACCGACGTTAATCTGATATGACACCCGTATCGTAGGAGTATCATATATCGTTTATTGTTTTCTTGCAAAATTAGATAGCGAGCACCACAACCACAATTGTCGTTGCACCGACATTACGCCTGCATAGGCTGTTTTTCCAAACTAGTTTGTAGATCTGGCGTGGCTTTGTGGTAAAATACCTGATCGCCACGCACAGTGGTTGGGTTCGATTTCTGCCGGGATCCTAATTTTACTTCTTTCCATTCGTCGGGTCAACGCTGCCGATGTCGGTTTTTCTTAGCGCTCTCCCATTTAAGTTAACAACGTCTGTTATCGCCATTCCTGGACGTAAACTGTGAATCACCTGTGGCGCAAACCCGTAAACCGCGGCCCGTGGTAAACGGGTATGTGCCACACGTGTCTGGAGCAAAGGATTTGACGACGTGCGCGACAGGATTTTCACGTTATTCATGTCATGACCCAACAGTCATATTCGTCAAATCCTCTTACCCTCCCACGCGAATTTCGGCCTACACCAACTTAAGGGGGCGATCATGAGAACACCCAGACGTAGGCGGCTAGATAGATAGATACGTAGATAGAAACGCTCAAAGTGCCAAAGGTTCGCTAAGAAATGCTTCGCATTTTAAAAAATAGCGTAGCTTCCACTAGCGGCGGAAGGCTAGAGAGACGGCCGAGCTGATTGGCACGTAGCGACCCTGGCTTTCACGTAGCGACCCTGGCTATGCTTCATTTTCGTAAGATTTCCGAGATGATGCTTTGTTTTGCTAATTTTTGCGAGCTGATGCGTGGTTTTGTTGAGTTTCACGAAGGGATACTTGTTTTTGCTAAGTTTTTTTGCGAGACATTATCAAGTCTCTCCGTGGTAGTAACCTGGTTTGGCTAGAATATACTTCATTGAATTAGGCTGCACTCAATTTCAGTCCCAATAGGTACACCCGTATCAAAGGGGTTGATGTGTTCAGCCAAGTATTACGGGGTGGTCGCTAGTGATGCTCATTTATTAGGCCAGGATCAGTTAGGTGACAATGAGCACCGCTGGTGACTGGCGGCCCCCCCCCCCGCCCCCCCCCCCCCGCCCCCCCCCCTCACATTCACCTAAGTGGGATGGGAGGCGCAAAGTCTGCCCCATACATTGACTGAGTAGGGAGGGGGAACGCTGCGGTGAACCTTACACCCCCCCCCCCTTTAATGAGGAATCATGCGCACGCCCATGCATGGGAGCACCGAAACATGAGGGCAGGATAGATAGATAGATAGATAGATAGATAGATAGATAGATAGATAGATAGATAGATAGATAGATAGATAGATAGATAGATAGATAGATAGATAGATAGATAGATAGATAGATAGATAGATAGATAGATTGTAGCAAAGCGTTCCTACTGAGTAATGGGTCGTCCTCTCAAGCGGCTTCCAGTGGGTCGTTCTCTTCTCTGAGAGCACGCTACTCGTGCAGAGAGTCGGCCCCGCTTTGACTGTCGCTGCCGTGCGCCGTCGCTGAGTCCCCGTTAATAAACGTCTTGACAATTTGGTGGAGGTGCTGGGGTGGACCGTGACGCAGCATGAATCGGTGGAGCAGGAAGGAGGCCACATCGCTCGCTGTAGCTGCAGGGAGGGCAGCAGTTTCAGCGTATCGCGTGAGGTGGTCTACAGCGACGATGGCCCAGCGGTTACCAGCGGACGTCAGGGGAAGTGGCCCGTATAAATCGATGCCAACGCGCCCAAACGGTCGGTCAGGGCAAGGTAGAGGTTGCAGACCTGCTGGCGACAGGTGCGTTGAAGTTTTGCGGCGCTGACAATCGATGCAGGAGCGAACGAACTTCTCCACGTAGCGGTACATCCCTCGCCAAAAGTAACGTTGGCGAATGCGGTGGTAGGTTTTCGATACCCAGGGTGTGCACACTGCGGATCAGAGTGGAACGACTCGCATATGTCATAACGCAGACTGCGGGGTATTACTAGTAGCCACTGGCGGCCGTCGCCGTTGTAATTGCGTCGGTGGAGCAGGTCGTCGCGAACGGCGAAATGGGTGGGCTTGACGACGCAACAAGCGAGTGGATGGTGTGGCCGATGGATCAGTCAGCAAGTCTATCAGTGAGGCAATCCATTGATCCTTGCGCTGCTCGGTAGCGATGGTGTGAATATCGATGGAAGAAAACGACAAGTGAGACGCTGAGTTGTGGGCATTGTCGTCAGGCAAGGGAGAGCGCGACAGGGCGTCGGCGTCAGCATGCTGACGTCCGTTGCGGTACAGCACGCGGATGTCGTAGTCTTGCAGGCGAAGTGCCCAACGGCAAGACGGCCTGAGGGATCCTTCAATGACGACAACCAGCACAGTGCATGATGGTCGGTGACGACATCAAATGGGCGACCATACAAGATAGATAGATAGATAGATAGATAGATAGATAGATAGATGGATAGATAGATAGATAGATAGATAGATAGATAGATAGATAGATAGATAGATAGATAGATAGATAGATAGATAGATAGATAGATAGATAGATAGATAGATAGATAGATAGATAGATAGATAGATAGATAGCTTGTTTAGGGACACAAGGGGCAAGAAGAGCACGTTTGCGGACTGAAAATTCGGGCGAACTTGTACATACATATGAACTTTCTGGTTGATTCTAACATTCAAATCCGAAAAGCAACGCAACAAAAGTACGTCCAGACAAAATGACAAGCTCGAAACGTATTATGTATGGAGAAAGTGGGTTGTTGCCGTGAAAGGTGCACACTAACGCAGAGTTCAGTAGCGCTAGCGTCTGGTAGTGTGTTTTAACATGATAAAACTGAGCGCGCGAGAATGATCTCAACATGAAAGGGATTCCGTTCGAATGGCTAAAGTGTTAGCCTGCTATAAAGCAAAACGAAGGTTCGATTAAGCCATCAGATATAACGCCGGCGATCATGACCCAAACAAACCTGCGAACCTGGCTCCTGCTTGGACCACAACTCCTGCATAAGTGAAGCAGTGTAATTTGATTTTTAAGTTATTTGCTTCGAATTGTGCGGTTTAGGCGTGATAAATATCCTTCTGAATGACTAAGTTCAGATCAGTTTCTGTGCCTTTGACAGTAGAAGGTCATTCAAAATAACGATAATTAATAAAGTGGACGCAGGAAAAGCGCCATGACTAATCATAACATGAACGTTCAAAGCAGGTGTCCTTACCGTCTACCATGTACACGTGTTCTTAGCTTACAACACCCTCCACCTTCCTTGGTATTGTGCCGGACAACTTTACAAAGATTGTTGAAATTAGTTTAGTTCCAGGTTTCATTTCATGGGCAGCACTACCGCCCACGCACGTGCCCCGAACTAACCTGGTGCACTTGCATTCGTAGATAGCGGCAAAGGTAAACATTGTAGAAATGCAGAAGCCCTCTTGAAGTGCTCTCAAGTCCTGCCGCAGTATTATGGCTCCTGATATAGCTGTGTCTGGCGATAATCAACTTCTCTTCGCACTGTGCAGCCAACTGGGAAATGCCAGGCATTTGTGACTGAGAAAAACAAGGGCCCCTTCGTAGACTGGATTGACTGCGAGGATTTCAACAAGAAAGAAGAACCACGTCGATCTGGAATCCAACAGCCACAGCGGCAGAGGCGGGCGCTGGTCTCATCACACATTTCTGACTAGAGCCGAACTCTGCTGGAACCAGATTTCATCGAATGTTCAAAATGGCCGTATCGCATCACTATAAAGAGATTGCAATCATTTATCCGTCGGCACAAGTAAAAATAAAAATATCCATAGTTGATATCAGTGCAGCAAAGATATTTGTCTTAATTACTTATGTACTAGTGACGTGAATGTCTTCAGATTGTGCGAAGTTGAGCTAAATATCGGGAATCGTAATTTTTATACGGAGACAGCGTTTGTAACTTCAAGAGACTCCAGATCAACGGCTGTACTTTAGGTGCACTTGGGAATTTGCTCGAACATATGTAATTGATAAGACAGACGCTGTGTTAGTAGTGCAACGTAACGGTATTCTGCGTCTTCAAAATTTTAGTGCAGTCGAAGTTCGCCCTGTATAGGAAACCTCGGAAGCCGAGGCAATATTCGTCACTCGTATTTACGAAAATTCGCCAACACCATTTGTTCTAAAGGCCAGCACATAAGCGAAATCTATTGGAAAGCTCTTGAGAAACGTGAAAATACACTTTTCTTTCCACCAAGAGTTGCCTATTTGTCACTTAGCGGTGATGGCGAAAATCTTGATAAGGTGAATTTTTATCATTATTCTCTTATTATTGTCGCCTCAGTACTTACCTCATACACAGGAGCCCACCGAACAAAACGTTTTCTCTTCTGTTTAACTTATGTGTCCCGCCTCAGGGGGTGCGGATGCAAGTGGACAATATACAGGATTATACGTATAATGAGGTGACGTCTGATGACATATGAAGTAGTGAAAAGTCTGCTCTCGCTATCTACAGGAGAAACTACTGATAACGAAAACTTTGTTTAAAGAAAGAGCGTTCTGAAATTATCTATCTGTAATGTCCAACGGAGCTTCGAAAATCATTCCAAAGGGGCGTCTAAGGTTCACCTGCGGTTTTTAATCAAGCCAACTTATTTAAGACGCAAAGTACTCCTTTGTAATGAGTCACGCACGCCGATACAAACCTAAAGCCATAAGTATTCGTCCAGCCATACTTTCATAAAAGTGCTTCGTTCCATCATCCAGATAAGGTACCTTGCCTTTTGCTCGAAGAAGCTAACTCCAAGCCTTGCTCGCTACAGCACTTGCGTTCAATGGTAGAGCGACAGACGCCATCAACATGAAGCATTTTCTGACAGCTTTAGGCTAGCGGTTAGTGTGCGAGCTTTCCAATTTCGTCCAATACCTGCTGATGTACTATCATCGTGCTTAGAGGCTCGAAAAATTAAGTAACTCAGCTGCCTCTTACATTGTCACTGAAAGCGAGTCTTGCGGTTTTACGTTTGTGGTGTCTTGACTTCTCTCCTGTGTCCATGCTTGCACGTCCACTTTTTAACACGAAATTGTTTTATGCCGGGGTGCACCAAGACTTCAGTGACGTATTTCCGTCACGGAAATGGTGTCGAAAAAATATACACGGTCAGATGGTTAAAAAAAAGTTCCGTCAGCGGGCATCGAACCCACGACCGCTCGGTCCGCAACAATAGATGCCGGGCACGCTATCCACTGCGCCACGGTCACAGACTCTAGAGGCTCTACAAACGCGCCTTTTATATCTACCACTCTTGGTCGGTGGTGTGGTGTTGCCCTCCGGGAGCGGTAAAGTAATTCGTCATTACTGTGACCTCCGCAATTAGCATCTGCAACGCGTTGCACGTCCCTTCCATTGGGCGCGTTTTCAATAGAAGTTCAATTTTGTGAATGCCACCGCGAGGTGGCGACCTTAGCCAAGCGCCGTAAGAGCGTCGGCCTCGCTCATAGCTCTGCGACGCGCGCCTGCCTCACCCTGCTGTAACACCGCATACCCCGCCCACGCGCTCGCCCCTAGAAAAATCGCGGCTGGGCTACCGGGGCGGCACGGCGCGCTTTGCGTTTCCCTCTAGTCCGGCCGTGGTGTTCAATCACATTTTAACATGCGGCGGGATGGCGACCAAGTTCTGCGTCCAATATGCGACGCTCTTCTGGCTATCACACCTCGCTCTCTGATTACGCTTTCACCGTTAACTACTACAGCTACCACAAGAGTTTGTTTAATTACTTAGCAGGGACGTTAGTCGTCGCGATGGAGATGTACCACTGATCATCAAAGGGGGCACATCCACGTTAAACGGTGCTATAGCTGCCAGACATCAATATGCATTGTGCAAACTCTCTTATATCAATGTACAGTAAACATTCAGTTACTTCTGTAAGGGCACGCTTTACTTTCGTGTTATTCCGATTCCCATGACGGAGGGATCGATCATGTTTTTTAACATAAGTAGCTACTAAGTAGCTCAGCTCTCTGTTATTACCCCTTTCTCCTATGTTCAGATTTATGATGTTCATATTTTATTGATGTAGTAACACTGGCGTGTGTTTCTTTGACTATTGCTCACAGAAGGACATCTAAAAGTCGGTGACTCTACGGGCACTAGGTGGTTCTCGAATAATTGACGATAACAATGGTAGTGACTAACAATGAGATGTTTAGACAAGAACGCTAATAATGAAGAGGTGCTGGCCATCTTTGCTACTTATACTTGTCGGTGAACGAACAGCTACGTGTCCCGAGTGACAAGTGTGGTTTTGGTTAGAACGACTGCGTTGTCACGTTATGTGCAGAATGCGGCAGGTACAAATGTAAGAATCATGAAAAACGTAAAATCTTTTCACAGAAGTCACACCAGGGAAATGCTAAAGGTAAAGGCACAACAATATCTTTATGGTGTGCTTCAATTGTTTTGCACACCAATGAAGAGCGCTTTAAAATGCCTACGACGACGACGATCGACAATGTGCGAGGAAGTCGACTGAACGAGAATGTTTCAGGAAATCAAGTGTTTTTGACGCGGAAATTTGTGATTCTTAAACATACGTACTTGCCTCATAAATATATCCTATCGTTGTCGAGAAGCGTACCCTTGAAGTCATAGTTCAACCGTATGTTTATATCGTGCACTTTTTAACGCCGGGATTGAACCTTATATGGGCGAGAGCGCGAGTAAATATATGTTCGTGAAATAAGCAAGGAGCTAAAAATGAGCAATGAGTTACCAGCACAGCAGGCCTTTTTTCGCCCACAAGATACGATGAACGTGCATGGTCGTTGTCACGTCTTCCGGCAGTAAGTTTGCCGGAGTTACGCGGCACGTACTACTGTTACGAGGAGAACCTGCAAGCAGGATGCCACATTTATTGTGATTCAAGCGCCACTATCTTTCTGCTCACGTCCAAACCCATATTGTATTTTCTGCTCAGGCCTGTCCTCAATTCCTATGATTCATAGAGGCTGCAAATTGTGCGGACAGTTTGTAGCATTAATAACCTTCGATACGAGGATGTAGTGTTCGCACACTGTTCATCAACGTTTTTCGGCCGTGCTCCTAGTATGTGAGTTCCCGAGTGTTGCGCTTCAGAGCCGTATGTACAGTTTGAGATGCGGAGTACTGTGATCCCGTATTATAGTCAAATGTTTCTAAGTCTACACTACAAGCCACATGCGCAAGCCATGTCATTTGTGAAATGCGCCTCTGACAAGAAACAATTTTTCAGGACATAATGATGAGAACAATAACGAAACCAATTTTTTAAAACAGTGATTACCTCTTTGCCGCGTGTGTTTGTTCAACTCATAGGAAGGACAAGGCCGAGCTACGCATTACATTACAATAGCCATGTAATATAGTAGTAAAACCGCAGCGTCAGAAGTTTTCGTTAGCCTCGATGCCGGTATGTCCTTAAATGGTCAAACATGATAGCGCTATGGGTTCAACGCGGAAGCCATGTACGACTCTAACAAATGGAGGTGTTTCAGAGTAGACCTGCCACTTAGCGCAGCAATGAGATTTTCAGCAGCGTCAGTTTCATTAATTTTTGATGGGTCGCTCCTCTCGTCTGTCCTCCGCATCTCTCACGTCTAAAGTGAATGAGACGAGGCTAACAAGCGGTACACTGTCAATAGTGAAATGGTGGAAGTACAATGTAACCATATTTTATCAATTAATAAGAGTATTCGCATTATTAGAACTGGAAGAGCACTTTTACCAAACACGGTAAACAGTGCTCGCGCCGGTAAAATTCTCGTATCATAATTCGCGCATTGAAAAAATAAAGACAGCAAAGTCCTCGTGATAATGAGAGGAAATTTAGACCTGCAGGATGTACGATAGGCCGGCGCCACCTGTGTTCAATTTTTATGGTGACCACTCCCTTTCCTTTCCTTTGATATCCGAAAGCTATTCACTCAAATGATTGTTTTCCTCGTCTTTCTTCTTACGCTCCATCCCGTTCATTATATTGGCATTATATCAAGGCAGAGCGCGGTGCGAAAGGCGTTCTCACACAGCTGCTGCACACATTTATCTAATCGTTTACAAGGCCGCCGATATATGGCCGGCACATTGGCTAAGTGCTTTCGCCAATGATTCCGTCCGGGCCATGCTCTGTACAGGCTTGTGAGAATGGCATGGCAGCGCTGTAAAGGAAAAAAGGCCCAGCTGTCACAGTTCTAAACGCAGGCGGTGGTAGCAGCATTGACTGTAGGGTAGAAATATAGCTAAGTTTCTGGAACAAACGAGATATTGCTGTGGTGTTTGCTATAACTTGCACTGCACTCTTCTAAAAAAATATAGAATGGTGGATGTTGCAGAGAAATTGCCAAACGAAGGTAAAACAGCGGACTTAAGGCAGCGCAAGTGTGAAAACTAGGTAAAAAATGACTCGAAATTCGGTGCTTCCCTGGTGTGTCTGGTGCTAAGAGCGATGTTTGCCTGTCATTGATCAATGTGAAAAAAAGTCACTCTAAATATTGGTGTTCGTGGCCGTCGATGTCGCTTTATTTGCAAATGAACGCTATTGAATATCGTAGAAAGTGCTTCAAGGAAAATTCGTAATAACGTAATGAAGTGTTCGCAGCAACCATTAAGGTTGGCATATACGTGGTTTTTTAATGACTATAGAAGACGAATATGACGCTGACTTGCCCGGCGAAAGAGAAAGAGCGCAAGATTGAAAATCATACATTGGAGTGTGTACAAGATTATGCATACGTAGGGCAACTACTAACAAAAGAGCCTAATCATTAAAAAGAAATTCACCGAAGAATAAGAATGGGGAGCGCATTCTGCAGGCCCTCCCAAGTAATGCCAGGAAATTTGCATCTGTCATCAAAGCGAAAAGTGCAGAGTCACAGCATAGGGCCAGTTCTAACATATGGGGCTGGAACATGAAGGATAACAAAGCAACTAGCGGAAAAGTTTAGGACCACGCAGAGTGCAATGAAACGTAAAATGATTGGAATAACGCTGAGAGATCGGAGGACGGCAGAGTGGGTCAGGGAACAAAGAAGGGTTGCAGATATCCTAGTTGACATCAAGTGAAAGAAATGAACCTTTGACGTTTGTCACTTCCGTTCCATTAAAAAAAATACACTAACGTAAATAAACGTTGCGCAGAACCGTGAAACATCACGATCAATACTTCTTCGAACGGAATAGATCGTGCTTAGGTTTATGATAACGCGTTACTCATAACGGGCACAGCAGAGGTTCTCACTTGAGTATCCTGAGCAAAAAGAGCCTGCCAATGATACCGACGGTAACAGTTGATGAATTTAGGCATAAGCTACACATGAAACCTAAACGATATGCTCATCGCTAGTAAAATAATGCTACCAGTATAAAGAAATGCCGGGAAACGTTTAGAAACGTTTAGCCGGGAAGATAATTCCGACGTGCCAAATGTCCCTGAATACGATTTCCAGTACATGCAGCATATTGAAATTACGGTGGATGGTATCGCGTGTCGTATTAAACAAATTAAGGCATCTTCATCAGCCGGTATTGATGACATCAACTCCAAGGTACTAAAAAACACCCTTTCCATATCTAGCATTTCATTATACCACATCTTTCGACAATCGCTGTCGTCTGGAAAACTGCCAGACGACTGGAAAATCGCCAAAGTAGTACCCATTTTTAAATCCGGGAATAAGAACTCACCTAAAAATTATCGTCCAATATCACTCACATGCATCTGCTGCAAAGTACTCGAGCACATAATCGCCTCCCACGTCTACAGTCACCTTGAAACTAACAAATTCTTCTTCCCTAACCAGCACGGATTCAGAAAGGGCATGTCATGCGAAACACAGTTATTGGAATTCACTACTGACATTCATTACAACATAAATAATGGCCTACAGACTGATTGCATATTTCTTGACTTTGCCAAAGCTTTCGACCGTGTCGCCCATTGCCGCCTTATTTCTAAATTATCTGCCCTCCGATTAGACTCCATCACTTTATCATGGCTCCGAAATTTTCTTTCCCTTCGCAAGCAGTTCACAACCGTTAATAATTCTTCCTCTCCCACTTCCTATGTCTCTTCTGGCGTCCCACAAAGGAGCGTTCTTGGCCCATTACTTTTCCTTATCTACATCAACGACCTCCCAAATAACATTTCATCAAATATCAGAATCTTCGCTGATGACTGCATGCTTTACAGACCCATAAACTGTCCTAACGATCACTTCATCCTTCAAGATGATCTTAATACTATCTCTAACTGGTGTAACACTTGGCTCATGAACCTAAATACTAATAAATGTAAAGTTATTTCCTTTGGACGTAAACAAGTCATTTCTAACTTTACCTACCATATACAAAGCGACAGGCTCTCCCGGGCGACTTCCTATAAATATCTTGGCGTTCACCTTACACCAGGACTTTCCTGGCTTGAACACATCACTGCTGTATGTGCAAAGGCCTCCAATTTATTAGGCTATTTGCGCCGAAACCTTCGTCATTGTCCCTCTAACGTTCGCAAACTGTCCTACCTAACTTTCGTCCGCCCGCAACTTGAATATGCCTCATCTGTTTGGTCCCCATCCGCTCATTATCAAATTAACATGCTCGAAGCAATTCAGAACAGAGCTGCACGCTACATTTCGAGAAACTACTGCCACCATTCCAGTGTGACGCTGCTTAAACTCAATTATTCATTACAACCATTATGGGTTCGCCGTCAAGTGTCCTTGTTATGTCTATTTCATAAGTACGTCTACAATAACAAAACATCGTCGTTGCAACTTGAACGCCCCCTCTACACAGCACGCCGGTTACATAATCATCTCAGCTTCACCCGCATCTTTGGTAACACAAACGCGTTTAACACATCAGCACTACCGCAAGCCATCCGCATGTGGAATGATCTTCCCGATGATATCGCCTCTAATAGTAATCCTAACGCGTTTCGGCACGAACTTGAGATACATTTTCACGGTGTAGAGTTGTAAGTTTTCTTTTTCTTTTTTTGTCATCGAACATTCAAACTTTTATATTGTCAAGTGTTGCGCTCTGTTTTGATTAACGTGCTGTAATCCGCTATTCGTGTACTATTGAATTTTATTACGAAGTATTTTTTGTTATTGTTGTTAACCTGCACTGTAGCTTTGTTCATTGTGAGATTTTGTTCATTATCTGATTTCACTGTAACCCCCCCCCCCCTTACTCAATGCCTTCGGGCCTGTAAGGTATTTTCAATAAATAAATATACTGTTCTCTTTGGCAGTTTACTGAGCCCCCCTCCCAGATACGATCAGCCGACATAGCGAGCGCAAACAACCGCAGAAGCTATCATTCCTTTAGCTATTGGATTGCTGCTTGCACCGAAGCCCTATCGTCTCTATGGCAGCTGCGGAAATGACGGAAGGGACATCAGGGAGGTAAATAATAGCGTCACTTTGTTGCCCTCCGAATCGCCACAATGCTATCCGATGTGCTATCGATGTAATCGCATTTGGCTGTGTGCCAAACGTAAAATACGTAGATATAAGTATATCGACAGTGCCATGTAAACAGCGGGAAGTGCGATTCTGATTTCCGTTGCGCTAGATCAGACCCTACGGCCGTAATCGGCTGTCACTGGTTGACTGAGGAAACATTTTGGTCGCATCGAAAGTATAAGCACGGTGTCTCCTGTCAGGATTAAGCATTGTGTATCCGCTGCAGCTACAGTAATTTGATCTGGGTACTCTATGAGGTTGCCTCACTTTTCTTTATCACGTTCCGCGCTAGTGTTGGACCATCTGCTGTAATAAGTCAGGTTAGGGAAAAATTTACCGAGTGCTTAATCCAATATATCGACAGGAGTTACTCAGTGGCCATATCAATACGGCACGTAAGTCACCGCTGCGTAGGCACTACTACTCTGTCGCATACAACATACGTAAGTCTCGAGAAAGCAGTTCCGGTCGACTCTGCAGGCATACACAAAAATAAGTGCATGGTCTTGGGAGGCGTCACTTGCCGATCTGGGCGTGGCCCGGCGAGTCCCTGGCCCGGCGAGTCCCTGTGGACAGCGGAGCCCGGGAAGAGGGACCCCGTCACTGTAGTCCTCCTACTATCTTGTTTGAATAAAGTTTCTTTTCTCTCAAAATTATTTCTTTTGTTTTTCGTCATGACCGTGTTTTACCGGCTAAAGCTTTTAAATACTTTATCGCTAGGCGCCGGTTACGTCCGGAAGTATCAAAGTGCCTCTAAACCACCCCCACTTCAAAGACTAAAAATTGGTTTCTTTCTCGCATTCTGAACCTTTCCCACAGGCGATACATCCTCCTCGCCACCTACATATTTGATAAAACACGCGGACAACGGCCGCACTAAGTGTTACGCATGTCGGGATTTCGCGATTTTTGGTTGCACGCTGCTATCTCCGCTTGTGCAGTCGGAAGCGCATAAAACGAAGGAAAATTAGCTGATCGCGCACTATAATCATGCGAAAAAACAATTGGGAGACGCTTAAGCTTCGCGTTTAAGAGTTCAACGCGATAGCGATACATCCAGCCCCATCGTCATCGCGCTCTGTTTCAATTGTCATTATGTTCAGTCGCCCAGCCAGCCACACGCACACACGCACACGCACACACACGACATGGCTATGGTAAAGGTAAATGTTTCCGCCCTCTTCAACCGCACATTCATGACAACAGCGTACCCACTACGTGTGTGTAAGAGAATATGCGCACTAATGTGCATGCCTTTTGCAATGGGTAGCATGCTTTAAACCAGCAGCAATTACGCGCGTGATACTTTTTCGAAGTTGCGATGCACCCACTACGTGTTGGTAAAGGAATACGCGCAGTAATATGTGTGCGTTTTGTAATGGGTGGCCGGCTTTAAAACACCGACTCGTTATGCAATTAACATGGTGCGACGCCAGACTGCACTGTTAGGGTGAACACGCGAGCGCGTGGCCGACGGCACTATCAGCGCCGCGTAACAGCCATCGTTGGAAACATTGCACATGCGCAGCATGTGCTTTGCGATACACTCTTTAGTACGCTTGCAGCCCGTTTTACTGCGATATTACACTCGTTCTGTGACACCTGTACACAGGACGCGTTTGTTAGTGAAGCATGAAAGTTAATTTCGGTACGCACACAAGCAACGGCGTAGCTCTGTGCTAGAACACCCACTTGCCACGCCACAGGCCTTGGTTCGATTCTCACTCGAACTGTTTATTTTTATTACTTTTGGTATTTGCATCTTTCTCGATTTTTCAGTCCCGGACAAGATGATGAATTTTCGCTCACAGCCAACGACGCCGGCACCGCAATTTCTGCGAAGCGAGCTTTTTGACGCTATCGCGTTAACAAGGCAGAACGGGCTTGCGACTGCATGGAAAAGCAAGGTAGGAGAGAATTCACAACCGGTATCCCTGGTATACGCACAAGTCGCGAGCTTGCTTCCCTCATGACGTCACGTGAACAGACTGCTGACGTCATAAATTGTGCCGGAAAGACGGGTTACACCAGGAGAGAATAACGCGCTCCTTCTTTGTATTGTCGGAGGTTGTTTAGGCGCCCGTTTTAAAACTTTTTCCAGCTTATTCATATATTTTACTCAGATTGCGCGCACGACAGCAATAATTGAGCAGATCCTGGAACTTACCTGAACGAGCGCTAACTCTGGAATGTAGGGTGACGTATACATAAAAGTCAAGGCGTTTCAACGGTACTTTAGACCGTGACGACCGCACTCGCCACTACCGCTGCGCGCGGAGTGCTTTGTTTAGCTGCGCAGATGTTTGCCGAGTAGAGAGTTCAATCCTAACCGATTCGTTTGTGGCGTACAAAGTTACATGAATGTGGCGGAGGTGGTTCTGCATTAATTTATGGGACGCCCCCGCCAAACTACGAGGTAAGCACAAACCTTCACGACCAGTAGCGGTCAAGACAATCTAACAAAACAGACCATTACCCGACAAGACAACGCTGGCCAAGATAGCCACAACAGCAGCAACAACGACAACCCGAATTCGTCCCTTAGTTCGTGCTGAAACGGTAACCACAATGATTTCCTTTTCAGCTTCTGTTCTAGTTCAGGCCCGAGCCTACTATTATTGGTTCGGAGTGAGTTCCAGCCAAAACATGTTCGGGTAGGATTTCCGGTTTGGGGTTCAGTTTCAAGAACTGCCAAACACAGGCAGTTACGCATATCACAATGAAGCTAATGGCGAAAGCTGCATGTACTTTCATTAGCTTCACGTTGCCTGAGTGAACTTATTATTTCGCATTACTTAGCAATTCCTAAAATAATATGTTTCTCTTCTTCAAACGCACACTGCAACGTAAAAACTCACAGGGCCCCTTATGGAATTGCCTAAGACAATTCGAAGGCGAAAGCCATCTCCTTCTCCTTCATTTCCTTGTCAGTCGATGTTCTGATCCCCCCACTCCCCCCTCCGAAAACGTCCTGCACCTAAAGTGTTTTTTAACTGCCTCCAAGATCGGAGACATTGCAAGCTTTCTGCACCTCAGCTTGTTTTGCGCTGCCTCCTTGATCGGGCCACGTTTGATCAAGCGATGATTTCATGTGATGACGTCATCACGTGACGTCACGTTAAGTGACATCATATTGACGTCATAGTGACGTCACGAATTTGGTTGTCGGTGACGTCGTGATGACGTCACATGGTGCAGTCATCAAGCGATAACTTTTTTGCATCACTGGGGCTCCGCTCTGAGGAGTCCGGACATTCAGCCACAACTTTGGGCTGTCCAGAGAGCCACGTTGCGGCGGTAGGTCTCGGCCTGACTGTCCCGTCGTGGGAGCGGCCCGCCGTGTGCTAAGGCACACATCTCCGGACTTAGTTAATAAAGTTTTTCCAATCCAATCCAATCACTCGTGTTGAAGCCGCCGACGGTCAATTTTCGTGTTTGATCGCCTTAAAACGATCTGTTGTCATTCTCTGGTATTGAGTGAGCAACGTTTGTTCAGAGAGACCGACGAGCAGTAATAGGTCACATTGCTCGTTAATGGAAAGAGTTGGAAAAAAGCGAGGCAAGAGCCGGTGAATTCCTGCCCTTTTGGTATCATCCAACCCAAGAGATGTCGTCTTCAAGTAGGACGTTTTTTCGTAATGTTTGACGCAGCCACCCTTAGAAGAGTACCATCGAGCATAGTTTCAGCGCTCATGAGACTTTCATATTTGTTAGGCTTGCTATGGGCGATAACCAATGAGAGAGAGTAAGAAGAAGGATAAAATAAAAGTCAGCTGGAAGTTAACCAGGGCTGAGCCTTTCCTAGTAAAAAGTTCTCGCTGAGTCAAGTTAGCCGATCATCTCTCGTGCCTTTGTCGGCAACCTACACCAACAATGGGCTCCAAGTTAGCAGATTAGTCCTGTTCGCAACTTACGTTCGAATGTCTTGATTGCCAGTGGCAACGAAAACAGTTAGGGATGAGTGCTGCCCCTGTGCATTTTTGTCACGGCGTTTTGCCATCGCCTCGGAACGTGTTATCTTCAACGTTTCTGAGTGCAATGCTGTCTTTCTAATGCGAAGAAAAAAAAGTAGAACAAGAAATCTATCAAATACGCAAGACCGATGAAGCGTCCGAATAAGCTGTCGATTCACGCAACGGCTTAGCTTCCGGTGCGACCACACCGGAAGCTTTACCACTAGAAGGAAACAGAGGGTCGCAAGCAGCGAGTCGATCCGCGCTGACCTGCTCTGCCATTTGGTCTGGATGTGGCGTAAGCCGCTAAAGACATAGATGGGACCCTCGGCCCTTCGTCTCCGAAAGATAAAGATGACTTACCCCATGGGAAAACGTCTGAGTGTTCTCACGGCTGCTTTCACCATTTACGCGATACGAAAAGCTCGAAGTATAGTCCTCGGAGGAACAGAGAACATTTTACCTCCGCTGGTGTCTTATCTGCCCTGTTGCCACTCCTTCTTTGAGCTTTTTTCAGGCAGCATAAAGGATTCGTAACGGCAAAAAACTTCCGCAAAGTGGCATCCGTTTATGAGGATCGAGCCACCGATATCATTATATTTCTGACCTGGGCGTCATTATAAGCAGCCGCGCCAAGTTCTTTGGGCGCTGCATTCTAGGTAGCTGTCGCAATTTCATTTAGGTGTTACTTTCCTACATATAGACGCTATATATAGCGATCACAAGTCCTACACAGACATTGCACCTAAGTGACAAAAAATAGTGACTGTACGAGAGGACCGCAATGCATTAGAACGGCGCATTTTTTTACCCTTCAGAGAAGAAACGCCAGGCCTGCGCTGAAACCGCAGCACAGTCACAGCGAAAGCTGGAAAAGCGGCGTTTCTAGAGCCCGTTGTAAGCTCTCTTGGGGCTCTCTTGGGTCGGTATTTCCCTCTCCCATCATGCTGTATAACATACGTTGGCGTGGGAGAGAGACGGGGGGGGGGGCGAAGAACTTTACTGAGACCCTGAGGAAATGGATCATGCGCTTATGGGCTTCCTTGGCAACCAATACAAGTGCACTTGCGAGGAACCCACTACGCTATAAATCATTGTAATTTTTGAGACGTAGGGCAGCAGGCACTCTGCCATTTTTCGTCATTCTACGGAGAGCGTTGGTACCTGCTAAACGCATCTAAGGCATTATGCGCACTTTGTTGATGCTGTGCCTGATGACGATGTAGAATTATGGCAGGGTCCTTTGTAATGGGTTGGAAGCATTCAACAACCTACTCGTTGCGCAATCAATCGCATTGTGTGACGCCTGGTTACAGAATTCGCGTTGTGCGACGCTTGGTGCTTATTTTAAACTTCTACCACGCTATATTGCATATGTTAATGTGGTTCCTTCCCGACATGAAGCCTGTATAGGACCTTTTTGCAAAGCAGTTTCAAGCACCGGCATGGTCCATGGAAGCCATGCCCAGCAGCCACAATAACACTGCTAAAGACAACAGCGAAGACATCAGCGATGAGATTACAGCAGGGGAACACTCCCAGGAAGAACTTAAAGAAAAGCCTCCTGATGACGAGGGAGAAGAAGAGGCAATGGATAGCAGCCAGACCAGGAAACGTCCGGCATCGCTCAGCGACGAAGCAAGAACAAGTGCGTCAGACGCAACAGAGCCAATGTCCTCTTGTGGCCCACGTGTTATCTCGTTTGGGGACCGAGGGTCGCGCCGCCTATGCCAGCGTCCTCAAGAAAGTGCTGCTAAAAAGTGCAAAGGAGGTAAAGCCACAGGTTGCCCTGTGGCTAAAGGCGACCAACAAAAGCTTTAAGTGAGCAAAATGGCTACCGCACTTACCTTCCCTACGTGTGTAGCGACACTCAACGTACGTGGCTTGAGAAATGTTAGGCGTCAGTGGCAGTTACGCCACGTGCTTGAGCAGTATAACATTGACGTTGCTGCAGTGCAAGAGACTAAGATTTCGTATGCTAATGATGCCGACCTTGCACTCGAAATTTTACGAGAATATTATGTATACATAAGCCAAGCACGTGGTGCTTCCGCTGGATGTTTTTTATTAGTAAGAAAGCGGTTAAATCACACTTTAATGTCGCTACATGTTGATGGGGAAGGCCGCCTTATTTGTTGTGACCTCTCTTTTCATTCCCAAAATTGGAGGTTTATCTGTGTCTATGCTCCCTCAAAAGTAAACGAGAGGAAGGCTTTTTTCCTCTCCTTAGCTTCGCTGCTGAACACTAACAGAAATTTGATAGTGTTGGGAGACTTTAATTGTGTGTGTGACTCTAGAGATCATTCATATATAACGAATCGTTATGATGCAAGTGCGGCTTTACTGCAGCAATTACTGAGTGACCACAATCTAATAGATGTGGGAGCACATGCGCCCTCCTCGGTAAAGTTCACGCACTTTCAGGGTGTCTCACACGCTAGACTAGACCGTGTGTATGTATCTATAAACCTATGGTCTCACATTCATAACTATGCTGTAAAGCCCATATTTTTTACAGACCATTGCTTAGTAGCCGTTTCATGGGGTCCCCAAAAATTTCGTAAGGTTCCTCCAAACTGGGAACTATGGAAGCTTAACGTGCAGCTCTTGCGTGAGGAATGTTTCGAAAAAATAGTCAAGGAATTGCTACGTGAGGTAACACAATGTCGACAGCTGCCAATTTTTGCTCAGTGGGAAATGTTCAAAGAGAAAGTTAAGTATGAGGCAATTGGTATTTCATGCGAGTTGACCCAAAGAAAAACTGCTGAAAAACGTTATCTTTATGATTTACTTCATAAGCTCCATGCATTTGAAAGTCAAGAGCCGGGATTGTACGTTGATGAGATAAATTTGGTTCGAGCACAGATACAAAAACATGATGTAGATGATGTAAGTATAGAGGAGCAATGGTTCGTTCACGTGTTACTCGTTTCACTGATGAGGAACCCACAAAAAGCGCTCTTGGGGATGAAAAGCGGTATGCACTTTCTAAACAGATATTGCAAATTGAATCACGTGGTTCTATTTGCACAGAGACATGTCAAATAAGAGCCGCATTCGAAGAGTATTATAAAAAACTATTTACCGCGGCTGAGCTTCGGGATGATTATGAAGAAAAAGCTGACCACTTTATTGCGCTTGTGCCACCCTTACAAGAGGATGACAGACTTAGTGTTGATGGGTCCATCACTAGGGAAGAAATAAGGTTTGCAATAAGCACGTTGCAGAAAAACAAAACTCCTGGCCCAGATGGCCTTAGTGCGGAATTTTACATAAAATTTCAAGAACTTCTGGTTCCTTTTCTTGAGCAACTTTTTAAGGAGGCTTATGAACGTGGTGAGCTTCCTCCTTCTTTCTATCAGGGCCACACAACATTAATACCAAAAAGTACTGACACTGAAGCGTTAAAGAGAGTTAACGGATATAGGCCTATATCATTATGTAACGTTGATTACAAAATATTTGCGAAATTGCTGACAAATCGCCTGCAGACAGTGATCACTAGATGCGTAGGTGACCACCAAACATGTGGAATTCGAGGCCGCTCTATACAAACAAATATCCATATAGCGCGGTCAGTCCTTGAATGTATCGATGGTAGTATGGACCAAGTAGCCCTTCTTCAAATAGACCTCGCTAAAGCCTTTGATAAGGTATAGCATGCTTTCCTGTTCAGGCTCCTAAGACATCTGCAGTTGGGTGACGTACTGTACAATGTCATTTCACTCTCTTATAAAAAGTGCACTACAAGGCTCATTGTAAACCGCACACTTTCGGATATAATAGAGTTAAATTAATCCGTACGTCAGGGGTGTCCGCTCTCGCCTTTGCTCTTTGCAATATACCTGGAACCACTATGTTTAAGTGTGCTTCTAAATTCTAGCATTAGAGGATACCGATATGAGGCTGAGGAAATTAAAGTTCTAGCTTATGCCGACGACATCGCCTTCTTTTGCACCGATAAACCTAGTGTTCAAGAAGCAGTAAACACTACGTTACGCTTCTGTGAAATCGCTGGAGCCAGTATAAATTTTGATAAAAGCAGAGGGTTCTGGCTGGGAATGTGGGCTCAAACTCCCTCAGTGTTCTCAAATATCCATTGGAATGCGACTGCTATGCGGTGTCTTGGTGTGCCTCTTGATCGTATCGTAACAGCGGCCCACATTGGACGTCCGCGATAACTAATATCCGTCGAAAGGTGTCAACATGGCACGGACGAGACCTTTCCATTTTTTCAAGAGCTAAAGCGTGCAATGTATTTCTTGCATCAAAGCTTGTCTATGTTTTACAAGTATTGCACTGCTCTCGTGTGCACATTCAAGCGTTTCACAGGATATTTGCTTGTTTTATTTGGGGCTCTTCATGGGAACCTATGAGAAGAGACAACCTTTTTCTTCCACTTGAGAAGGGCGGCCTCAGTCTGGTGCATTTGTTTGTGCGACAGTTGGTGTTGCGATTTTTTTATCTTAAAGACGTCTGTCACCCATTTCTGTTGGCAGTTCTTCGAAACCGTCTGAGTTATCATCTTCCTTTTCTTTATGTCACGACAAATGTTGCCAAGGAATCGCAGTTGTCGGGATTCTTAAAAGAAATTGTTGATACTGTCAACTTTTTGAAAACCAGATTTACATTAGAGTATTTATATAATATAGACAGAACAACGCTAACCGCTGCACTTGTGAATAGCCTTTTCCCAGAACCTGTATACCGACTGCCATATTTGCTTTTGCCTGGCCATGATGTATTATTCCGTGTACGTAGGATGTGCATATCGCCAGCAGCGAAAACGTTTTTCTTTAAACTGCACACATCCACTCTACCAGTGAAGAAATGGCTCAATGAAAAAGCAATATATGTGCCCTGGACTGTAAATTGTCGACTCTGTGACCAACCTGAGACGATAGAGCATTGTTTTATCCATTGTCGTGACGCATTTTATTTCTGGGACATTCTAAAGAGAACAATCAGAAAAGACCTTCCAATCACAGCTCATGGTATTCGGTTCCCCCCTTTCAAAAAGAGCCCGACCAATAATACACCGTATGATTTATTTATGTTATTAGGACTTTATGCGCTATGTAAAAGTCGCATGATCGACAGGCACGACGATCGACGAGGTCTGTCTTCCGAGAAGAAGCTGCTCAAGTGCGCAGTGTTGTTGAGACTTTTGAGCCCGTTCCGGAGTGGCTTGCACTTCTGGACGCTTGTGTGTGTTTGCCTGACTTTTGAACAGCCTCTTACTGTAGGCAACAATGTGGGTGTTCTGAATGTTAAGGTAATTCTAATGTGACGAAGTATGTAGTGTGTGGTTCACAGCAATAAAGGGTCATATTTCCATGAATTAAAGAAAAAGAAAAAAAAACCGGCATGGCTCAGAGGTTGAATACTGGGCTCCCACGCAGAGGGCCCAGGTTCGAACCTCGTTCCATCCTGAAATTTTTTTCTTATTTCGTTTTTTTTTTCTTATTTCGAGCGATACTGGTTACGGACACCGGCGGCGGCGGACAACTACGCCGCCAAAAACGGCCGGTGAAATGATCTCATAACAGCTTTCGCTGTAAAACTACCACACGTGGTGACGCAGTAGCGGGGTATTCTGTTTTTTTCATTTTCTCTAGCGATACAGTCAGTTAGTTTTCTTGATATGTAGACACGCTCCTTATGAAATGAGAATGTACGTTGAAATCGGTTGTTTGGCCGAAATATCTAATAGAAATAATAAGACTGAACACTGTATCATTAACATCATTATGTGGGCAACGTAGATAAAATTTTGGCGGTAAATTTCCGGCGCAGGCGCTTTAAGGTGCGGCTGCTATGTAGAACTGGATGGGATTGGTGCAGGTAGTGTTGCATGGACGCGGTGCATGACCAGGGTGCGGAGAGGAAGAGAGGGGGGGGGGGGCGGAGTGGTACTTTTCCTGAACGGCGTGGAAATTTGAAAGTAGCAGTGAAATTGGAAGGGGCGCTTGCTCAGGTGGGGGCGTTCGTTCGAAATTTTACGGTAGTGGCTAGCACTGGACCGCTAATTGCAGTAAGGCAATGGAAGTTGTGAATGTTATTACGGTATACACAAACGTTAGTTGCAATATTGGGTTCGGTTAAAAGTCACAGGCTTGTGCGCACATCGGCTAGAGGTGATAGTCGTTCCTCGTTTCACTGAGTGCCCCAGCTCACGGCACAATAGGTCTTTGATCGTTCACAGTACATATAAATGTTATTTTCACAGGGTTCTGCCACGATTTATACAAGACACAATAGAGCAGGTAATACTAGAGGGGAGGATCACATCACAGCCATATGATCTCTAGAATTACACAAATTGAAATGTGACAGGTACTATCCTAAAATTATTCCCGAGGGACTCACACTGACGGGGATAACGTAAAAGATTACAACACCACTGTATTTAGATGTAAGTTAGAGTGGAAACGGATCAACCTGTTTTGTCGGCACAGAGAATGAATGGTCAAATCAATCGGAAGAGCAATTGTATTTAGCAAGATGAAATTAATGCAGTCTTTTGCGATAGTGCACTGAAAAAGCACACTGTAACGAAAGGGACATTTTCCAATATTTTACCAAAAGCGCCATTCCAATAGGGCTGATGCATAAGTTTTCGTGGCGAAGGCACTGTTTCTAGCTTTCGATATTATCGATAAGAAGTTCTATCAGGCACGAGGAGGCCTACATTTATTCAAGAAAAGGCATTTTGTTTATCGTTAGATAAAGTACACTAGGGGGTGTCCAATAAGATCGAACACGAGGTCCCGCGGTCACCATTCCCGATTGTGATGAAATTTACTGTAGGCCTAGGCATTACACCCAGAACAATGTTTGCGCAGTTAGTTTTGCGAACAAAAATTTTGTTTGCCTGAAAAAAGAAATACAAATTTTGGCCGCAAAAAAACGCTTTTCCGCCAATTTCGCGATTTCTCAATTTTGAGCGCACCTAGGGAAAAAACGGTGCACTCCTTCGTCAAAATATTTATTCCCCTTAAAGAACAAGTGAACTACAATCTTATTAGTCTATTATTTTCCTTGCTTGTCGAAGCACTTTTGAAGAAAAAAATCACAAACTTGGCAAATCGCACAAAATACCTGTATTTCAGGAATTTATTGCTGCAAGCAAGTTAAAGTGAGGATAATAAAAATCGGTACATATTAACTTTGATACTTTCGCTCTCGTTTAAAATAATTTTAGTGCTTTTATTGCGCTCCGTTTTACTTGATAATTGGGCTGAAACGTAAGTGTTTTACCAAAAACGCCGAACTTTGAAAATGATTTTCTCAAAAAGGCCACTTTTAATTTTTTTTAAAATCCCTCTGATTGGAGTCAAGGACGTCATCTACCATTGTGCAGAAAAAAAACGTTGCATTATTTTGGTTGCTAACAAGTTATAGTACGTCAAATGTGACCATGCCAGCCTCGCGGCCGCGTCGTTTGTTATGGGCTGAAACTCGGATATAAGTTGCTAAAAATACTTGTACGTGACATATTCACAAATCAGCAGCTCCACACCAACAAATGCGCAGCCCGGTGTCATGGTTCAGCAAGCTTTGTCTTGCGATGAGCAGCTTGACAAACCCGCAGCAGCGGCCGCTCGATGCTGCGGGCACTCACATTACATGAGTGCCGCTTCGACTGCGGATGAGCTCCGCTTGGGCGTGAAAACTACGCTAAGAGGACGAATGAGATAAGGAATGCATCACTGTAAAAGTTAAAGGCCGTTAAGTGCCAACAAATGTCATCTTCTTACTCCTGACTTGAAGTCCGTGACAGCTTCGTGTTGAAGCATTTGGCGAAATTCATAGATGTGCTAGTCGATTTTTCGGTTCTATGAAATTTTTGTACGATAGCCCCTTGTCCTTGAAGGTAGCGGGAACGAATCCAGTCAGCGGCGGCCGCATTGTCGATGGAGGCAAAAATGCTTGACGCCCTTTTACTTAGATTTAGGTACACCTTAAAGAACCCCAGGTGGTCAAAATTTCCGAAGCCCTACACTACGGCGCCTCTCATAATTATATTGCGGTTGCGGGACGTTAAACTCCAACAATTCTTATTACTTCTTGTCCATATTTACATCACCAGGGGTTTTATTGTATTTTCTTTAGCTTCGTAATCGGCGTTTTAGGTTCACGGGAAATTTGTCTCCGTAAGATGCCTTGAACTAGAATATGACGATAACATCACGTACAGAAACAGAGGAGGTTGCGATGGCTTCTCGGTGTAAACACTTAGTGATCAGAATTTACAGCCCCAAGGTGCGACACACTGGACGCGTACTTCTACATGAGAGTGCAGCATAGCTAGTGCGATCGACTCGTAAAGAAGCAAAGAATTACGCATTGGAACTGCCGGAAGTCTTCTGTTATGAACTGCACGGATGGTATGTAAGTCATGTAACATTTAAGGCAAATCAAAGCCGAACAGAACAACCAAGTTTTATGGGTACTAATCGTGATATTAGAGAGGCCATATGTGATGTGTCCCGTAGAAACGCGGTCGGGGGAGACGGCTTAACAGTCGATTTGATAAAGCATAGAACGGACATTTATAATTGCGTGGGTTTTACGTCCCGAAACCAAGATTTGTTTATCAGGGCCCCCGTAGTGGAGGTCTCCGGATATTTTGAGCATCTGGTGTTCTTTAACGTACATCTAAATCTAAGCACGCGGGCGTATAACTTTCCACCTCTATCGAAATGCGACCGCCGCGGCAGGGATTCGATCCGGTTAGCTATGGACCGGCAGTCGAGCACCGTAACCAATAGATCACCGTGGCGGCCAGGAAGGGACTTTATACGTATCAACATCGCAACACTTTTAGGAGAATGCCTTAAGGTCTCAGAAGTACCCCTGAGCTGGAAAACACCGATATAACTTTATTACATAGAAATTGAGACATGAAATGCGAGGGTAATTTTGAATAGGATAAGAGAAACACTTCGCCTTAAATATCTTCAGTTACCTTCAGGAAAGGAAACTCTCTGATCAGCCGTAACTTTGCAATCTGTAAGGTTATTGAGAAATAAGCTGAGTACAACAAACCCATTTATATTACGTTCGTACTGCGAAAAGGCATTCGACTGAGCTGTTTTCATGTATTGCGTCACCAAGAAGTACTTGAGACATATGTGAATTATTTTGCCAACATCTAAAAAATACACAGGTACTTCACAATGAAAGCGAGAAAATTGCTGTCAAGAAAAGGACCAGGCAGTGAGATCCAACCTCTCCCATGTTGCTCACTGCATGCTTAGAATATGTATTTAAACAACCATATTACGTAGAAACAAGAATAACAATTAACGGATAATATCTCAAAACAACTTACGGTTTGCTGATGACATCATACTCTTCAGGAATTTTGGCGACGAACTGTAGAAAATGATTGAGTATCTAACACAGAAAATATTACTGTAGGCCTAAAGTGAATAGTCAGAAGAAAACGGTCACGCTTAGAATCATGTTTAAAGGGGTCATGAACCACCCATATGGCTTGATCAGAAAACACATTCTGCGTATAGTTCATGCTGCTATGAAGATCTGTCAAATCTTGCAGTCGCGCGCGTCAAGGGGAACTTAGAAGCGGAGCATGAATTCGTCATTTTCTCAGGCGCCCTCTTTTCATACAGAGGCCCGTCCTCAATCGCTTCGGAGTTGGCGGCGCTTGCTGCTTGACGTGGCATGCTATAGTCCAATAGCCGGCGTAAATGAAGGGCGGCGTTTGGATCAGATGCGCTTCTTGCCATCGCCTGCTGCCAAGTGCCGGCGCTGCGCTACGTAGCCTACTAACATTACACAGTGAGCCACACTCGCGCGCAGGATTCACAACGGCAGTGAGCGTTCGCGTTTCATCACATGCGCTCAAGGTCATGACGTGCTTACATAACCGATATAACTTTATTACATAGAAATTGAGACATGAAATGCGAGGGTAATTTTGAATAGGATAAGAGAAACACTTCGCCTTAAATATCTTCAGTTACCTTCAGGAAAGGAAACTCTCTGATCAGCCGTAACTTTGCAATCTGCAACCATGCAATACATGCAATACATGCAATACATGAAAACAGCTCAGTCGAATGCCTTTTCGCAGTACGAACGTAATATAAATGGGTTTGTTGTACTCAGCTTATTTCTCAATAACCTTACAGATTGCAAAACACACGGAAGTGACCATCTGCCGACATACATTCAACTGAAAGCATTCCGCCGTTCGGCTCCTCTTTCAGTGCGAAGCGTGGAATGGCAAGCATTCCAAAGCTCTGTCGACACCCAGTGTACCAACATCCAATCTTTCTCTGAAATAGAGAGTGTCATCGCATCAGCCCTAAGTGCAAATACGAGGCGTGTCACTGTACCACAATCAAGATCGCAGATTGATGCACAATACGAACACCTTCGTGCAATCCGTCGTCGTGCAGAGAGAAAGTACAGGAGGACGAGATCACCATCAGACTTGTCTGCATCTCGCCGAGCACTACGACATATATTACGACACTTAGATAAACTCGACAGACAACGGTGGAGGACATTTTGTGGATCTCTGGACCCCAGGAAGCCTCTGTCGCGAATATGGCAAGTTGTTCGGAGCCTTCAGACACCTACGCAGCAATTGTCTCCTTTCCGAGCTGTCGCACTAAAGCAAGGCCGGAGTGAAGTAGAAGTAGCAGAAGATTATTGTCAATTACTGGTAGGCACTTCCTCCTCACCGGTATCGCTTTCATACTGCGCCTCACCACCATCTTCTGACGATCGCCTCGACTTGCCTTTCACTATGCACGAACTCGACGCTGCGATTGCCGCCTCCCGACGCTCGTCTGCGCCAGGGCCTGATGGGATCACCTATTCGGCTCTCTGTCACCTTGGCCAGGAGGCGCGGAAAGCTCTTTTATCTTTCTACAATTCTACGTGGGACACGGCAACAGTCCCAGACAGCTGGAAGTGCAGTCGCATAGTGGCCTTACTGAAACCAGGCAAGTGCTTGCACGAACTTTCTTCGTATAGGCCAATTGCCCTAGCCAGTTGTGTCGGCAAAGTAATGGAACGCATGGTGCTGACGAGACTGGAATGGCTATTGGAGAACAATGTCATCTTGCCAGATTTTATGCATGGCTTCCGAAGGGGTCGATCGTCAATAGACGGCGTCGTTGACCTAGTTTCATCGGTAGAAAAAGAAAAACAACGTCGAAGATTAGTAGGCGCAATTTTTTTGGATATTAAAGGCGCCTACGATAACGTCCTTCATGAGGCCATTCTTGATGCGCTTGAAGACATCGGCGTAGGAGGCCGCCTTCACGCGTGGATAGTCAGCTATCTTAATGGACGTACCATTTTCATATCGACACCTGATGGTGACACGGGCCGGCACCACGTCAGCCGTGGAGTTCCACAAGGCGCGGTCCTCAGCCCCATACTTTTCAACATCACCCTCATTGGTCTTGCGGCTGAGCTCCCTAACGTTGTCAAAGTCAGCGCCTACGCTGACGATATATGCATATGGGCATCTGGAGCAACGCGTCCGCAACTGCGAGCAAGACTTCAACACGCCACATCAGTAACGTCAAAGTACTTGCGCCGTCAAGGCCTGCAACTCTCAACAACGAAGTGTGCTGCATTGGCATTTACAAAGAAATCAATGACGCGGTACCCCATCTTCGCTGACGGAGCAGTGATTCCTGCTGTCACGCACTACCGATACCTAGGTGTCGTCATTGATCGCAGCCTATCTTGGACGAAGCATGTCGCTGCGCTACGGACCAAACTTGTTAGTTTTGTAGACGTTCTTCGAGTTGTAGCAGGACTAAGATGGGGCCCCTCTGAGAAGAGTCTCCTGCAGTTGTACCAGGCATTGTTCGTTGGCTATTTACGGTACAGTGCACCTGTGCTCTCGAGTATGCGTGCAACATGCATCCGTACTTTGGAGAGCCTTCAAGCGCGAGCGCTGCGAACGTGCCTAGGGCTACCAAGGTGTACAACAACCTCTGGCACCATAGAGGAATCACGTACATGCCCTATAGAGGTTTACTTGTCTTGTGAGCCCCTTCGAGTCCACCTTCGACTGCTGACTCGACACGCAAACCATCCCTTGTCTTCGCTCCAGAGAGATCGACCAGGCTGCACCTACTCAAGATGCCTCGATACACACAGGCACGTCATCCCTTCTGACTTTACACCAGTCATCATCCCCACAGTACCACCATGGACGCTGAACAGGCCGCTGGTGTCCCTTCAAATACCCGGGATTAAAAAGAAGCGTCGTGTTCCTTGTGCTGCGCTCAAACAACTCACCTTGGCATATTTGACTCAACGATATGACGACACTCTGCACATATACACCGATGGATCTGTGACTCCGTGCGCTTCGACTGCGGCCTTTGTGATCCCTCATCTGGGTACCTCCCGGCAGTACAAATTAGATCACAGGTCGTCTTCAACAGCTGCAGAACTTGTTGCGATACGCGAAGCTTGCCAATTCGTGTCCAGACAATCACCACGTAAATGGACGATACTATCAGATGCAAAATCCGCATTACAAGCTATTGACTCTTGCTCAAGAAGGGGACAATATTATGCACTAGCTTTGGAAATCATTCACGCATTCGACCTTGCGCAGAAGATCGGTCACTCAGTTACATTGCAATGGATTCCTGGACACTGTGGATTGGCAGGCAACGAGCTTGCTGATGCTGAAGCAAGAGCTGCTGTCTCTAACACCCCCACCGACGTGAAAGTACCGTACACGCGAGGTGACGTGAACTCTTTATTGAGATTGCTCATGCGAGAGTGCATAACCACTTATTGGTCTCAGCCAGACCATCGATACAGGCATCTGCGGGAAATAGATCCGGCAATGACTTTTCGCCTCCCGGCTAGAATGAACCGAGGCAACGCCAGTTTGCTGCACCGGATTCGTCTGGGAGTTGCATTCACTCGCCGCTATGCACACCTCATCCGCCGTGTGGACAGCCCGAACTGTGAACGATGCCACGTGCATGAAACAACAGCACATATATTTTGTGACTGCCCACTTTACGTGTCGCAACGTAATACACTTGCTTCAACGTTGGCAGGAATAGGTGTGGCAACACTAAGCGAGACGGGTATTTTGTCAGCTATGTGCGACCAGACAAAGTCACCAACTGCTATCAAGGCTGTGATAGATTTTCTCAAGAGCACAGAACTGGACACAAGACTATAGCGAAACCACTAAGTCACGTGGTTATTGTAATATTGTATATACGCATAGCTCTTTCCTCTCCCCATCATCACCCCTCATCACTCCTTTTTTTTCCCTTTCCCTTTTCCCCTGTGCAGAGTAGCAGGCTAGAGCGCACTAGCTCAGGCCGACCTCTCTGCCCTTCAAATAAATTATCTCTCTCTCTCTCTCTCCTTGCCCCGTTCCACCCGAAGAGATATAGCGCTTAAAGCGCGCGAAAAACTCCTATTCCTCCGCTAAATCTTGTCGGATTCCAGAAATAAGTACGTTATGCAAATTCGCGCCGTTAAGGTTCAGCGCATTATTGTTGTTCATGAAAAGAAACTGCTACACGCTCTTCGACACACGGCAGACGGGTGAATGCGGTAAAATACGTGTAGGTCACGTTAACGCAGTGTTTGCAGCGGTGTGTCGATGTAGATATAATTTCTACATGAGCATTCAAGAAGTAGGTTTTTAGGGCAAGAGCGAGTCCACAGGATAAAGAAATACCGTGGAGAGCAGTAATTTCACCGACGTAAAAATATGAGCCAATAGTACGGAGGCCATTGCAAACGCACCCGACGGGCATCTCAGAAAACGTTCAAAATAGGGTGCACAGAATGGTTTAATAAGAGTACGCCAGGCAGGAGAGTGTTACTGCGGTGTATATGGAAACAGCTCCTCGCTACTCTGGTTAGTCGGGGAAAGCGCACACGCGTGAAGTTTTTTTTTCTATCTAGCTCGGAATATCAGCATCAACTATGGGCTGTTTAGAGAGCCTGCGATGCGGCGGTTAGGCTTGGTCTAACTGTCCCCACGTGGGAGCGACCCGCGGTATCACCCGAAGGGGTGGCACTTCTCCGGATCTTTCAGTAAAGTTCTTCGTACCGAACCGTATCTTGCGTCTTATTAAATACAAAGCGGGACGAATACATGAAACATCTTAACCATCACTTTTAGCGATTGCCACGAGAAAGGTATACGTCCCTTGGCCCCACATTGTACCACGTTTAAGTGTTTCAGTTTTCCCTCTCGAAGTCCGAACTTCGAATGGCTTGCCGAATGACGTTGTCCATGATCAATCAGTTGGCTCATTTTTGAGCTTCTAGAATCGCATTTCGAAATATTCCACATAGCTATTGGTGCTCATTATACAAAGAGCAGTAAACAAAGCATTACACATGTACTTGCATGATGGTATCTTCAAATGCCTTTTGCTTATATCTTGCATCTTGCATGTGCTTTACCGTAAAGGCCTCCGTAAGCCTACAGTATCGAAACCTGAAATAAATACTCATAGAAGTAACAAAAGCAAACAGACAGGGAATGAAAACACAAATGAAAGGCGTGCAACAATTTATACCGTGGCCATTTTGTAACGGTAGATATTTTTACTTCGACCTTTGTAAAATGCCACAAACAACGTAAAATGGAGGGAAATATTTGCATCAAAATATGTATGGCGGAAGTGATCACCGTATTGAGCTAAAGCACGTCGGTTACCATGCAGTTAGATCCGTCCGTTAGAGTATGATCAGCCGTGAATAAATGACGCTTAAGAACCAAGAAGGAGAAGAATGCGTGTAATATGCAATGCAAATCGCGAAGGAGGCAATTAGTCTCGTTGTGCTTCTAGAGATATGTCTTTACGACGTGAAAATGCGCGAAAGAGAAAGCATATCTTCTACACATTTGCATATTCAGATGAGAGACCAGCATGAAAGACTGATATGGGTTTGGAGTGGACGTGCTATTCTTGGTTTGCGTGAGGAGGGACATTGTTGAACTCCCTAATATTATGCACGAATGCTGGCCTTTTTTTTTGCAGAAGACATTACCTTTATTTTATTTATAGCTTTGTAACATCAAAGTGTTTCTTTTCTTATGCGTGCTCTCCGCGGCTTTAACATTTACGTACTGCTGCTTTGTGCTGTGTGTGCCGATGCTTGGTGATTGTTTTTTCTCCTGGAATTGTACAAATAAAACGCCCTACGTTTCAGAGCGCAGCTCTTAGGCGCCCGTTTCTGTGTTGAGCAGCGTCGCCGTCGACGTAACCGATAGAGCGAACGAGGAAGAGGGCGAACGAGGAGCGCAGCGAGCCGCTGCCTTAGCGTCTGCAATGACTCGTGCCTGCTCGCGCTTCCTGTGACAGCGCAACGCATGCCTCTCGCGCACGGGCACGAGAAAGTGGGTTTACCTGCGAGGCTTGCGAGAAGAAGTGGGTTGGTCGCAGGGACACTTTTTGTGTGGAACGCTCTTGCGGACTCTTAGATTTTGCATCTAGTTTTCCGGGCAAACGTTCGCCCACAATAAACAATTTTAGAGCGCAGCTCCTGGCGCCTGTTCCTGCGTTGAATAGCGTCGGCGTCGTGGTAACCGACAGAGCGAACGCGGAGCGCAGCGTAGGATGAAAGACGGCGATAGCGAGGAGAGCGCGAGGAGGAGAGAACGACAGTCGCGAGACGACAGGTTCGGCGGCGCCACAGTAGTGCGCGCCGTTCGTGCTGTCGCCGATGACGTCGCCACCAAGGTAAGCGTCGCGGCCATCCACCGATGCAATACGGCAATAAAGTGCTAGATGAACGGAGGCGTGTCTGCGGCGGCGGTTGTGGAACGCGCCCACGCGCTGACTTCCGCGGTCTCCCGGTTAGCGAGGCAGTCACGCCTCAACTTAAGGCAAAACCAGAACACCTAAACAGCTGCGCTCAGTATTCGCATTAGCCAGTTCCATAATTATCGCAGTTTTTTTTTCTTAAAATATTTTTAAAAGGAGTCGAATACAACCAATCGTGGAACGTTGGCATCGACTGATTATGTCGCTGTACACATAGAAAAGTATTATTCTGCCGAAAAAAAAAGTGTTTATCTGCTCTTCGCAGTGTCAAGCATACGTTTTTTATCAACTACATACCGAAACTACTAGGAGAAATCCCCAAGAAATTGTGCGAAGTACTAAACCGAACTCAAATTCGCGCCATAACACTTCCTAAAGATTCGGGAGGCATTATGAGTGATACTGTCTGCGCGACTTCTTTCAACAATGGCTAAAGGTATTAATGCTTCTATACCATTACACACTAGCAACATAGCATCCCTAATGCCGGCCATTACGTTCTGGGTCTACTGTATATCTAATGTAATTGATAACCTACGCTCTCGTCCTCCGTTAGACTGTTAAAAATGCTCAAGATAACGCTCCTTCGTGTTTGCAGCTTTTGTTTACTCACGCGATTTCATAAGGCGGCATCCCTCATTACTTGAAAGTGGGAGAGGTCATTCCTATCTGCAAAGTTGGTAGCAGGCATGCCACACTAAATTAAACCCCATCTCCTTAACGAGTCTTCCATTTAAGTTCATGGAACACTGCATTTACTCACTCATCATGGATGACGCAAACTTTCTTTCATCTTTCACAGCGTGAAGTTCATACGGGCTTCTTTTGCCAATGGTGTCGCTGCGTGACCGCCTTGCGCCTACAGGCAGCGCTTGAAGCCAAGGCTCTATAAGTGCGTCCGCGCCGAAAAGTAGTTTCTCAGGAAGCAGTGATTTTGAGTAGAGGTAAAATCTCAACTCAAGTTCTTTATTTCCCCGTTCAAATACAACGGCGAAACCCGTTGTATTCGGAGTGTTAGTCAACGTCGGGGAAAGATCGCGTGCTACGTGACGCTAGGGGGCAAAAAAAAAAAGTGTTTCACGCTCGCCGTCACGGCTACGAGTGGCGCTGACTAACACTGTCAGGTTTAAATTCACAGATATGCCCGATAAAGGGTACGGGAGGACGACTACCTCCGTAGCTCAATTGGTAGAGCATCGGACGCGTTATTCCAAGGTTACAGGTTCGGGCCCTGCCGGCAGCAACTTGTCTTTTCATTCACTTCAATTTCTTCACACACACACACACACACACACACACACACACACACACACACACACACACACACACACACACACACACACACACACACACACACACACACACACACACACACGCACGCACACACGCACGCACGCACGCACACACACACACACACACACACACACACACACACACACACACACACATATATATATATATATATATATATATATATATATATATATATATATATATATATATATATATATATATATATATATATATATACTGTAGAGAAGAATTGGAACGTTGTAATGGGCCGTCCTCTCCAGCGCCTTCTAGTGGGTCGCCCTCTTCGCCTCACCCGGAGAGCACGCCCCTCGTGCTCTCCGGGTGCGGGTGGTAAGCAGTAGTTTTGCGGTGAACAACGTTGCACTCTTTGAGGATGGCTTCGACGACTTCCGACAGGAAGACACGGCCTCGATCGCTGAGCAGCTCCTGGGGTGGACCGTGGCGCAGCATGAACCGGCGGAGCAGAAAGGAGGCTACATCGCGCGCTGTAGACGCTGGGAGGGCGGCAGTTTCGGCGTATCGCGTAAGGTGGTCTACAGCGACGATGGCCCAGCGGTTACCAGCCGAAGTCAGAGGGAGTGGCCCATACAAATCGATGCCAACGCGCCCAAACGGCCGATCAGGGCAAGGTAAAGGTTGCAGACCTGCTGGTGACTGGTGCGTTGAAGTTTTGCGGCGCTGACAATCGATGCAGGAGCGAACGAACTTCTGCACGTAGCGGTACATGCCTCGCCAAAAGTACCTTTGGCGAATGCGGTGGTATGTTTTCGATACCCCAGAGTGCGCACACTGCGGATCAGCGTGGAACGATTCGCATATTTCAGAACGCAGACTGCGGGGTATTACTAGTAGCCACTGGCGGCCGTCGGCGTTGTAATTGCGTCGGTGGAGGAGGTCGTCGCGAATGGCGAAATGGTGGGCTTGACGACGCAACGCGCGAGTGGATGGTGTTGCCGAAGGATCAGTCAGCAAGTCTAGCAGTGAAGCGATCCATTGATCCTTGCGCTGTTCGGTAGCGATAGTGTGAACGTCGATGGAGGAAAGGGCATTGTGAGACATTGAGCTGTGGGTGTTGTGGTCAGGCAAGGGGGAGCGCGAGAGTGCGTCGGCGTCAGCATGCTGGCGTCCGTTGCGGTACAGCACGCGGATATCGTAGTCCTGTAGGCGAAGTGCCCAGCGGGGGAGGCGGCCTGATGGATCCTTCAATGATGACAACCAGCAGAGGGCATGGTGGTCGGTGATGACATCAAATGGGCGACCATACAAATAAGGTCGGAACTTCGTAAGGGCCCAGATTATCGCTAGGCATTCCTTTTCGGTGACGGTGTAATTGGTCTCGGCTTTGGTGAGCGTACGACTTGCATACGCCACGACATATTCAGGGAACCCTGGTTTGCGCTGCGCAAGGACAGCGCCAAGACCAACACCGCTGGCGTCTGTGTGTACCTCTGTAGGGGCCGTAGGGTCGTAGTGGCGTAGTATGGGAGGCGACGTCAACAGACGACGGAGCTTCGCGAAAGCGTCGTCGCACTCTGACGACCATGAACTGAGGGACCCGTTACTTCCGAGGAGCTTCGTCAGCGGCGATATGACGGTCGCGAAGTTTCGAATGAAGCGCCGAAAGTAGGAACACAGTCCTACGAAACTGCGCAGTTCTTTGACGGACGTAGGTTTGGGGAACTCGGTCACGGCCCGAAGCTTGGCTGGATCGGGAAGAATACCGTCCTTGGACACGACGTAACCGAGTATTGTCAGCTGCCGTGCTGCAAATCGGCACTTCTTTAGATTCAGTTGTAGACCGGCGTCGCTCAAACGCGTCAAAACATGCCGCAGGCGTTGAAGATGTGTGGAGAAGTCCGGAGCGAAAACAACGACGTCGTCGAGGTAGCACAAGCATGTGTGCCATTTCAGGTTGCGCAGAACGGTATCCATCATGCGTTCAAAGGTGGCGGGCGCATTACACAGCCCAAACGGCATGACGTTGCATTCGTACAAGCCGTCGGGCGTGACAAAGGCGGTCTTCGGTCGAGCGTCATCAGCCATGGGTACTTGCCAGTACCCTGAGCGCAAATCGAGAGATGAAAAGAATTCTGCTCCTTGCAGGCTGTCAATCGCGTCGTCTATTCGCGGTAGTGGATACACGTCCTTACGAGTGATCTTGTTGAGTCGTCGGTAGTCTACACAGAACCGCACAGAACCGTCCTTCTTCGCAACAAGTACGACAGGAGACGCCCAGGGGCTGCTGGATGGTCGAATAACATCGCGTCGCAGCATGTCGTCGACTTGCTCGTTGATTACACGGCGTTCTGTGGGAGATACGCGATATGGACGTTGCCGCAGTGGCGGCTGGGCGCCAGTGTCAATGCGATGCGTAACGGCGGAAGTGCGGCCGAGAGAAGTTTGAGCGACATCGAAAGAAGAGCGAAATTCGTCCAACAGGCCCAGAAGCTGGGAACGCTGGACCGGTGTAAGGTCGTCAGCAATGGAGGAACCAAAGACATCAGCGGGTGATGAACCAGATGTCGAAACAGCGCTGAGCGTACTGGAACTGTGGCAGTGCATTTCATCTGGTTCGTCCATAACTTGTGCGTCTTCGAGGGGTTCCACGCTGCCGAGACATTCCCCTCGGACCAACATAACACTGTACGGTGATGGGTTGATAACAAAAATTGACGTACTGCCCTGAGTGACTTGCACGGTCGCGAAAGGCACCAGCATGCCTTTCCTCGTGCAAACACGGTCAGATGGCGAGAGAAGTGCAACGGTGTCGGAGAGACTGGCGCAGTACACTGACACCGCCGTCGACGAGTTTGCAGGCACCTTGGTGTCGTCTTTGACAAGTACCTTGGCCGCAGCCGATGGACTGTCTGCCGGCGCCAATTCAGAGAATGGTGAGAGCTCTATTTCGGCTGGTGCGCAATGAATGACGGCGTCGTGGCGGGAGAGAAAATCCCATCCTAGGATGACGTCGTGAGAGCAGGCAGGAATTATGGTCAATTCGACGGCGTACAGAGCATCCTGAATAATGACGCGAGCTGTGCAGACCGCTGTTGGGTGGATACTTTGGGCAATGGCTGTACGGAGGGAGAGCCCCGAAAGCGGCGTCGTCACTTTTCGCAGTAGTCGGCTAAACTTGGCGTCCATAACGGATACGGCGGCTCCAGTGTCGATAAGGGCGGATGCGCGAACACTGTCCACAAACACGTCAATCACGTTCGAGGGGCTTCGCTGAGGTCTTTCGCAGTTCGATAGCGTCGCAGCCCTTGCCTCGTGGACTGCGACGACTAGTTTTCCTGGTCGCGTGAGCCCGGACGTGGCCGCATCGGCGACAGTGAGCGACGTCGTGGAGACGGTGAACGGCGGGTAGATGGTGCGGGGCGGGACGTCGGTGACATTGGCGGCGCTTGGTCATAATAAGGGCTGCTTGATGAGCTGGTCAGGGTTGATGCGACCCGAGGCGGCTGCACGCGATTGCAGTAGCGTGCGACGTGACCGGCGCAACCGCACGCAAAGCAAATGGGGCGGTTGTCGGAAGTGCGCCAGCGGTTCGCGGGTTCCATCCATGTCGCAGAACGGGATGGACGAGGCGGCTGCTGAAATGAGTGCATTGTGGGCAGCTGTCGGGGCCTGGGGGCGACGTCGACGTATGTAGGCGGCACAGCCACGTCGAAGGCCTGTGGTCCGACGACGGCTTCGGCGTAACTCCGCGGGCCAGCCACAGGAATCGCTGGGGGCGGCCTGGCTACAGCTTGCGCGTAGCTTAGTGGTGCAGGCACTAGAGGCGGCTGGTGGTATTCGGTAATGACCTCCGCGATTTCTTGCTGAATCGCTCGGCGGAGAGGAGGCAGAAGTGTAGTTGGCGGCTGGTCAACATGCTGCGGTGGAGTGAAAGCCAGTAGAGAGACCTGGCGGGCAATTTCCTCACGCACGAACGACTTGATTTCGGCGAGCAAAGTGGAGTGGTCAGGAATTGCCGACAAGCCTGCGAGATCAGCATCGCGTGATGGCGGTCGACGGGTCATCAAGCGCTGCCGGCGCAGCTCTTCGTAGCTTTGGCACAGGGTAATGACCTCTGCCACTGTGCGAGGGTTTTTGGCCAGCAGCATAGTGAAGGCATCGTCGTCGATGCCTTTCAGAACATTCCTGATTCTGTCAGACTCCGACATGCTCGCGTCGGCTTTCTTGCACAGGTCAAGGATGTCTTCGATGTAGCTCGTGAACGATTCCCCTGCCTGCTGAGCTCGTTCACGTAAGCGCTGTTCGGCTTGAAGCTTACGAACGGCAGGGCGGCCAAACACGTTGACGATGGCGGTCTTGAAATCGGACCACGTGGGGAAATCGGATGCATGGTTGTTGTACCACATGCCTGCCACACCCGCGAGGTAGAAAACCAAGTTGGTCAGCTTGCCTGCTTCGTCCCATTTATTGGGAACACTCACCCGTTCGTAAATCGCGAGCCAGTCCTCCACGTCAGTGCCATCCGCGCCGGTGAAGACAGGAGGGTCGCGGATGCGGGGGACACCGGGACAAGCGGTCGGAGCAGGAGGCGGCGTTTGCTGAGCGGCGTCTTGCGGCATGGTAGATGGCACGGTACGGGATCGAAGCTCCAGGGGCATCGAATGGAGACCGAAGTTGCGGTGACGGTACAGCGCTCTCCACCACTTTGTTAAGGCGTTTATTGACGGCGGGACTGACCGCGACGACGCACAACGACAGAGCGCAGACTCGCAGACTCTCACGAGCACGAGCACGAGGGGCGTGCTCTCCGAGAAGAGGCGAAGAGGGCGACCCACTAGAAGGCGCTGGAGAGGACGGCCCATTACAACGTTCCAATTCTTCTCTACAATATATATATATATATATATATATATATATATATAGATATATATATATAATATAAGTATGAGAGGTGGCACTTCAAGAAAACTTCATTTATTACGTCGACGTTTCGGGCAGAGCCTGACCTTTCTCAAGACGAAATGTTCGTGCATATTTCCGTGTTTATATGGACATCAAATGAGAGAGGAAGGAGGGGACAGAGAAAGAGAAGGAGCGGGAGGGAGAAAAAGTTTGCTTAGGGCCCATCAGGAGTGAGGAGTAAGCCTGTTTGAATCGCACACCGGCTGTTTTTAACTCTAGCCGGCTCTTCGTCCAGCCCTACGGGACAGAATAGAGCGACGAATTTTAACGATGAGTAATAGCCGCCGCATAAGTATAAGCTCTGTCGCGAAGCACTCCGCTGTCGGCGGTGGCGTGGTACTCCTCGCTCCTGATGGGCCCTAGGCAAACTTTTTCTCCCTCCCGCTCCTTCTCTCTCTCTGTCACCTCCTTCCCCTCTCATTTGATGTCCATATAAACACGGAAATATGCACGAACATTTCGTCTTGAGAAAGGTCAGGCTCTGACCGAAACGTCGACGTAATAAATGAAGTTTTCTTGAAGTGCCACCTCGCATACTTATATTTATACGGCAACCAAAGGCAACCACTCCTTCAACTATATATATATATATATATATATATATATATATATATTCGTTAACGTTGTGTGTAACATAGAAAAACGGGCCCTCAAATTTGCCTTCTTTGGTTCATTCAGGTGGTACATGTTACGGCGATGAAAGCAGCTGGAAAACGGGATGGAGGGTGAGAATCAAACAACACCGGCGCTGTGTTGTTTGATTCAAACACTCCGTCCCGTTTTCGAGCTGTTTTTATAGCAGCAAGAAGGCTCAGTTTCCCTTCCAGACAACGACAGGCGCATTTCGGTGGAGGATGAATGTTAAAACCGCCCTGGAGTTTAGTTCATGGGCTTGTTAGAAACTGCGGGCGGTAAAACTATGCCGTTGCAGTGTCTCCTACCAGCTAAGGTGTGTGTCGTCGTCATTTCGTGTTTTGACTCGTAAACTTCCTCGTTTCTATTTAAAAAGTTTATAAATTTCTACATATAATTGCAATAAGCTACACTTAGTGGCTGTAGACGTAGGTATTTTGCAAAGTCTTCCCTCCACTTTTCGCTTCAAACGCAAATGAAAAGTATTCAACTGCTACTATTTCGACGCATAGAAATATAACACCTTCAGATAAGGTATGCAGCTTAAAATCAGATGCAAGAATTTTCCGCAATGCTAGCGTTATTTTAAGGCACATTATAGCGTCACGGCGCATAACGGGCGAGCATCCTAAATAACTTTCCTATCACAGCGGCCTACTTAAAGCCACATAGTGCTTACAAAGCGCAAGCAGGTTCTCTTCATAAGCTATGGAAAAAGTTACGCATAGAATGTTTTCACGAGCAAATAAGTGGGAACAAATGCGATCTCAATTACAACCAGACAGTCGACACACAACACTACCGGAGATATAAGCGACTAGGACAAGCGCTATAACGAACTACACCAAAGAAAATCTTGGCGTCTTTCGATAACAAATTACTTGCTCTCGAAGGAATCAAGACATTTCTGCACGCTTCAGACAGTACCTTCGACAGAATGCTTTCAATGTACTTTGTTTCTTGGCTGCAGGGCTCTGGCCTCTCACGTTCACGCAACGCTCCGTGAAGCGCGTACGGTATCGTTCGAATCCAGAATAAATTGCCCCGTGTTGAGTGCCGACGTATCTCCCGCACAATAAGTAGTTGCAGGCTTTCCACTTCGTTACCAGAGCGCGATCAATCTTCCTCCACGCAAAGCCCCAGAGCAGCCAAGTGAAAAGTAGTGCTGCTTGCTCAGTGCAGAATGTATAAGGTTTCAACTAGAAACATAACACAGTACAGTGTGCTATTGCTGGAGCTAAACGTTATGCCTGTCGTATGTTGAAGGAGTAAAAAGGCGGCTTCTGCGCTATTTTGCTTCCGTCTACTGTGTTAGAAACGATACGCGTGCATAATGTGTAGGCCCATGATATGCGCTTTCGTTAGTGCTTGTGCTCGGTGTGGTATTTGTGCATTGATATGCCTCAACCGCCTATATTTGATGGCCTTTCTGTGAAGAATTGTCGTGCACAGGTTGAAAGAAGTACGTAAAAAACACAAAAGGCGGCTACAAATACGAAGTAAACGTTTGTCTTGAAGTGGTTCCTGAGCAACAGAAAAGCCGCCCTATTTTCTGGATTTCGCGGGACCACGCCTGACATCGAAAACTATGCCTAATGATACGCTTAAGCCTCTAAGAAAAAAAAACAAAAACAAAAAAACAAAACAAAAATATAATATTATAAGCGCGGGGAATGAAGGATCCTACAGCTAAAACAAATTCGATAAGCACCTCAGTCTTTCTGGTTGGCTTGCGAATCTACACATTGTAAAAATACAAAATCTTTATTTTAGAAAGAAACGTAAATCGTATATTTCCCTTATATCCAAAATGCTGGAAGGTCGACCACGCAATATGGACAATTAGGCAATGACGATGAATCGTAAAAAAAAAAAGAAATTGTGACAGTTGATAGACTGGTCATGTCTACGTTGACCGTTCTTTTTTTTCTCCACTGGTGACAACATGTTGGTACTTAGGAAATGCATGTTTGCCGCTAAGACCTTATCATTTACCCGGTGAAATTTTGCTGAACTCGGCGGGGCGCTCAACTTGCGAACATTTGCACACTTTTTCACAAGAACGAGTGAAAACATCGTTTATATTCGCAATGCCCACGAACTATAGGTGGCGCGCCGTGCTTTTCAAGATGGCGCCAGGAGGAGGGTCAACCCGTTTGTTAGCATAGGAACAGATAGGACGTGCGGACGTACGGACCGTGCCACTTTCACCGGATGAAGTCATGAGCTGCGCTGAAATGGATATGAGACTAAAATACTTTCCCAAACCATGGAAAGTGCTAAGTACTCGCCACCTAACTATTTGCTGCGAAGTGAAAGGTTATATTTCAGCTCCGTTACCGTGCATAACGATGCTTTGCGAAATCCTGTGCGTGCTACATAAACCTGTATGAACTAGAATTGACGTATGAGCTGAACGGCACTCCGAGATAGTACGTACCGAGTCTGCCTGACGGATTTGCCGCAGTAGTAGTACGGTCCCTAGAATTCTAGGGACCGTAGTAGTAGGCCGCCAGCGAGTAGCGCCATCGCTGCGCGTGATGATGGCTTGCAAACATAAAAGTGTGCTTTGATAACACCCCGTCGTCATTACTTGCGCAGTCGGAAACGCGGAGTTACGTCTTCAACGGAACACAAGCATTTAACATCCCGTTCAGTAGCGCTTGTGTCACAGCCATGCTGAGACTCTAGCCGTGTGTACTTCACTCTGCATGTTGCAGGTTCGATCAGCACGATAGAAACATGAATATCGAAAAGAATGCACACGTATGCTTTTCTCGAAGAAGTTCGCCGAGAGGTGTGGATTGTGGCCGTGACTGCACGTTCCATCGCTCTAACCATTTCGCTTCGCTGGTCGAGCTCGAGCGTGTTGGCGATGCGGCGCTCCCTAATATCCACAATAATTGTGATACATGCAATGCACAAGAGGAACTATGCTTTTATTTTGATCTCGCTCAAGGATATTATACATTAAATACAATCAAAGTGACTTACGAGCGTGAAAGAACATTAACGCACGAGGGGACGTGAAGTGCAACTCGCTCCTCGTGAGTTAGCAGCTGGTGGTTCATCGTCGCTGTCAGTCTCGGTGCTTTCACAGTCTTCTACGTCCAGTGAAAAATCCTCGTCGTCAGGATGGTTTCTTTCAACATCACTGCTGAAAGCAATCTGAAGAATTTCCTCCGTCGAACGATTTCGACCACTCCGCGTTACCACGTTTACAATTAGAGACGTCTGGGCGCGGAGAATGTTTCGCTCTCAGACCGGTCAACAAGCAAATCGCTTGCAGTGTGCTGCCACCTATCAACAAACGTACAAAAACAAGCGGCGCAGCGAACCCAACACACTGGCGAAGGACGGCGTGGAAAGCGTTCGCTTCACGAAAGGCGTCGAGCAGACGCGTCCTTGAATGATTGAAACGTCGCTCGCACGATTCGTAACAGCGCTTTGCTGACAAAGGATAGAGGCCCTATTTTAATGTGTCGCCAACTTGAGATCGCTCAGTTATACATGAGCATATCGCGAGCCCGCGCGACCTCCCTCCCGCGTACAGTGTTATGGGACTCATGCACTACAGGAAACACTGACCAATTATATATGGAAGTAAAACAGGGTGAGCTTCAACTGAATATGTCAGACGATAACATTTAACTAACCTACGTGGCTACAGAAAGCCTCGCGAAGCTGATAGTGTGTGTACACTGTGGGCTAGCATTGAAAGCGCGAGTTGCCACGTATTTTCACGAAAACTTCGCGTCTCCCAAGAACGAATCAGATTTCTCGTGTCACGGAGGGCCCGGTTTGTTCATTGATGCAAGGAACATGCAAAGTCGTAGTGTTCCTTTCTTGCCAACGCGTTAACACTGAGGCTAGCACAGCCGAACAAGGGAGCGACTGCATAGTGCCGCCATTTTGTCGTCTACTAACCCTCCTCGAGAGGACGCTCCTGAATTCCGCTCGGTGGCGCGACAGTCTATGGGCATTGCGAATACTCATGCTAAAACTGGCGTCTTTAGTGAAAAAGCGGCAGTGCGTTTTTAGTGAAGTGCTACAGGCAGTGTTAAAAAAAAGCGCTGCAGGCCTGTTAAGCAAAGTGAGGTCAGAATCAAACCGAGGTTCATAGAATTCTGCAGCAGGTGGGCACTTCTGCCGCTTGCGAAAGCACAGAGAAGACTAAAGGCAAATGTGTATCTGTCTTTTTCACAGCAAAGACGCACAAACAAGTCTGATATGCCATTCATAACCATTATCAGTGAATCTGGTTGCTCGCAGCAAAACGTAAGCCAAGCTTTGCAGAAGAAACTAAAGTTTCTAGCTGTAAACGACCAGTCTTGTATTAAGAATTCGAATGAAATAATGCAGTTTTTGCGTTGCAATGAAAAACTGGGTTATGTTTTTTCAGTTGATGTTCAAGATTTATTCTACTCTGTTCTACAGAGCCCTGTTCCTGTTCCCCTGTTCTACAGCGTGAATCTTCTGTGCATAAATGTATTGAAGAGAATAGCACGATTCGACTCCAGAATGATGTCGGGCTGTCCATGGCGAATTGCCCGAGTCTTATAGAATATTACCTAAACATCACTTTTATTGTTTTTATTTACTAGCGGTATGTACAGCGTCATGGTATTTCCATAGGGTCCTGTGTTGCTCTGGCTCTTGTCGATATATTTTTTAGCTTTTGTGGAGAGGTTTTTAGACAAAGTTTTTATTGACTTGGAGATTGTAAGAGTTTTTAATACGCTGATAATTTTATTGTCTTTTTAGCGTTTACCTTTGACTACTGGGATAGGGTGAATGTCATTTTAGATATAATTTTAAGCAACACGGACGAAGGGCTTGTTTTTACCTATCAACTGCCCCAAAATAATGGTTTGCAAGTCCTGGACCTTAGGCTCGAAGTCTGTGATCGTCAAGTGTGTTGGGCATACAGTCCCCGCGCACAGAAGGAGCTTGTCTCGTTTCAGTCAGCCCATTCAAAAGTTGTGAAAAGAGGAATTGTGTCCTCTCAAAAGGGAATCGGCACTCAAAAGTCATGTGAGCACGAAATGCAACAGAGCTTTGATAATCAAGTACGCGGCCATATTGGCTGCAGGTTACCCTATGTCGCTACTAACAGCTGTTGTCGAAGCCCTGATTCAAAAAAGAAAAGCCAGTAAGAGGGCGACGTGTGAACGTGAACCGTTCAGGCCTGTTGTGGTGCCTTACCTCCATCAGGTCACACATCAACTCAAGGGAATTGCTAAGATGCACGGTGTCCCTTTGATGTTTTCTGCGCCCAACGAGCTTTTTCAATTTAATTCAGTTTATTCCGACATCACAGGAGACATTACAAAAGTCACAACAGTGATGCTGTGGGGCGAAAGCAAAAAGCCATTAAGGCTTGACGAAGGCTTTCGCACCATTTGACAACATAGCAACAGCAGCATGGGATCATCACTCATCATACAATACGAAAACATGTACTTCAGGGTCATGCCGATTTGCATTTTAAAACACGTAGAAAAATGTTTAAAGAAAGGAACAGTATAAATGGTTTATTGTAAGAAACTGTTAATCTGTGCTAAATTAAGCTGTGCTATAAATGCTAAGCAGTGCTCCCGCACATGCGGTGGTTAGCAGTCATGTGTGCCAAATCAAGCGCGGTGTCTGTTATCTCCCTTGCAGCACGTGTGTGGTATATGCCATACCTCTGTCTTGTTGCAAGACCTACATCGGGAAAACTGAGCAATGCATAAATGAGCGACTTAGGGAGCGTGCGCAAGTAGTAAATAACAATGTTGACAAAGGAGCCCATCTTTTTGCTCATCTTAACTCCTGCTCTAGCTTGGCTCCACGATTTCGTGAGATGTTGATTCTTGGCAGAAGCAAGAATGAACACGCGCGGTTTGCTTTGGAAGCGTACCACATGAAGAAAAAGGCACATGTTTGGATCAGTGATAGCTCACGCATCGTCCTTACATACCTCTTTCTTACGTATGCAATACATCTTATGCGTGCGAATACAATGTTTTGAGGTTGTGTCATTTATATACGTTGTCGCGAGAAGAATAAAGCAGTTGTTAGTTAGCGTCAGTGTTTGTCTTATTTACTCCTTCTGGTGCGTCCTGGTTTGCATCTGAAGTTTTCACCCTCAAAAGCTATGTACCAACTAGACCCAACAGAAGTTTTAATGACTTCTTAAACTTCACGCACCGATCAAAGTTTGCAGAAGTTTTCAAAATATCCTCTGACGCCATTCGAATCTAAGATGAAGTTAATACTTTTTCGCGTTCACTTTTTTGTAATGTGCGAAGGTTAGAAATTCCTTCTGTAACTAACAAAGAGCCTATCAGAGAATTCTAGAATATAAATTTCATCGAGACTTGTAAACAGAAAGTACACTATAGCGTAAATTTACTCAGAAAGAGAGGAGAAAAAGTAACACAGTTTTCCTGTCTGAATTTTACGCTACCATCCTTATTTTTTACATTATTGCAGTTGCAATCGCTCCCGTAAACATAGCAAAAAATTCCACGCAGGTTAGCTAGATCATAATCTCGTTTCACGCATGTAAGACCACTGCTAATTGCTTTCGCTGCACATTGTTTTGTCACTGATGTCACCTTGTAGGCGCTGCATTATGCAGAATCGAAGAAAAAGCAACTGTTTTGGCGCAGCGAGACAGAAATAATTAAAAAAAAGTAAATTGCAGTCGGCTAGACTGGGGAGTACAATTTTCTTCAGGGCAAAAATTTTCCAAGAGCTTCACTGTTCCGTCGCTTCTGCATCACTCAATGCTCACTTTGGCGCAAACAAGAGTATCTTCTCGTTCGTTAACTTGGCCGTGTGCTTATTTCACGGCTCCCTCGTTTTCACTGTGAGAATATATCCTCGTAATGGTTGAATGCGTAGTTTTCACGGTACGTGATTAACAGGGCTGATATTCGTAAGCAGAAAAGTCGTGCTCATGCTTCGCGTAGCACACGCCACTAAAGGTTCGCCGGCAAAATGTGTCGGAACCCATCATTTCTCATTGCGCGGCGAGAGGCATTAGGGTGAGCTGTCGTCCAGAAAGGCAGGCTCGGAGAAACCCTCGGAACGGCCGTTTCCTTGATGATGACCATTCGTTTTAAGTGAGATCAGCGGTGCATCTCCACTGCGCCTAGAAGACCACTGCTGGACAGGCACTGCACATGCAGGCTTTTTTTTTATTTACAGGCGAAAACGAAGCACTTTCTGCAAGCAGCGAATATACCCGAAATAGAAAGTAGATAAGACAAGAAAACTTGAAGTTCATTTCAGCTATGTGATTGCTCCGTATACTTTCTGTAAATAAATTCTCTCTCTGTCTCTACTTTTTGAAGAAACTCTGGCATCAAAAGGATTCCGAGTGGTTTGATTTCGAAATTTCACGCATGCGTAAGACAGCATCTTGCCAGTCATAAAACACGAGTCGGGTAAGTAAAGTGAAGAAGTGTTCTGCAAATAAGACGGTAGTGGTACAAAGGCAATGGTATCCCAGAAATATAGAATAACTCAAAATGGCTTGTAGGTGAACACTTAGGCAAAGTTAACATCCAGAAATACGTTTCGAAAGTATTACAAGGAAAAAAAAATTGGCTCCCTATCTGCGTGCTTCGCTGCAAATGTCGTCGAAAGATGATAGTCTTCTGCCGGCCGTACTACCTAAGTCCTCCTCCCCTGTGTTGAATCGCCGCATCTGGCTCATAGCGTCGCATTTGCAGTGCAGCCCAAAAACCACTAGCATTTTCAGCGCAGCCAAAGAAACACTAGGGTCTTTAGAATTATGTATCTACGTATTTTCTAGTAAAGGAACACAGCACCTAATATTTACGTATTGATGTTGCGCCTCAGATATGCGTAACATTTGCTTTTTGATCGACAATGTTCACAAGTATGAACGGCGCTACCAGTTCAAGATGGCTGGGCGTTCAGCAAGTGGGTAAACTTTGACCGGGTGTCTGAATCGGGCGACAGGCAGACAAAAAGACAGACAGACAGTCAGAGACCAAAATTTCTGCGTTTATGTTCCCCAAGAAAGACTGGTCTTTAATAAATGAATAATCAGATATATCGCACTTGAACTGCGTACGTCAGATTGGTCTGATTGTAGCTTAGAAATGTTAGAAGAGAGATGAAGTTTCATTAGTCACCTCATTAATTCTAGCACGTTAACAAAACACCGCTCCTTCGATGGTGAAGTGCCAGCAAAATGGTGACATTCTCCCCTCAATGACGACGCGCTTTGTTAAACTTTAGCAAAAGCTCAATTCGAATTTAGCCGTGAACATGCCACCTCTCCCATTTCTCTAAGGAATGCGCTATTTCATCTATGCAAGGCACTATGCTGGCGTGATATTTTTTGCTACTTTTCCCACTTCACCGCTGCTCGTGGTGATTCTTGCGCCTCCTTTTGCTGCCTCAGTGATTTAAGTGATTTGCTTCAGCCTTACCTGTCCTAGCTACCTCCTTATTTCACGAGTCAAAATACAGTTAAAAGTGCCGCGTGGCATGAAAGCAATATAAACTGTCATCAGTGCAGTTGCCATGCACGACTGACAGAGTCAGATGTAATTAGCAGCGTCTGAATTGTTCACGAGGTCATTGGCCGGTAAACAGATGAACGCGCATCTGCATGATTGTAGTTAGCGCAAATTTCCATCTAGCCCCAACAAAACCGAGTATTGCGACGTGTATGTCAAAGAGAGAAGCTTTATGACCGCAATAAGTATATCTCACGCCAAGTTTCTGGTCGCAGTAAGCAATACATCGGGTGAGGCGCAGTAGTTCAAAACTACCCTTTGCGCTAATGAGCAGCCACGCAGAAAATTTGTATAGACTTCGATCGAACAAACGCACCGGTCACCTGGTCTGTAGTATGCGATTGAGGCAGGCTGCATATATTTTCTTTCTCCCCGCATCCCGTTGAATACAGCATTGAGGTCCCTGAAATAGCAAAACGACAATATATAAGCCGCAATAATTGGCGGGCTCGCGACCTACCAGCAAGCTATAAGCTACTTTGCGTTAATCGAAAGATCAGGTTAGAGCGTGCCTCTAACCTATAGCAAGCATCGCATTTGCAACCGGATTCTGCAAGCCGGACGTGTGTTCTCTTACGCTTGAGTTAGTAGTCAGCAGCTCGTAAACGATCTTCAGTGACTTGCATTGGCAGCCAGGACATACCAGTGCGTCTCTCCTCTAAGCCAATCACGAGCTGGCATAAATAAATCTCTCTGCTTCAGACACTTAGATTATCCAGATCAAAAAGAACGTGACGCACCCAAAAGGCCACTAAATATGCACATTTAAGAGCCGGAAACTTCCCAGACAGTCCAAAGCAACGTTGCTTTTCTGAAGTTTCTGATATGGATAATTCATAAGCAGTACTACATATATAATTATTACACTACTTACGACTTAAATTCAACGATATATCATTATTCTTATCTCTAAGCAATGCACGTTCGGTGCTAAAAGTGAAGGCAAACAATTTGTTTTAATGATGTTCAATGCGCAATGGTGTACATATGCACTCTTTGGCTGAGACCATCATTATGTGTCACTCTGTAGCTTATGTAATATTCGAGGATAAAATGGAAAGCAGCAGTTAGATTTTGCACTCTACCCGTGATGCCGATGGCTAAGAATCTCTCCAGCCGTCTGACTACAGCACGGATGAAATGCGGCACAGGTCTGGTATTTTCTTATTTAGCTTTCGTAGTGTCATGTATCAGCGTTAACAGCTTGTATACAAAAGAACGATATTGACACGCGCGGTCATTTCTTTATTTTCAAGTATCCGGGTATCACCTACAAAAACTGTTAGCGTCACTCGGTGCAGACCGCGCCCCACTGCTTCGGGAAACTTCGCGATTGTTTCAGATTGTTCTGTTAAGATTACGCGCAGAGTGTGAGTGGTGAAGATTATTCGGGAGATTACGCGAGCATGCGCAATAAAGCTGGAAGATTCGATCATTGATATATAAAAGACGACGCGTCCCGCCTAGGATCCGAGTTCCGACGGCCGACGACTGTGATCATCGCTATCAGGGTACGGCGTGCATTTCTTCAGCAGCGTGCGTGCATTGTACTCGGAGCTGCTTTGTTTTCTGGCTGTAAGTAAGCCCAATAAAGAGTTTCGTCTTTACCAGTGTGCGTGAAGCCTTCTTCAACGTCACTACCACGTGACATGTTGCGGAAGTGCTGGTTCTTTGAAAATCCTCAAAAGCCGCGAGCCAAGCCGCAGTTGTGAAGAAGCAGACGCCAAAGCCAACGCGTCTCATGGAGTTAGGCGTAGGCAGCAAAGCCACCCACCAGAATAAGGACCCCTATCCGATAAGCTAAAATCAACGGCGACGAACAACATGAACGATGTCGGTCGCACTGTCGCCCTCTATAGCGGTGATGCAGTAACCAAGGGAGCCATCAAGCCGGTGTCGATCACGGTGTGAAGACGCGGAAAGCTCGTTGGCAGCATGCGGTCGGGTCGCCGTGTTTAACTTTTGCCACTGTAACGAAAAATTGCGGAACGTCTATTTATCACTAGAAGACTGCGCCAGCACCTGGATTGAGAACCTAGAGGCAACCCCGGCCTCTTTCGCACCGCATTCCTGTACACATTCACAAGCGTCGTTTGTAAGGAAAGGGCCGAAACCCTCTTGGAGACCCGTGTACAGCTTCCGAACGATCCGAGCGAGAACATCGTGATGTACTCCGAAGAAATGACCCACTTGTTCTAGCACGCGAATCCCGCTATGTCGGCAAAAAAGAAGATTCGTTTCCTAATGCGGGGAGTGAAGCAAGAGCTCTTTGTCGTACTTGTACGCAACCCGCCCAAAACTGCCACGGAATTCATTTCGGAGGCCACCACGACCGAAAAATCACTAAGAATGTGCAGCAGGCGATAGAACCGCCGCATCCAGGCGACGAAGCACGGGGAAGCTCCACGGCTGAGCAACGACGACCTGCGTGAGACAATCAGCGCGGTGGTGCGTGCAGAGATGCCCAAGGCATTTCCAGCATCGCAGCCTCAGGTGGATTCAGTGGACGACACCGTTCGTGAAGAGCATTCATTGGATGTCGCTGAACCATATCAGCCGGAGGCCATGAGGTACGCTGGAGCCCCACGCCGTGCTGTCACCACTCCGCGCCCGCGCCAAGGCACCCTGCCGTCGCAGCTCCTTAACAAGAGATCGCCGCCACTTCCGACGCCATCCCGCCCGCCTGTGGGCCGACGCTACGCCCCATGGAAGAGCGACGTTTGGCGTTGCGCCCACTGACGGCCTCTGTGCTATCCCTGCGGAGAAACCGGCCACACCTTTACCACCACCTGTACTGCGAGATGGGCTACGTGTATTCGCCATCAACGCACCAGGTCAAATACTCTAGAACAACGTGTTTTTGGGCGAGTTGGTGCCTTAGTTTGCTGAACATATCGTAAATGGCGCGAAGCTAGAAACATGAAAAAGGGCTGGAGGAAAGAGACAGAGAAGCGCCAAACTAAACCAACTGTCTATTGTCAGCGCAGGCTGAAAAACAGATAAACTTCCACACATGCACAGTGGTGTGGAAAAGTTACCCCAAACATAATATCACGTGAGCAGTTCATTAAAGAAGGACAACTCAGATTGAAATGAACAATGGATGTGTCACTGACACAAGCGGACCCATTACTTCTAATATTATACGCCTCTAGTAATTCCCTTGCTGTTTGATCTCTGCTTTTGCCGATAATCCTAGCTTGCGGAAAACGTGGCACACACGAGCATGACCTGACATGCGCAGGAAGGTGCGCACCATCACTCTTACCAATGCCGTTGGCATGCTCCCTGAGGCGGTCATTGATACACCGACCCGTTTGACCGAGGTAGGTCTTGCCACAGCTCAGGGGAATTTCATATACAACCCCTTCGGCACAACGCCTGAAAGGTCTCACGTGCCTCTTTTGGTACCCTTGCTGCTTAGCACAAGAGATTTGTCGGCACAAGTTCGCCAGTTTATTAGGAGCGGGAAACACGACAGGTTCGCCATCGCTGTTGTGTTTTCCATTACATTTCATGACATTATTGTTATTGACAACTTCATGACGCAAGTTATCATGTAAAAGAAGAGCAGTAGCCGGTGCCATATCTAAGTGCCAGCCTCTCCTTCAACACATCTAATAAACAAAAAAAAACCCTGTAAACGGAACTTCGCGTCCGGAGCAATAGCTGACGACGTCACGTAGCAGTATCCTAACAAACCGACGCAGCCATGAGCCGACGCCGCGACCTAACCGTAACGGAAGACGACGAACTATCGACCTCGGCGTGCGTATCGGCTGCCACGACGTCGTCGCTCTGGTCGACATCGGAGCAGACGTTTCCGAAAATCTTTTTTGATACAATGTGCGGCGGTTTTTCGCCTTACGAACCCACCTTTCGCTTCAATTTTCCCACGTGTTCGTTGCCCGGAGTCATCGGCATCATCGTCAGCCTGACTACGCCCTCTGCAAGGCAAAGGGCTCTCCAATATTTCTCCAGTCAATCCGATCCTGTGCTGCGGCGGCCCTTAGTACCATTATTAATATTTATTATGCATTAATATCTTTGACACTGCATTTACATGAGGTGTACAGTGCTCACACCCATATTTACATTGATGGTTCAGTTATGACTACAAGCTCAACCGCCGCCGTAATAATTCCAGCAAGATCTATCAGAATACAGCTCAAAATGTTTCACGCAACCTCAAATACAGCTGCTGAACTAGTAGCCCTCCGTGCTGCTCTTCAATTTGATGGCGCAGACACCTAATTCGTGGTCTATCTTCTGCGACAGCAAAGCACCCCTCCAATGTCTACCCTCCGCTTTACGCCATGGCTCACATGAGCAGCTCGTCGCGGAAATCAGGCAGATCCACCATGACACAATAAAAAAAGGGCACCGAGTAATATTCCAGTGGCTGCGGAGTCACTGTGGCATTCAGGGAAATGACCAAGCGGACGCAGCTGCCCGATCCGCTCACGACGGTGTCCGCAGTATCACCATTCCCCTGTCAAGATCGGACGCCGCAAAAGAACTTCGTGTGCTAGCCCGTCGTATAACGTTGGATTTGTGGAAGTCATCGTGGACATTTACAAGTGCACGGCTGCATGCCTTGGACCCTGATCTTGAAATACGCATCCCGTCCACCTTATCACGACGTGACTCTACCCTTCTGGTCCGTCTATGGCTTGGAGTGGCCTTCTCAAATGCCTATTCGTTTATTACTGGAATGGCTGACAGTCCGTCATGTGAAGTCTGCGGGTGCAGCGAAACAGTCGCGCACGTTTTCTGTGAGTGCACCCGCTTCAACTCCGAAAGAGCGGCCCTCTTAACCACATTTATGCCAGCTGGACAACCCCCCTCTCACGGAGAACAAAATCCCATGGCCCTGGCCTACGCGGTCTTCAGCACGAGCCGCTCTGAGGGCGTTGTTGTGGTTTCTTCAAGCAACCGGACTCAATGTCAAACGGACCGTTGGCAGAAAATGTTGCTGTGTAGTACTTGGACTAAGGTCATGACTTCGTTTTATTGCGATAGCAATTATATGGACAGACTAGGCTGATTATTGCCGTCGCAGCTGTCATGCACCGCATATGTATATGTCTATATATATGTATCACGCCGTTGCTCTTCGACCTACATGGCGTGGTCGCCTTCGTGCGCTTATCTCGACGAAAGAAGGGGGCGGCTGGCAGGGGGGGGGGGAGCGGGGAGTTGTATGTTTTGTGCTTTCCTCGCAATGTCCGCGCTGAAGTCACAGAGCGTACAAAGGTCGCTTCGCTCGCTGCAGCGACCGCGTTTGCGAAAATTGCGCGCTGTTCAAATAGAAATAAGTAACAACTGGGACAGTTAGTTCGCGCTCGTCTTGTGTGTACCTGTTCGTTCGTTTCGTGCGTCCTGCTTTGTTTTTGCAGTGCGCTTCCAGTGTCGAGCTGTAACGCATGATAGGTTGCGCTCGTCCTGTGTGCGTTCTTTTCGTGCGTCCTTTGGGCTCGAGCGACGCGCTGGCAATTTCGAGCTGCTTTCCGTTCTTCGCGTTACATTCCACTTTATTGCTATCGCATTCATTGCTTCGCCGTTACGGCGAAACCGTGACCTTTTTTTGTTGTTGTTGTATTTTGTCGCGCGCTGTCGTCACATCTCTTCTTCTTCTTCATTTATTCTTTACATCCCCTTCCCCCTTACCACATACAGGGTAGCAAACCGGAGAATGCTGGTTAACCTCCCTGTCTTTCCTTTCTCTTCTCTCTCTCTCTCTTCCAACTGAATCGTGTGACCATAATCACAGTTAAATAGTGCCGCGACGGTTATTATTCCACAAGAATACGGGACGACGCATGGACAATATGTCCTGGAAAGTACCTGGCTGTGACTTCAACGCGGTGTGCGGAAGTTTTCCGCTACTGATAAACAGTTTTACAACTAAAGCACCCGGCAATGGTGCTTTAGTTGTAGGTCAAAACGGCCGCACTCCGATGAGGAAGGAGTTCAAATGCGCTCTTGTACAGCGAATCGGGTGCAAATTAATATACACCAGATGATTCACATTTGCCCGCCGCCCCTTAATACGGCGCAACTCATACTCATGAAAAGATGCAGTGTTTCTACTTTTGGAGTTGCTAGTTTGTGACAAACAGAAAATGAATTGTTTGCAAGGTCGAGCACCTAATAGATGTTAAGTCCCCTTCGGGAAACCTAAGCTGCGGCGACGTTCCTTGTTGGGAGACTTCTGACAACTTCAAGCAAGAAACTTCCCGCGAACTTCGGTCTTCATTGGACTAGCGTTTAATCACGTACATTGCAGAGAGATATTGAAACTCGGTCTCATATAAACCACTTTGCACGCGAAGAAAGCTCATGTTTACGCAAATCAAGTCTAGAAAAACTATTTCATACTCATTGTAGCTTATAAAGAAAAAGAGCAGAGTTAGATTAAACTTAGCACCACACAGACATCGATGATGATAATAAATCAAGCACAATGGCTACAGCTAAAAAAAACATCTAGACACCCTCACTCACGCTATGCCAGAATGCAGACCAAGATAAAGCATTTTTTCTGTCAACCTTAAACACTGTCCACCGTCTCTCCAGTCGAATCCCGTTTGAGTCATTTTTCTTCATATATACTCGCTCGGATCACTTTCACAAAAGCTCAACATGCAAAAACGTCAGCCCAGAAATTCGTACATGTAGCTTTCTTCAAGAAGTACCTACGTGCGAACACTGGAGGGTAAAAGCCTTTGCATGCCGCGGATTATTTATTCGTACAGAAAGTGTCTCTCTAGTATGAAGCACCTGATTCCATCCCGAAGGATTCCGAGCTCATGGGGGCAACTGTAACTAATATTCGGTTGCTAGAAAAAGGCTAGGAATTTCTCTTTCTTGTGAAAAGTAAAAAAATACATTATATGAATCCAGATGTCAAATAAGAGGGAAAGGGGAATGTTTTGAAACAACTATGCAATTGATTTAAGAAAAATACATAAAAAGAGAAACAGCGTGCATAAATGTACGCAACTAACATCTCTCTCTCTCTCTTTCATATATATATATATATATATATATATATATATACGATGGTTGTACCAAAACTAAGGTTCGCACTGAGCTACAGCCTCGAGGGAAGGTGCTAGGCTAAATCCGACAACAGTGCCGTGCGCAGTGGTGCCCCCTCTCTCGAGCCCGCCCGTCCGCAATTCGCTACGTCGCTCAGCGTTCGCTTGGCAGCCGTCATAGATGGCAGTGTTAATCACCGCTCCCGCCAAGTGCGAGGTTCGAGCAGTAATCCGTTTTCTCCACGCAAGGAAGTTACCGCCCGTGGAGTTTCATCGGCAGTTGACTGAGGTTTATGGTGAAGAGTGCATGTCCCTTTAGCATGTCCGCAAATGGCGCAGGGCTTTTGCTGAGGGTTGAACGGAAGTTCACGATGAAGAACAGAGTGGAAGACCGGCGGTTTTCGGATGCGATTGTCTAGAAGATCAACAGTGAGCTGCTCAAAGATCGGAGGGTCACTGTCTCTGAACTTGTTGAACGCATTCCTAAAGCTTTCCACGGTACAACTCAAAAGAACTTTAACAGAAACGTTGAGTTTTCGCAAGGTGTATGCTCACTCGGTCCTCCGGATGCGGACTGACGGACACAAGGAGCAACGTCTCCACTGTGCTCGCACGTTGCTTCAACAATGGGAGGGGGGAGGCAATAAGAAATTGTTGGACTCTATAGTCACGGGAGATGAAGCGTGGGTGTTCCATAGACGTCAGACTCTGCCCAGGCGGCGCTGCGAAAAACACCGCCACCAGCGCCCTCCTCGTAGCCCTGGCACTAACTGGGTAGTGCAAAGAGAGCCGCCCGCAAGCGAATGTGCATAGGCCGCAATATAACCCTACTTTTTCGTTGGTGTCAAGGCGCGGTTTCCTGAAAATCAAGGACCTGGAAAGCTTCTTCCGCCAATCCACGCTTCAGAAACAAAGGAAGCTGATCAAAGCGAACTGCGAGCACAATGCAAAATAAGTTTTAGTTATTCTCGCGCGCTGCAACTCGCAAGTACAAGCGAGCATCACACGACACCGAGTTCGAGGCAAGCCCTCCGACATCCGTTCTCTAGAGCCTAAATGCGTTAAATTCGGGTATATACGTATGCCACAGCGATAAAGTACCTACATACACGATCAATTTACTTAGCTATGCATCTTACGATCAGTGGTAGAAAACTCGGTTCATCAGGGGCGAATGGCTCCGGCGATTTTCGCCTTTTCAGTTGCATTCTCCGTTAATTCATCTCTCGCATTGGAGTATTTTATTACGCATCCTCAAATGGTCTGTTGATGGTCGTCTTCCGTTTGTATGTACTGCAAATGGGGATACGTGCGTGTCCACTTTCGCGGGGTACAACCAAAGGCAAAACCGTGGCCTCCGAGATAGCTACGGCAACCGCGGAGGACACGGGCGAAACAAACCTGAAGGGGGTCACGACCAACATTCTGCGATTCACTTGTATGGCGCACGTGGTGTTAGCTAGTTAGAACCAGAACTCTAAGCCTTCAAAATGTACGTACGTCCGCGATGTTGTGTTGTGACGACCAACTCGTCGCGTTGTGCGTATCACGCGTCTCCAGTCTGCCTCTAGCTGCTCACTTCGTGTTACACGACAAGCACCGCGGTCAGAGCCTCTGCTGAGCTTGATAGTCAAGGTTACCACGGTTTTGCATCAGGGCTACGCAAAACAACAGTAGAGCCACACATTCATGCCACCGGCTGAGGAGAACGCGGGTACTTCGCTTACCCAACACGCTCGCAACGGCCCGTATCCAGCGCTCTCACCTTTCTTCTTCGTACGGCAACTATGGAAATCGGTAAAACTGAAAGTTGTTATTCCGTCTTTTACGTCCGTGGCAATTCACAACGCAACAGTGCGTCATTTGCGGAGTTTCTTCGTAGCGTGCGGAGGGCTCTCGTCTGCTGCTGTTTTCGCCGTCGTTCAGGCGAGTGATCCAGCAAGCACTTCACGACGGCTCGGTGGCGCGTCCGACTAGCGGAGAACAATTCACAGCTCTCGTTCTAAGTGCTAAATGCGCAAACACACGCGATATTAAGCTCAATCGTTGTTTCGCACTCGCTAGTTGCACCTGGTCCCATATAGCAAACTGTGCGAGAGAGTCGGTCTATGCACTTCTCAATACTTCTCCGACAGGTGGCGCCACACATCTTGGAAACTCCAGAGTCTGACGTCTATTACGCCGCCGAAACAAAACAACAATCTCGTCAGGGAAACACTGACCAAACTCCGGCCAGCAATCCAGAACCGCCGGAGAGGATGACTGACGGAAGGAGTAGCGCTCTCAACGACAACGCTCGACCCCACGGCCCTCGTCAAACGCTGGAGCTTTTAAAGAAATTTGGGAGGGCTGTTATGCCCCATCCCCCGTACAGCCTGGACTGAGCCCCCAGCGATTATCACCTCTTCCCCAAGGTAAAGGAACACTCAAGTGGCAAACGCTTCAAGAGCGACGATGAAGCCCGAGCAGAGGTCTCGTCATTAAACCAGCAGACAAAGGTGGCGCGATTGTTATTCTTAATACATCGGATTACATTGAGGAAGGCAAGCGACAACTAAATGACAAAAAAATCTATAAACATCTCGATTCGGACCCTACAACCGAACACCAGGGCCGGATTAAATGTGTGGAGGGCCCGGTTCAAAATAATAAGGGGGGCCCCTCGCCCCGCCCCCTTTCTTTCCCACTTTGTCATCTGGTCATGCTTGAGACTTGACGCTTTTTAGATTTAGCCGCAAAGAACACAAGCCATATTTATTCTAAGCCTCTCCGGAGTGTGTAATATCACCTGGGCGTTTTCTTTCTTGCGGAGCACGTGGAGAGATTGTCATCGTAATAATTAACTATATCAGGAGACGAAGACACATCGACAGCATTAAGATTTGTCTAATTCTTTGGATCATACTGAAAGAAGACTAAACTCTGCGAGAAGTCAAGACGAAAAGAAGGAATGCATACGACACTTAGAAGTGCAGTCCAAGCGCCGTGTGTGTTTCTTCCATTCGTCTTAACCTATAGCGTTGTTTACCTTTATTTCAAGAGAGGACATCTTCCCTCGAAAATCAGGGAGCGCCTTTGTGAAAAATAGGTTCCTCTATCTGCTTCAGCTTCACTGATTCGGTAGCGCACGCTTTGGTTGCCTGCGTGCGAGCACTGCCGAAATTGACAGGTGGGCCTTTATCAGAAACTGTTCGCACGTACTTACAGTAAATACGCTACTAATCGTCTAGCTACTTTTGATTTCATACAACAACACACATTTAAGCTCTTCTAAGGCAGCATTTCGATATAGTGCTATTATGCATATTGTATATGCCTACTGATCACAACAAGTAATACAGATGGTTTAAAATTAAAATATCTTCAATATGGGAAGGGGGTGGGCCAAATCTTTCGGAAAAGGTGGCGCCTATAAAAAATGAGATCCGTGTAGAACTTTCACAAAAACGTTTTTAATAAGACTCGAAAAACGACCACACATATTTTTATTTATGCACAAATCGGTCGCTTTTAAACATGTAATAGGGTTACATTTTTGCAGGCAATATTCACTTTCATAGGGCTATAGGAGAAGGAAACACATTCATTGCACACATCTTTTCTGCGTTTAAACTGCGGAATATCTTGATATTTTTACGAAATATTTCTTCTTAAACACAGTGTACAAAATTGGTGAACTCTTTCGCAGAAGTGCAACCTTGAAATGGGGCGTGTATACCTATTAACATGTTCTCTGTTTTCATTATTCTTTTAAGTAGAGAAACAAGGTATGTACGTTTCTACAAGCGTTTTCGTGTCTTTTGCTGAGACAGTTTGTTGATCAGCTCTTCAACATTTACCCTCCTAAGAACCTCCGTCTCTACGCTCAGCAGTGACAAATCACTGAGGCGGCTGTCGGTCATCGTTGATCGAAGCCTGCTTTTGATCAATTTCAGTTTGCTGAATGATCGTTCACCATTGCAATTTGTGACCATTAAGCAAAAATATATATATATATATATATATATATACTAGGAGCCACATGGACATCAGGGAAAGAACCTTCAAGCTTTTCACGAATTAGAAGTTCAAAAGTGTTAAAAGAAGTTCAAAAGTGATGGTCAGTTGAAGACCTCCACCACAACGCTCAAGCAATTGCGGTGAGGGTCTGCTGGCGGCCAGATAGTGGATATATGTTGTAGATATTTCCTGCGCACAACCTTTACCAAGTGATGGTCTCTTAAGTTTCCCTATATAACCACCAAGCAGGAATTAAGACAGAACGGCAATGCCAGAAGCGAAGAATCGAACCATTACTCCTTCGGAGTCCTGGCATAATCAGGAAGTTCCGTACCATACAAATATTTCATGGCACGTTGTTTACACTATAATGAAAGCATACTATAGCATACCTATGCGTCAGCTTCTTACCGGTTATTTTCATTCAGCGCATTAAACGATATTTCAAGCAGGAACCACTCTCTATGCGCCTTCGCATTGCGTGTTGGACCGTAGCTGCTAAAATCCTCGTCAGGCTGCTCTGTGTGTCCATCCGCTGGATCAGCTCCTTCCCTCTAAACGATGCATGGTCTTGGGCGAGTAAAAGGTTTTTACCACAGACTGCAGAACTGTGAGCTGACTTCAAGATTATGCACGTTATGCAACGGACAACCTCTTAGAAGCATGTATATTGATTATGGAAATAGACATTCTGTTTCTATCAGGGGAATCCAGCAGGAGGGTTAAACATTTTCGAACAAAACAACGAAGTCGGCCATTTTTTCTGGCCCTTGGGGGGCCCCCTAAAACCGGAGGGCCCGGTTCATTTGAACCCTTTGAACCCTGGATAATCCGCCCCTGCCGAACACAAAGAAATAATTCTGACAGCTCTGCAGGAGCTTAGACGTGAGGACGAGATCAATCCACAGCTTCAAAAAGCACTTGTTACGGCACATTCGGCACCAGGTCGTTTTTACATGCTCCCCAAAATTCACAAAGAGGGAAACCCTGGTCGACCAGGAACGGGAACATTAAGTGAACCCATATCTAGCTATATTGACTGTTTAATCAAAAACATACCACCCACACATGAGTCTTTCTCATGTGTGGTGTGAACAGAGCAAGCGACTATCCAAAATTTTCACTTCCCCTCCGGGTGTGGTATACGGGCGGCCAAGAAGTATCAGGGATCATTTCATAAATTCAAAGATAGGTACAAAGCGCCAAATCGGGTGTCGCCCTTGCGGAAAAGGAAGATGCAAAGTATGCAAACACATGCAGACAACAACCGTGGCGGAAAGCATACACTCAAATTTTAAGCACAAAATAAGTGGTGCACTCGACTGCGACTCAAACAACGTCATATACCTTTTGGAATGTAGGGTATGTAACATGCAATACGTAGGCCAGACAGACACGCCTTTTAGAATTAGGTTCAACAACCATCGGTCACATGTACGTTCCCTGCCTAGCCTTGCACTTTCAAAACATGTCGCATTGAAAGATCACAGTTTCGAGGGTATCAAGGTTACACTCTTGGAAAACAATTTTCGAACAACCAGAGAAAGGGAGCAACGTGAATCATACTTTATATACAAATTCAACAGAATAAAAAGTGGAATAAATGAACACCCGGGAACCCTCTCCGCATTACGATCATTAAAAAGCGCAAACGCCATTCTGTAATCAGTTCCCGGCCCCTTGCCGCCCAGTGCGAGCATAATAATGTTTTGAATGATAGCGCTCCTCGGTGCAGCCTTGAGCTTATGCATCTCACTAACCAGGATTCATCTGCCACTTCAGTCACAGCCGGCATGCACAGATAAGTGGTCCCGGACGTCGTACAGTGCAGTGTACGTCGTACAGCACTGCACTTAAACTGTCATTACACGAACAAGCTTTTAGTCTGTCTTTTCCTTTTACAACCCTTACCTTTTTCTACATTTTTTCCTCTTCCAAAAAGAGCCGATGCGCTTAATAAATATTGACGACGCGGCAACACTACCGGCCACTTCGGGTCTTACACCCAGGCCGACACGGAAAAGCATACGCTGAAAGCCTTCACTCTCCACCCCACCAATTACTTTAACGCGGTAAACGACGAAGAAGGACGTCAAAAACGCCACCCGTGGCCTCACACCGGAAGGTGCCATACTAGATGCGCGGGGTCATTACATTGTCCGTTTGGGGGAATGTGGGTGCGCAGAGGCTCTATTGTTGTCGCTTCCTAAACTAATACAATGTCCGCGTCAAGCAAAACCCCTCTTACTGTCCTTCCTGACTTTTCTTTTTTTATTGTTGTTGTTGTTGTTGTTGTCGTGTTCCCCCCCCCCCCTTTTTTTCTCCGTTACTTGTTACGTACCTATTTCCCTTCCTTTCTGTCCGGGCCCCGCCATGGTGGTCTAGTGGTTATGGCGCTCGACTGCTGACCCGAAGGTCGCGGGATCGAATCCCGGCCGCGGCGGCTGCATTTTCGATGGAGGCGAAAATGTTTGAGGCCCGTGTACTTAGATTTAGGTGCACGTTAAAGAACCCCAGGTGGTCGAAATTTCCGGAGCCCTCCACTACGGCGTCTCTCATAATCATATCGTGGTTTTGGGACGTTAAACCCCAGATATTATTATTATCCTTTCTGTCCTTTCCCCTCCACTCTCAACATGCTATAAGAGGACACACACGCTGTAAATATTGTTATGTCCTGAAGAAGACGGGGCTCCCGTCGAAACGTAGACAAAATAAACAGTTGTTTTTATGAAGGCGCATATACTTTTATACTTATAACGTTGCGGCAACCGAAGTTACCCTTCCATATTTAAGCCTGGTATATATATATATATATATATATATATATATATATATATATATATATATATATATATATATATATGCACACAAATGCACAATCCACGAAACACTCCAACGAGAAGCACTAGTAAATCACCAGCTGAGTTAGATAGTGAATTTATGCCCGAATTATCAGATAGGAAAGCGCGAGCGCAAGCACCAATTAAGACTTTTCACGAAACGCGAAACGCATGCGGCAAGCCAGAAAAGACGATCAGGGCGCGAAATGGGGCATGCACCAAGAAAAGAGATACATGCTGCTCACATGATATGATTGAGTTGAAACGAAGTGGCTCAAGCGTTACAAGCGATCTTTAAAAAAATCTGTTCAAAACAATATATTTTTAAAGATTTTAAACAACCTTCAAAATGCAACGCCTTCAAAAAGAACATCGAGTAATGAGAAGTGAAGAGAGTGGACGTTGCTCTAACCATTCACCCGTCGCCATTTTATAAATTGGAAGCACTGACGAGCTCTAAAAAAATTGAGAAAGCACGAGCGAAGTGATTGGGACGCACGAGCTAAATTTTAAATGCAACCGACAAAAAATATAAAGTATTTTACGCAGATACGTACCTAGCCGTTGAGTATTATATCGATGTTGCTTTGGTATCTTTCATCTTATTTTACTTACGCCAAATTCGACAGTGTTTCGGTCGACAGTGAAACCAAAAGAGCGTGCGTCTAGACGCTCTAGACTTGTTACCGCCGCCGGTGGGCGGCGCTTTTCTTCCGAAAGCTTTTGTGAAAATAGCCAAGCCAATAAGGGTTGAAAGTGGACCCCTCAAACCGGATGCCGTCAACTAAACGCAGCAACGCCATACCAGTGGGGAATCCTTGGGAGTTAGTCGGGGACAGTGTTTCGGCTAAAATTTGCTCATCATATATTCCGAAGAAGGGATCCTACAACAGCATACTGAAGACCCTATTTCGTGTGAAGCTAACCGCCCCAAAAGGTTACAAAACATAAGCATTTCCAATTTATACGCGTACCAGAAAAGCCGCAGCTTGTCCAGTTTTTTATTTGTCCGTTTTTCTTTAATTCACATCAATCATTCCTTATGGCACACAAGGCGAAGCACGGTAGACCAGCACGGTTCTTCGTTCGGTGATGGCCTCGACCGACACTGGAAGCTAAAAGCTTTCCCGTGTTGCTGCCTCCCTTTTCAAACATCAGCTTTCTTGCGGTTCACGCTGCGTGGCCTACAGGCGCTTAGAGTGACTTGGTTTTTGAATTAAAACTCGAGACATTCTCGCAACCCGAACTACAGAAGTTAAAGCAGGATTCTGATGTTCACTCAGTATTAATTCGTTCCGCTGCGTGGATTCATTGAATAGCAAAGTTAACTTTCAGTCAGAAATGTGAACAAAGTATCTGCTGTTAATTATTTTCTAACATAATTCGAACACCACCAGGAGGAGACAAAAAATTCTCCTGATGTGCCGCAAGCAAGGACACTGCATATTCACGTGTTTACTGGTTTACTATTTTTTTACTTTGTTGTATTTCCAGTGGTTCAGCATTCTGGAGGTGGCACGTTAAACATTAACCAAACCCTAGTGTAACCATACCCTTACGTATAAACCTAACCATTACGCATCACGAATACGCTTACAATCATCGATCATTTTGACTGTGCGCTTAGCGAACCCAATACCCAGTTTTAGGATCCAAATGAATACAAAGCAGGCGGACGGTACTTCGATATAAACGTAATCTGCCATTGGTTATCACCTTGTTTACAGGAATATTTTGTAAAGCGTGCAGTTCACAATGTTAGAGTATTACTAGGTTGCTTCGTGCCCTTTCCGATTCGCTATGATGAAAATAATTTGTTTGATTTTATATAAGCTTACATCACTGTGCACGTGTCCCTGGATGTGGAATGCAACACACGTGTATATTCGAAACTCCAGAAAACGCTGCTTGGGCTGGCAACACTGCCCAAATAGACAAATATGGCTGCGATAGGAAGGGCTGCTACGGATGCACTTTCGCTCTCGCTTAGAGCTACTGCTAAAATTTGCATATGCGGCGTTGAATCGCGGTGTTTTGTGGACAGTGAATGAGTGCTGTCTATCACATTATGTTATCGGTCTTAAGGATTTTAGTGACGAAAGAAGGGAAATAACTGCGTTGTGCGCGCAAATGTCCGCATTATATTTATTTGTTCTTTAAAGGTAAAGAGCCGTTTAAGGGAGCTGGTGGCTAAAGAAGACAGCAGGAGCCTCCGAAAGCTGCAACACTTGTACAAGGTGGAAACTTCCAAGTTAAGACAGCAGTCCTCTTATGTCGTTAGATCGCGCACTGGAAATATGAAATTAAGCATTTCCAATTTGCATTTTACAGGCAAGAACACAAAAATTAAAAGCGAACGTGCAGTGTACGTATGAATGAGATGGGCATTTAAAAGCCAGATTGGCGTGAGTCATGAAAACATGATTAAAATGTGAGAAGTGAATAACTACATGAAGCAAATCCCATTTTCTTTCAAGTAACCGTGTTACGTTTCCAGAAGTTGTTGACAGCTTACCCTAGGCTGATTCCCTTGTATAAATATATGTTCTTCACTTGGAAATTATTACATTGCTACCGAATTCAGTTCCTGCAGAGGGTCGGAAAGCACACTTGCGGGGCAGTGCGCGGGTCGGATGCCCCAAAAGCTCGAAGAAGTGCTATTTCCAGCAGATCCTTACTTTCTTGCGACCAGATAAAACTGCCAACTAACTGCGTGGAATAATAACAGAACAATAACTGCATACACCTCAGCACAAGGTTTTTGTTACTTAACTTGGCTATTGTACATGTAACGCATCATTTCTGTTCTGAAGTTACTGTGAGAACGCTGTTTGAGAGTTCTGTAACCGGCGTCCTTCATTATGGCGTTTCTCATAGTCCGAGTCACATTGGGGCGTCAAACCTCATACATTAACCACCAAGCAATGGTGACTACAACTCCTTCATTTATTTTCTATTTCAATAAAAAAAAGCATTATTGTACAGCAACTACGCGCATTTGCGGCACGAATACCAGAATTTGATGCTCCTTGTTTACATAAAAGAACTCCAATATGGTTGACGCCTCGTTTTTTTCTGGAATGTGATGATCAATTTGTATTGCACAAACCGTATGGTGCAGTTTGTAATAAGTCGTGTATAAAAGGGTTATGTAGCCGAACTAAATGCTCCACAAGATTCCGGCCTAGCCAAGGCTGACGAGCGTTGCGGATTTTCCCCCTGAGAAAATTCGTTGGACACACAACCAATCGAACGCACAAGTCATTTTAGGAGCGGAGGTACACTGCATGTCGGCTTAGTTCGGACACATTCATCTTCACGGATTCGCGCGAGCGCACGGAGTCAAAGAAGAGATACACAAAGGCGAGCGCAATCTAACAACTGGCTTATTTTTTCGAAAGCCTTCACTTAACAACCCTTCCATCTGCGCGATCAGGTAAAAAAAAAAAAGCTCGTCAAAAGCGCACACGGCACAAGCTCGTGATCACATGCCTTAACGTAGAGATGACGACAGCAAAATTTTTTTCCCAGGCAAGGCAACAGAGCAACGGAGCTGTTTAAGCTTGGAGTAGCGCCGTTGTGATCGGCGCAAAACTCGCAGGGTATGCGCCAGAGAAAGCCGGTATGTGCTAAGCAGCTTGTACCGTACCATAGCCACCCATAGTATAGTATATTGTAGCAAGGGAATGGGAAAGGGAAGGGGGGACTAGGAGGAGTGATACGAAAGTGATGAGGAAGGAAAGGAGGAGGGGACAGGGTAAAGTATGGTATAGCCGCGTTAGTATACTTTGTGCACCACAGGCGGAGGGTATGTACCAAGCAGCTCCTACCATAGCACATCCATGCATGGTATAGCCAAGCAAGGGGGTGGGAAAGGTATGTGAGGTTGAGGGGGAAGGAAAGGAAGAGGGAGAGGGTGAAGCTTGACAGAAGCTACTAGCATAGCATAGTCTCGTGCTACGTGACGTCACCAGGCAGAAAAAAAGACACTCGCCGCCATGGATGCGATCGGCGCTGACTAACACTCCCAGGTTTAAATGCACATATATACCCCATAAAGTGGACCGGAGGATGACCGCCGCCGGAGCTCAGTGATAGACCATCGGACTTGTTATTCGAAGGTCACAGGTTCGGTCCCTGCAGGCGGCAAGTAATCTTTTCGTGCGCTTCACTTTCTTCAGATTTATATCCTAATTACTACAAATAACATCCCCTGTACTTTCCTTGGCTTTATTATCTGTTAGTTTTCGTTAATATTATGTTTAACAAAGAAAAAAACGCCAGGCCTGCGCTGAAACCGCAGCACAGTCACAGCGAAAGCTGGAAGGGCAGCGTTTCTAGAGCCCGTTTAAGCTCTCTTGGGCCTACAATACAAGTAGACTAGAAAGGTACCCACTACGCCATAAATCACAATTTTTGTGAAGTTGGGAAGCACCTACTAAGCCATTATTCGTCATTCTGCGGAGAAGCGAGGCACCAGCTACACGTCTGTAAGGCATTATGTGCACTTTGTTGACGCGACGACTGATGACGATGAAGAATTATGGCTCAGCCCTTTGTAATGGGTTGGAAGCTTGAAACGGCCCACCAGTTATGTAATTTGCATTGGGTGACGCCCGCTCGCTATTTCCCTCTCCCGTCATGCTGTATAACATACGTTGACGTGGGAGAGAGACGGGGGGGGGGGGCGAAGAACTTTACTGAGACCCCGAGGAAATGGATCATGCGCTCATGGGCTTCCTTGGCAACCAATCCAAGTGCACTTGCGAGGAACCCACTACGCTATAAAGCATTGTAATTTTACTGAGACCCCGAGGAAATGGATCTGCGCTTATAGGCTCCCTTGGCAACCAATACAAGTGCACTTGCGAGGAACCCACTACGCTCTAAATCATTCTAATTTCTGAGAAGTAGGGCAGCAGGCACTGTGCCATTTTTCGTCATTTTACGGAGATCCGTGGTACCTGCTAAACGCATGTAAGGCATTATGCGCACTTTGTTGATGCTGTGCCTGATGGCGACGAAGAATTATGGCAGAGATCTTTGTAATGGGTTGGAAGCATTTCACAACCTACTCGTTGCGCAATTCGCATTGTGTGACGCCTGGTTACAGAATTCGCGTTGTGCGACGCTTGGTGCTTATTTTACTCTTCTACCACGCTATATTGCATATGCTAATGTGGTTCCTTCCCGACATGAAGCCTGTATAGGACCTTTTTGCAAGGCAGTTTCAAGCACCGGCATGGCTCAGAGGTTGAATACTGGGCTCCCACGCAGAGGGCCCAGGTTCGAACCTCGTTCCATCCTGGAATTTTTTCTTCTTTCGTTTTTTTTTTCTTATTTCGATCGATACTGGTTACGGACACCGGCGGCGGCGGCGGCGGCGGACAACTACGGCGCCAAAAACGGCCGGTGAAATGATCTCATAACAGCTTTCGCTGTAAAACGAGCCCTTAAGAGTCATCCTTCCTTCATACATAGTATAGTATCGCAAGGTGGCGGGAAATGAAAGTGAGAATAAGGCGGAGTGATGTGAAGGTGAGGAGGAAATGAGGAGGGGAGAGGGTAATGCATGGCATAGCCTTGCATAGTATAGTTTAGCAATAGGATGGGAAAGAGGAGTGAGGGTGAGGAGGGGGAAAGGAGGAGGAGGTGAGAGGGTAAACCATAGCATAGCCATGTACAACATAGTATAGCAAGGTGTGTGAAAGAGAAGCGATGATGAGGAGGAGAGACGTGAGGGTTCGGAGGAGGGAAAGGAAAGAGGGCAATATAGAAAGAGTTAGAGAACGCAAGAAAGATGGAACAAAGAAGAAGAAGATATAGTAAGATATAAAGAACGATGAAAGAAGAAGGAAGATGAAGAAATAAGTCAATCTGCGTTCGCCAAGTGGTGGCACTCGCTCGCCGGCTCCGCTGTTTACTCTGATTTCACACACGTGGTACTGACTTTAATTTTTTTTTATTTGCCGAGTGCTAGAATCCGCCGGTTTTCCACAGGACGATCAATTGCGAATCAGCACGCTGACATATAATGAGCGTGTCTGACGGATTTTGTGATCCTGTGGGACGTGTGTGAAAACTGGCGGGTGTGAGTGGACGTGACTGTGAGCATGAGTGAGTGCCTGCGAGTGCGAATAAAGGTGAGTACAGTGGGGAATCAGAAGCGTCGATGTTGAGTTGGTGTGAGTGCGCGTGATTGAAGAAGGAAATGAGTGGAAGTATGAACACGAGTATCTGTGGACAGGAGTAACATTCCGTATAAACGTAAGTGCCTGTTAGTGTGAGGAGACGCTACCGAGTAGGAACATGAGTGAGCACCGGAGACTGAGTAGGTGTGAGTGTGCGCACGAGTATGAACGCGAATGAGTACCCGTGAAGATGAGTAGACGTGAGTATGAGCATGAGTGAGTTCTAACCGACAGTGAGTGCAAATGACGCGAGTGAACGCGAGAAACAAGAGTTAAGGAACTTGTGCATGAACCTGAGTACCCATGAGTGTGAGGAGTGGTGATAATGAGCGTTAGTAAAGTGCGTATGAAAGTGAGTGAGTGTCTGTGAGTACGAATAGGCGAGAGTATCAAAGTGAGTGAGCAGGTGCAAGTGTGAGTGAACGCGAATGAGTGCGTATGAGTTTGAGTACACGTCAGTATGAACGTGAGTGAGTTCGAAGCCTAAAAAAAGGGACCATGAGGAGATGCGAAGCCGGGGACTTGCACGATCGCGTTCCGTTGGCGTTCGTTGGGCATGCTACCGACCTCGCGTCGTGGAACGCGAAGAGAAACGATACGCGCGTCGTGACTTCCCTCTAGCCTGGCCGTTAATTTTCACAGGGCGAGCGGTCAACGCGGTCGACGGGCGCGCGAGAGGGGGGAGCGTAGGAGAGGAGAGAGTGGGGGAGCTGGCGCTCATCGCGGCGTTGCGCAGGAGAGAATGAGGCGCGCGAGGGTGGGGAGTGGAGAGGGGGAGTGAAGAGGAGGAGGGATAGTGGAGAGGAGAGAGGGGGAGAGGGTGTGTGTGGAGAGGGTCTGCTCATGCCCAGTAAGGGTAGTCACGCCACACACCACCACCACCACCGGATTGAAGTCCGCCACAAGCAAGATGATTCGCATCTAATAAGGGTGAGTGAGTGTGAATGAGTGTTCTCTTGTAGTGCCGACCTATGCTCTGCACTCATAGTGCACAGGTACCAGCTTATTAGTGTAGAACTGACAACGTTTCAATGCTACACAAATGCATGCGACAGTAGTACAAATACTGTAAGCATGTAATGGTGTTGTGGCATCATTGAACCTTTACACGAAAAGAGGACAGGAAAAGCGAAAAAAAAATTGCAGTTATCGCGAGCCAGCGGCAAAAAGATACACGCATAACAGTTGCCCTTCGCAGTATTATGTGGCTCCAAATCGCACATGTTTTAATATAAATAAAGAGCGTAGTAAGAAACGGAGCTAACTTACTTTTAAAGCAAGGCCTAATAGGAAATTCACGCTATAATTTTGATAAAATCTGCCCACTTCCAGATGTCATACACAATAAAAGTTTGTTCAGGAAGTTACAAGGGGTCACTTTAGAGAGTCCTCAGAACTACTGACATACGCACAAAAAAAAAGTAAAAAACCGCTAGTCTTGGAAATCCGCCAAGCTGGATAAGTGCACGAAGGTACCAATGAAAGTGAAACTCACGCGTTATGCTCTCTCATGGCAGGTATCTTTTTTCTTTTGCGATGCCATCTGACTTCAGTAGAACAAGTTGAATTGGGCGTTTCTCATTCGTGTGAAGTCAAAACGGCCATAGAGATCAGTTAAGCAAACACTGAACAGTCCAAAATGGTTTTCCACTCCATAAACTCTCGCATTCAGTCGTCAACAAGCTCGCGCGAGAACTAGACCGGGTATCATTTCGCAAACTCTCGCTCTGTATGGCCTGCTAATGCGCGACATGCGACGGGCCCCATTTAATTAACGGCGAGCACCGCGTTTGCGCTCCAGTGGGCTGTAATCTCTGCGTTGTGTTTCTTTCGGTACTGCCACTGACACGGTATATAGGGTCATTCTAGCTGTGGGCACTGCGATAATTCAATTACGCAGAAAGCCTCGTCTACCCGGTTCATTACGTTCACCTTGTGCTTTGAATGAAAGAGAAAGGAAATGAAAACAGGGTACGCAAGGATCGAAGACTGCAGAAGTTATTATACTCACCATGCGAATGCTCCATGGCGGAAGCGGGAAAGGATCCAGAAAACTAACGCCTCGTGCTGACCTCTAGCGGCCTCCTTCGGTGCTCTGCCGCCTTTCAGGTCGAAGCGGCACTGGCGAATCTTGAGAATTCGCGATGCACCAATGGAAAATGTAAATGAGCTAAAAGATGCGTACGGACGAAAGATGGGGAAGAAAGACAGTTGAAAAGCCGCAGTGCAGATTGACACTGGCCACTACACCGCACAGAGGATAATTATCCTGCAGTGAGCACACGGTACGTTGCATAGTAACAATTTTCATTTGTCCAACGAACGTTAATATTGCAATAGCAATTATATATACACTTTAGGCGCATTTCTGCCGACGCTGTAAGGTTACGTATAAAGTCTAACTCCGCTAACACCGCACAGCGCATCGTATGTACCATGTGCCAGTAAACACGTGCGAGGTCATCCGATTATCGCCGCTAAGGAGGAGAGGGAATGCGGCGGACGTCTCTCGTCGCACGAGGGGCCCACGGGAGTTGTCCCGGAGAAAGGGCTGCGTCGCTCCGGCGGTAGCCCTGTCTTGTAGGCAGGAAGTACCAGACGGCCAAATAACAAGTCACTGGCACTTCATGTATAAATGTTATAGGGCGCTAAGTGGTTAATGTCGCGTATTTCCCCGCCTTGTCCTATGTCATAAGAACGTATATCTCTTATACAATATATATATATATATATATATATATATATATATATATATATATATATATATATATATATATATATATATATATATATATATATATATATATATATATATATGAGACCGACAGGCCAGTTCTCTTTGTCGTCTTCTGTATGCAGAATATCTGGCTCTTGATAGGTTCGCTACGTAGCTATGTATATATATATATATATATATATATATATATATATATATATATATATATATATATATATATATATATATATATATGTATATATATATATTGAGAGAGAGAGACTTCCTCAAACGCTGTAAGCGGCCGTTGGCGTCGGCGGCGCCAACGCGAGTGATGCAAGCAATCATTATCATGTGATACGTCACCCTATGACGTCATTATGTCGTAACAAGTCGCCAAAATTTGTGACGTCACATCATCTGGAGTGGCGTGATGACTTCATCGCATGATATCGCTCTTGGTCAAAGGTGGGCCGATTCTTGAGGAAGTGCAATACCACGCTGGTTGCGGAAAGCTTTCCGAAGAGGGGGAGGGGGGGCAGGAAAGAAACAAGCGGAAGGACAGGGAGGTTACACACTTCTTAGGCCGGCTGCTACCCTGCGCAGTGAAAAGGGGAGATAAATGGGAAGAGATTAGAGGCGCTGATCAATACGCTCCTGTTGTGTGTGTGCCCATCGCTTCAAGCACAACGAGCTGCCTTGCTCGCCGCACTCCGTCGCCAGGGTATTCCTGCGGCTACACGGAGGGACCTCCTATTCCCTGCACAGCACCACACCTAGGATTTCAAGGCGGTTCTTCGCTTCCTTGAGGAGGCTGGACTGGCCAGCCGGCTATAGTAGCCGCGTCCTCGGTCATGGACAGCATTCCTCCTCTCCTTCTCCTCACTCTTCTCATCTTTATCCCCCTTTCTCCTACAGGCGCTGAGCCGTGCTCCCAGTTAGGGTTGCAGAAGTCACGCCTTTTCCTTTCCTCAACCTCTCCTCCTCATCAATACGCTCGAATGAGAAGAAAAAGAACATCCTTGTCGCCTTCCCGTCGTCTTAAACAAAGAGATAAGGGACCGTGTCACCTTTTAGGGACGTAGCTCCTCTTAGTCTAACCTTGTCACGTCTCCGTTGTCCGGCGTAAGCGAATCTCCCGTATGATGCAATAGATGGCGCTGTCTCATAGAAGTACATACAAACTTCAAATCGGGGACGATATTCTAGATGGCGCTGCACACAATCTCGGTCGTCATCCCCATTTCTCGTCTCATTTTCTAGATGGCGTTGGTCCAATAGAATTGTGTGCAATATGGCGCTTGTGTGAATTGACACTACATGGCGCTGGAAGTGCCACTGCTCTCCGATTGGCTGCTGCGCGGGCTGCGCGGGGATGCGCGGGGAGCGAGCGCCTCTCTCATTCTCCTGGATCGTCGCCGTACGTATCGGATCGTTGGCGGAGCATGGACGATGCGCAGCGGCGGGCGCTCGCTCGGCGGCAGCCAGGCGGCCCCCGTGACGGTGCGCGCCAAGAACGCCGCTGCGAAACGGGCTGAACGAGAAGCGAATCCCGAGACCATGATTGCTTCAGGAGCTTCGCCCGAGCTCTTCATCATTCACCCGTGGATATGCTGTAATTTTTTTTGTCTCGACGGCACTAAACACACAGTATAGAACAAAGAAATTATACGAGCTTGTCAAGTGGCTCACTCGCTTCAAACGCCCGGACCCTCGTCACAGACTCTTTAACGGGTGCAAACTTGACGTGTTGCACTGTGGGAGGTAAAACGAAAGTCTAGAAATTCTGTCACGCATAGCTGTAAGTGCACAACTTTCGGAAAGCTGCTGCCATGTCTCATTGGTAGATTATTGTGTGTAACGCCACGTACTCCGAGAAGGAAAAGAGACAGCCAGAAATCATCGCGTGCATACACATACAAAAAAAAAAAACAATCGCAAGATATAGCGAACTCTCATTTCTTGGAGCTCAAGTGCACTTCGTTGATGAGGTCCCTGTTTGTAATGTACCGCGTGCCATAAATCTTTTCGTGGAGTACAGTTGCTTCAGTGGATAAGAAGAAAGTGTGTTTTAATCTTTCAGTTCACTGTTTTTGGTGTTCTCCTGGGCAAGAGGCTTGGAGTAGAGTTTGCACCGACCGCATAATACGGGTGTTGGAAGAACGTTGATGGATCTGCCGTATTACACTGAGCTTCAAGTGTAATTGGTATGCTGTGAGAAAGAAAAACGTTCAGGCACGAAAAAAAAAATAAAACAGGCTGCTGTTGGGTACTGGTTTTCCTTAGTTCCACTTCCTAATATATTGTGCTGAAGCGAATGCCTTTTATGTTCTCTTATCCGCGCAGTTTACTTGCGCAACTTCACTCGTTTGTGGGCGCTTATTTTTCAACTCGCACACATGTCCTTGGCGCCCTAAAAGTGGCCAAAATACTCATTTTTCCTGAGTGCGAGGGCGTCTATTTAAGCGGTTGACATATTTTGAATGTTTGTATTTGAGATGTTTCTAGTGCGCCTGCTCTATCATGCTTTGAATGTAGTTTTGATATGACTCCGGTATGTTTCAACATCTACAAGACGATGATTATAATACCGCTTTTTTGAAGCTACGTGGCAGATTACACAATCACCCGATGCTCATAAGATTATAGAAGAAATCAACACTTGTTGATGTAAACAACAAGCGTTCATTAAGATGCACTTTTACCAGCATAATTAAGGACTCTGTAAGTACGCACAACGGAAATAATTTCGCATGAACCGAAATACTATACCCCCGAAATTTCTGCGGACCTTTTTAATGTAGTCTTTAACACAAACCTTCGCAAAGATTACTTTCAACAATCTCCTGTCTGAATTAAAGTCATCTACTGCACACTTTCGCGTAAAACTATAGCGCATGTAAGCAAGCTTTATAGACAGTAAATAGAACCTACCAAGCTTGAGGACGAATCCGTAAAAACAGACAGACAGACAATGAACTTTAATAAAACCCGTAAAAAGTCTCAAATATATTCAAATGTAACGTTTGGCTGATGCTAGTATCTTTAGAGATTCCATATGTGCTGCATAATATTGGCAATTAGAGACACTCCCAGCCAGCACCTGTCTATTGATGATGGACACAACTCAAAATCTACTGCTAAAACAGGGACCGATTGTATGAGGAGAGCGATCTCTTCACGCTATTTCGTATTTTCTAAGCCTATTTTGCGCGGTCCACACCAACCGTCATTCGCTACATCGAGCTCGTCCAGGTTTTGACACCTGCAAGCTGCATCATTTCTGCTCCCGCAGAATGACTGGGCGTAACCACGCTTTAATTCTAGCCATCGTGAGGGAGCTTAGATTACCTCAGTATTATTCAACATAATTCAGAAAGCAATTCTGAGATACTCACAGAATGCACAGTTCTCCCAAATTCTTCAGTGCCTATTTAACCATACACATGTTTATGGTGTGTGGTTCACTTGCCATTTGCCGTTGAAACTGTACATGTATGCGAGCCAGTGCTACGGGGTAAGCGTGCCGATGTTTTTTTTTTTTTTTTCGTGCAGAGCAGCTTACAAAAAATGCCGACCAACTAGAGGGCAATAGTTTCGCTTTAAAGGGATGTGAAATCTAACGGCCACATGTCTTAATATTTTTGAATCACTAATTCTAGGTCCCTCTGGGATAACTGACGACATTCGACGCCATGCATAGTTACTGGCTTTAGGAGGGTCTATTGTTTACTATTCTAAGCGCGAAGCTTCAGCGAGATACAGATTTCGGTGGTGGTGGCGGAGGCGGCTTGGTACTCGAAACAACCCGGCGCCGGCGAGTGTGCGTAAACGCCTGGGTACACAAATTCGGCTCTCGAAGGTGCTCCGACAACATGCGTATTTGTAGGTGCCGTTTCCTTATAATTGATGCTGTCTATCATGTGCTTGTTGGTGATCAGCCCTTTCTTATATGAAAGCCTTATCTTTTATCGAGGTCACTTTTCATTTTTCGTTCCGACATTTCACTGCTGCCTTTCATTGTTGGATTTCGTTGCTTCCGTGAACGTCGTTGTTGCCTGTAGCAACGGAAGTGTTGCGCTGTGGAGCGCGTGGGTGCTTTTCTCCGCATCGAGGTAGGAAACAGTCAACAGTTAGAAGGGCAGATTGCGCAATGCAGTAAAAAGAAAGGAATGAAAAAAAAGGAAGTAGTAGGCCAGGCCCACACACGCCAAGCTTCACTTAGTCCCATTTTGCCGATAGGGGAACGGCTCCTAACTTTTTGTCGCAGATTGCTTTTAAACTATTAGACGCAAAACTTGATGGTCCTTTAAGGAGAGCAGAGACAGTTCGACGCTAACATTACGAATGCCTCGTTGGTTGCCTATATTCGTGAAGCAGAGCAGTGCGGGGCACTATCGAAGATACATGTACCTTAGCTACTACATTAGACACTCTTTGTGCATCTTGTATGTGTATCGCGATACGTCTCACAAGGCGTGTGTCAGTATTCGTATTTCCGATACATGAATCAATGTATCGTGTGCTTTAAAATACAAGTACTCTCATCGCAAGACCACACTGCGAAGCAATAGACGTCGTCTGAACTCCGCTTCTCAAGGTGATTTGCGTCAATAAGCCACTGAATAAAGCTAAAGGCAGTGACATTCTTTCATCTTTTCACCAGAGTCCGCCAGCGATAACAGGCGATAACGTCTGCGCGCCCCGATTGGTGGTGCAGAGTCACGTGGTGGCGCTCCCGCCATCGCAACAACAGCAAGCGCGGGAACGTCTACGCCCAACCAAATTTGTTTTAAGTGCGTAGCACTTTAAGGGCCCGGATTGTTGTCCATTCAGACATCTCATGTGGCGTGGTCACGCTCAATATCAAGTGGACATTACAGGCCTAAAACAAGGCTATCCATGCTCAAAACGAGATTAAAAAAATTGAACAAGGTCTAAAATAATACAATTGGCAGAAATAACCAAGAAGTGCTACGTGGCAATAATTAACTAAGAATAGCTAAAAACACTTCGGAAACATGCGGGTGACTCCTGCCCCAGCCAAGAGACGGCGCTACCGCCTCGCCCAGCGCTTCATTGCTCCTCCCACCGGCGCTTCTTCGGCGCTACATGTGAAGGGGGAAACAAGTTGACGGAACTCGCTGCAGATGACAAGCATCTCAACTGTCAGACGATTGCAATTCCATAAACACCTCGCTCTAGTTCATTAGCGCGGCGTGCTTATGGTCCACTTGTGTTATTTTTACCAATTGGTTTTTATTCTCCAAACTTCTATTTAGGACATTTCCCCTCATTTTTTAAAATTTTTCATTGGCTTAAGCCCGGCATAGACTTGTGCAACTGGCTTCTCCCCTTTTATTTTTGTTTAATTTTCTCGCACGGGGGACACACTAAAGCTGTAACAAGCAGGAAGTCGGTAAAGCGCAGCAAAAAATAGCTCGCACATGTCTCACAGGAAGTTGGCGAATCTCCCTAACAAGAATCTACTCGTACCGGGGAAACCCTACATGCTTACATCAAGCATTCACGTCATCGACGGGCTGGTAAACGGAGCAGTGCGAAATCTATACGAACGAGAATAGCTGGGTGCCCGTGCTACGTATTTCCTTAGGTTTCACAGGAGTGGAGCTGCGTTTAGTGCTGCATTGACAGGTTTTTGAAACTTTTTAGTCGTGTCAGTACCATGACACTTGCTCTTAGCCACTGTTTCGGACCGCCTACTCCAATGCGTGAGCCGTCTATCACGCGAATTTCTGATGCCGCTATGGTGTGGTTATCGATGTTTCTGTTGCATAGAGCTTCGTTACGGAGTCTGAAGAATGCAAGAATGGGGTTGCTTCGCGTCTCGTGGCTTTCACACATCGGTGAACTGAAGGATATAGAACATGCATGTTCGACTTACACATGATACGATACATATATGCAACCAAGTTCTGAGAAATGTAGCATCACCGGTACCGATGCTCGGTCTATAGAACAAGCATCTACTTAACAGAATATATCTTCGGGTACCATATCGTTTTATTCCTGCTACCTTTAATTACAGAGTTTTTTAATCAGTGACTTAGCACAGTGGGTTTTTTAGTTGTCCTTCTGCCTCTCGTGCATTACCTAGGCGTTTGTGTGTTTTTTTTTTTTGTTTTGGTCTGTTTACTATACGTCTTTGGTGACATACGGCCAAAATAAGGTATCTGATTTAAATATACCTTCAAATGTCTACGTTATTTCTACTATTGTTTACATATTTATAATGTACTTGAGCTTACACTTAAGTCAAGGCGATGTAAAGTAAAAATATACAATCTCGGCGTGCCTCGGCTACAAAGTGAAAAAAAATTATCCTCACTGCTTATTAAAATCAGGAAATTGAGTTTGCATTATAATAATGGAAATGATAACGCGCAGACTCCTGCGTTCTCTATATATATTGCAATCGATTTCCAATAAGCTTTGGATGTTACCAACGCCGCCTCTACCATCTTCACTTTAGGATAGGGTATAGGAACTCTGTTTCCTCTTGTGAAAAGTAGTTTCTACTAAGATGACACTGAAAAATGACTTCTTTCCGCGCACTGATTCAGCACGGACAGCCATCAAAAGCAAAGAACGTACTAAACTAGAATATATTTCGGAGACGACCTAGTTCTGAATAAAGAAAGATAAAAGGAAGAATGTCTTTCAACACTGTTTTAACAGCAGACACGGCTCTTTTTACTTGAAGGTCCAAGAAGGGTCATTAAGTGAAGTGGTGTCTTTCTTAAAGGAACCGGCCCATATATTGTGCTGCTGAGCTTCATAGAATGTTTGTTAGTTATTTGGGGGGGGGGGGGGTGAGAAGCGGAGTTGGGCTATAAGGGGCGGAAGGAACTCGCCATGTTTCCGGTCTAGGCAAGGGTCGGTAGTCCTGATCCAGAAGAAATAATATGCGAACATCGCCTGAAGTATATTTTTCATGCATTAACAGTGTGAAGGTCTCTCCGGATGTGCCTACGTATCATTCTGGACGTATTCTGCCACGATTAAGACAGATTTGAAATTTTCTCGGAAAGCAAGTAAAGAAAACATGACCAATTGAGATATACTCACTGCGTGACAATGAGGCTACTATGTGTTTGACGGGACAGCGAGTATATAAACAGAACGTACACAAAGGAGACCTTTTCAAGCTCTCGATTCCCACGCTTGTCACTGTTGTCGACAGAGTACATATGATGATCGTAAAAGAACTTTCAGAAGGTACGATGCAAAAAGGTCGTCATAGGCACCGGACAGTCGAAGACGTCATTTTTCCTGAAGGGCACACGGCAACGAGGAGGAGCGTGCTACGAATTTTGCTGATATTTCTGCGAGACACTGGGCTAGCTGTCCAGCACGTGGTGACGGACACTTCCAATTCAGGAGATGCTCAAGCGGAACAATTGCCGGCCATGCAGGCCAGGCTAACCCCGCCTGCTGCAACATCACCACCTATGAAGCGAGGTCATCACGTGGCATTTCAGTGGGTTCCCGCACTCTTAAAAAAATGGAGTGACCCTCTCTCCTTTAAGGGAGAAACGGCGATGTCCCAATGTTCGTCCTCAAATGGAGGAACTTTCCTCCCTTTTCAATTGAGAAACAGCTCCTCCCCCGTCAAAATCAAGATGGCTGACGCCAAGCCAGTGAAGCGAGAAATAGATTTAGGCCAAGCGAGTGCATCGATTCTCGACTGTTAAAGAGTATGCGGCATTGTTAATCACAAGAAACGGTCCGGCTCAGCTTAATATCGAATGATATGACAATAAAATCAAGCAGACAAACCTGTCGTGATGAAAACCTCGCGAAGCGGAACAACGGAACTCGTACGTTTCGCTCGGCCAGCGAGGCGGCGTTCGCTTTAAAAGAGACGGATACTGCAAAGGGGCTCTCACGCGGAGGCTGTACGTTAGGCTTGCTGTCTTTATTTGTCGAAGCATCACACGGTGTAGCGACGTTATCCAGGCGTTTACGGAGAAATAGGCCCTGACATGTGCCTCTAGAATGTACTTCTTAGCATCAAAACATCCCGGCGCAGCAGAGTGTAGTTTCGATAGATAGATGTTCAACAACATATAGGTAGGTGGACCAGTGAAAGCGCCACAGCCGTGAAGTAGGTGGTAGCTGGCGCCATCTAGAGGGATTAAATGATACTAAAAAAAGGCGTTTCGGACTGCGGCGGCGTACGTTGATACTACGCTGTGGCATTTCGGCGAGGTGGACTCATTCATGAACTGCTCAAGGACACCGGAAGGTTGATACACATTTTATTGATACGGACACGTTCACTAGACAGACACATAGTACACACACTCACTGAATTCAATACACAACTCATTCATATGTATACAACCTATAACATGAACAATTCGTAACAGAGGCATTCGTACAGACGTGTTTACACATACACCTCTATGAAGCGCACACCCTTATATAGTCACTGAATTACGGTGGACCATGGTGCCACAAGCGATGCGCCATTTTCCTTGAACTCTTTACCATTTCACGGCTGCAAACCAATATAGGCACACATTATTAAAGTGTAGCTATGGCTTAGCCAAGCGCACCAGTTAATCTAACGCCGCATAATATATTAATGAACAATATAATTACAGAGATGATTACGTTAATGCGAAAACGACCATATCGAAAACCGTTCATACCATTCCGATGCCTTTTTGATGTAGCGCCATATTTCGACAGCGGCCACAGATAAAATTTCCCTCTTTGATTTCTTTGTTTTTTATAGTTACTGTGGGATGGCGCAACATGCAGTTCAGGTTCTGTCGCCTTCGTCGCGTCGACTTCGTTGAGTGGTTTGGCGTTGACACCTGTTCACATTCTATTTAAGCGTTGACCACAAGTATGACGATGAGCCATGGATTCGTTCAACTGCTAGCCCTTCAATGACCAAGTTTCTGACACGTTAACGGCGGTCTCAGTTGTGTATACGTGCGTCGCAACGCGGGTAGTGCGAAGAATCAAGACAAGATGGCCTCGCACCGGAGGGTGGTCATTCGAGAGCGATGTCAGTGGCTCTTGGCATTGCGGCAGCTCGATTACTTCAATAGAGAAACTAGCGCTACACCGTGCAAGTTATGGAAAAAAGCGCTACCCACACAACGTGTTCTGTAATATTTCAGTGCGCTGTACCTACATGCTACTCTGCTGCTGTTACGTCATGGTATTCACCTGGCGTGTCAAATTGCGGCCAATGTGCGACAACTGTGTGTTTGTCGTTGTGGCGGTGGTTAGTCTTGCGTTGGATTTAAAATACTCTTTTCACAAAGGTGGGTGAGAGTGTTAGTGATTACCTACTGTGCAGAGCTGTCATTAGAAGCGCATTTTGTATTGAGTTTCGCACGCCAAAGCAAAATCCTGAGAATGAGAGATACATACTGCACGCGTGCATAAGTCCGTTCTAATTCTCAGTGATGGCATGCGTAATACAAAACGCATGTGATTGAGAATTTTGGCTTAATTGATTGAAGTCATTGACTTATTTTTCAGATATGTGCAATTATGATGCCGTGTAACGTTAAAATGCGGCCACGGCGGCCGCATTTCGTTGGGGGCGTAGGGCAAAGAACACCCATGTGCTTATGTTCGGGTGCACGTTAAAGAACCCCAGTTGATCGAAATTAACCCGTAGTTTCACACTACGGCGTGCCGCATAATCATGTGGTGGTTTCGACACGTAAAACTCCAGCAATTATATATTATCGTACTTTCACGCATGCACTGTCCAGTGGTATCACGTTTGATAAAATGTAGGAAAAATTAACTTTCATGCTTCTTCTTATTGTTTGTTGTATTGATAAGTGCTATATGTGCTGTGCAAAACTAAAAACGCGTGCTCTTGTCAAGTATGTTAACGCCGAAAAAAATCAAATTATTGATGTACAGTCTAAGGTGTTCATTAAAACAAGACTGTTTTGTGAAGCGGCACTTACTGTATTTATGACAAGCAGATCTTGCGCAAATGTATACAAACAACACGAGACACACGTAAGTATGCGGCGCATCGCGAACACGCCGGGCCAAGTAGAAGGTCTTGGTCAGTTCGTTGTATCCCGTAAGTCGATCCCGGTCCGCGAACTCTTCAGTCTATGCAGAGCTCAAGCGGTTACCTGGAGACAGCTGCAAACTAACACTTACCCTAATCCACTGCTATATCACCGAATATACCACGAGATCTATAACACCAGCATCTGTAAGGTCTGCCAGACAGACACAGCTACGCTTAAGCATATGCTAAGGGAATGCGAGGCTAAAGCCAAACGTATTAATCCCGATGCTCTCTCGGAGAGGTGGGAAGTCGCTCTGCGCAGCTCCAAGCTCGCCGACCAACTCTGGGCAGTCCAGCAGGCCCGTGAAGCGGCAGAGAGGCAAGGCCTTGACGTCCCGACATGGGAGACCTGAACCCGGGCCGTTAATCTGCCGAACAAACAATAAAGTTCATCCATCCATCGCGCACACGCCGGGCGTTAAGAAAAGAAAAAAAAATGCCACACACGTTACTCAACACATAGAACAAAAATTTCAGTGGCTTAGCTAGGCTATGCCAGGATATACGTAGCGTGAGGAAATGTTCAGCTGATTATTCTTAGCTTTCCAGATTGTCTAGGAATAGCTCGATTGCGATGCTTACTGCTGCTCCAATGACACACACACACACGGTATACGTATTATGTGGCACATGCATATTTATTTTTGGTCAACGTCACGTTGCTTCTCTATTGCCACAAAGACGGCTCGGTAGTCAATGAAGTAACACGCTTCCGTCTCTATGGCCCCAACACAGTAACCGCTAATTGCCAGGCAACTACTTCGGGATCCGATGAGATAAGCTTCTCGGCTCTTCTGCGCCGTCGAGCAGCATTTGCGCTCTCTTCTCCATGGCGTTATCCACCTGCAAACGCCAGTCAGAGGCGCTATCAAGCGGCCTCGGCGCAGTGTCAGACGGCGACTGCACAGCGAAGGCGAATAGGTGCTCGCGCACTGACGCCACTCTGTCTACGACGTCACTCCTCTCGAATGCGGCGCAGACCAGCCGCGGCGAGCCGCCCTACGTAGCAGAGTTGCGCATAGGTCCGGCTAGCAACCACAGCTATGCGGTGAAGTCGCACTTCGTTTTTGCAGGCGACATGCCTACCATGTCGCCGATTAACATGTCAGGCGTGTCGAAGACCGGCGATAAACATTGGCTGTTGATGACAAGTGTTAATTCAGTTCGCTGCCGCGGCGGCGTCGAGAAATACAAAAATTAGCCCGAGCGTCAGCTTCCCCGCAATGCATGGTTGCTAGCGGCCGTTTGGAAAACAGATGCGCAACTCTGCTACCTAAAGGTAGCATATACAGTAACTCTAGCCCGCGGCGGTGTCGGAGAGCGCGTGAGATGCCAGCTCCGGTGACCCAGCTGTGTGACATCACTGATACTCGCGCATGCGCAGCACGCTTCACGCGAAAAGGGTCCCGGCTAGGCAAGTGTAGCTAACGCAACAAAAACAATGAACGTCACTCGTGGACTGCTCGCATCAATCCTAGGTACAAGTAATTGGCCGAGGTCGGGTAGCGACGGCTGCCGAGTGAGCGCGAAAGGGCGGCCGCTCTCTGCAGCAAGGAATCACGACGTAACTCGGCGCGCGCAAGCCCACGTGGTTGAGGAGAAAAGTTTCTTCATTGGAGCTTGCCGCAAGAGGGCGCGACGAGTAAAGCGTCCGTAGAGTTACTCTATATGCTACCTTCAGGTAGCATATGCAGTAACTCTAAGCGTCCGCAAAGGAGAAAATCGCTGCTCCGAAGGAGGAACGGAGCCCGTTGCTCCGTTCCTCCTTAAAAAAATAAATATTGCCTTGATAGACTTTCCTTCAGACGATAGTTCGCGTTGCCATTCTAAGATCGTCTGGTGCGACGGGAGCCAGTCATGAAGGCTGGCCAGCAAGCCGCTAGCGACAGCCTGTGCGCGCTGTTTCGAGGGCAGTTACAAAGAACATGTTCGATGGTTTCCTCGGGACAGCAATGACTGCACACAGCACTGTCATCCATGTTGATTCGAAAAGCAATACTTCTTAAAAGTGACGTCAATCTGCAGTCGGCAAGGTATGTCTTATCTAGTCGAGAAAGTCCAGATTGGGTCGAAGGTCTCGTATCCTTCTCTGAATAAGTACCACTGGAATAGTGCCCTTGGCGCAGCGACACATGGTTTCTTATAATCAGTAATCGACGACAATTAATTGTAAGATCGTGTATGATGAAAAACCGGGAAAGGAAATATTGTTCCATTTGCAAAACTACAACGAAGCTTAATGCAGTTAGGCTCACGAATTATAACCAGAGTGGGAGGCGACGGGTTGAGTCGTGCCTAGGAGCTATTTAGTGTGTGTACGTAAGAGACTCATCCAACACTAACATTTCAGCTTCTGACTACTACCGTTTTAGGATTTTTTAAATTAATAACGCCACAAGGCAATCGAAAGGCTTTGTAAGTGTGGATAAACCTACATAGCAATTACTACTAGCAATAAGTATATAGCAATAACTAAATACACCTACAGAACAATAACTATTGGCTTGTTTACTGTTCCTTAACCATGCATTCCTGCAGGCAGCTGTTGTATTTTTGCAAGACGTAAGCACTTTAAAAGTTTCTTTCGCATGTTATTGCAACGCACAGATGCACAACAATTTATTCCCTCGTTGTGCTACAATAACGAAAGAGAAAAGTCAGTAGTTAAAACGGCCAGATGCATTTTTATGGCGTTTGTTTGTGTGTACTAATGCAGCTGGAGTGCAACTACCAGTGTGTACCAAGGCAGAGGTTGTGCAGCGGAACATGGATTGAGACCGGTTTATTGCTGCAAGACATTACGAAATGCAGGAGAATGACGACGAAGTGTCTCTTCAGAGAACGCTTCTGCTTTCTGCTCCGAGCATTTTAGATGCAAAGTATCTTATGGCGGAGTTCAATCCGGTGGTGGTGTGCGGCGTGACCACGCTTACTGCGCGTGCGCATACCCTCTCCGGACACCTCCTCTCCACCCCCCTCACCAACCCTCCTCTCCCCTTCCCCTCTCCCCTTTCCCTCTCCCTTCCCCCTCTCCACTTCCATTCTGCCCTCCCCCTTTCCACACATCCTCTGAAACGCGGGTTAGACCTTGGCCAGACATGCCGAAATTCTCTCCTGCGCAACGCCGCGATGAGCACCTGCGCATGCGCGTCTCCTCCCCCTCTCTCTCCTCTCCTACGCTGCCGCCCTGTCGCGTGCCTGTCGACTGCGTTCCCCGCTCGCCCTGTGAGAATTCACGGCCAGGCTAGAAGGAAGACAAGACGCGCGTAGCGTTTATCTTCGCGTTCCACGACGCGAGGTCGGTAGCATGCCCAACGAACGCCAACGGAACGCGATCGTGCAAGTACTCCGGCTTCGCATCGCCTCATTGTCCCCTTTAGCGGGAAATGTTTATCAAGTTTTTCGCTTTTTCCGGGAAGCGCTGCTCCCTGCCCCAGGGCGACGGACGCGGAGTCTTCCCCTGGTCAGCCCAGCCAGGCTCTGCCATGGAGAGCTCCTTGTTAAATCAGCGCGCCTGGCCCAGAACCGGTGAGGCAACGGTGAGAGTCACTACTTAATGGCTGTGAACGCGGAGCCTTCTGCGGCGCTGTCCGGCCGGAGATCACCTTTGGCAAGCTCGTCGCGAAAACGAAGCACCTGTTCGAGCACCAGCGAGGACACGGAACTGTACTCGGCCACTGGCGACGACTCGTCGGATGACAGCTTTGAGACCGTGAGAAGCAGGAAGGCAAAAGGAAGAAACATCAAGCCGTCTTCACCAGCGAGGACGTTAACGTCTAAGTCAAAAGAAGAACGCTGGCCGCACAACATCCTATTCATGCCCGAGGACTCCACCGTCAGCCTTCGAGCAGTAAACAGGCAGCTCTCTCTATGTACCTTGAGGGGGTTGCACCGAACGAAATTAAGGATATCTGGGTGAACACGCGGAAGAATATTCTAGCCTTGGACACGACGACTGCCAGCGCCTTAGACAATCTTCGCAAAATATCAGATTTGGGAGACATCAAAGTTCGACCTGTCATTCTAATGGACGGCGCCTGCGTGGCGGGAGTAATCTACGACATTGATTTGGCCATAGCAAACTCGGACCTCCCAATTCTTATAAAACCAGCGAACGAGGGAGTTGTCATCGCGAATGTACTTCGCCTCGGATACACGCGCTGTGTAAAGATTATGTTCAAAGGAGATTCTATTCCGTCGCATGTCAAGGTTGGACACTTCCGACATCCTGTTCGGCCATTTGTCCCTAAACCACTTCAGTGACATAACTGCATGAAAATTGGGCACGTCAAGAGTGTATGTACAAACACCACAGTATGCCCGCGATGCACTGAGCCGCACACTGCAGACGCATGTCAGGTAACAAGTCTGAAGTGCGGAAACTGTGATGGTTCACATGATGCTGCCTCTAAGGAATGCCCGCGGATTAAGAAGGAAATCGCCATTATCAAACAAATGATTAGGGACAATTCAACCCACAGAGAGGCTGCTGAAAGGGTACGGTGTCGGCGTAGTCGCCGACGGAGGCATGTGAGACAGGGTGTTGCGCATAACCCTTTTCCTTCGAGCACGAGTAAAGTAGTAAGCACGAGGCGAAATGAGGTGGAGAAGCTCGCAGCTGCGGATGAATGGCCTACGCTTCCGCGTACGCAGCCTGCGAAGGAGCCACCTCCGAGGCCTCCCCGCCCTACACCTTCCACCGAGTCTACTTCAGTTTAGGATGTGTCAAGGGTCGATCGACAGATCATCCCGATGCTGCGATCCCTCGTTGCTGTCATGGCAGACCTACTAAGAAGCCTGGGAACTCCAACCGCTCGAAGCGGGCTACAGATGTTGGACGCGCTGAGCCCAGTCCTCGCCTCCCTCGCGTAGAGCCATGGCAGGAGATCAACAGTCGTTCCGCAAAGAGGTCAGAGAAGCATCAGTCATCCAGTAGAACGCAAGATGACTTAGATCACGGATTTCTGATTTTCGTGAGTACGTGTTTTCTAACCGTTTCCCCATCATTGGAATATGTCAACCGAAATTATCAAACCCGATCAGGTTATCCGGCTACGAGTCAATCCCGTCCCAAACCCGCAACGAAAGCAGCAAGGTAATTGTGTATATTCGTCGGGAGCTTACATACATCATTCAACCTGTGTCGCCTCATGATGAGAACCAAAATGTTTACCTGACTGTGAAGCAGAAAACCCTCGCCTTCACATTAGTAGGTGCCTACTTATCTCCCTCAGCCCGTTTTGATCGAAAAAGACTGGATGACATACTTGCGAACATCCCGGATCCGTGCATAATTACAGGGGACTTCAACGCCCACCACCCAATCTGGGGAAGTTCAAAAGTCAATGCCACGGGCCGGAGACTAGCATCATTTGTATCGGCTCATGAAATGTCTCTACTTAATGATGGGAGTCCTACATTTCTACGAGGATCAACGTACAGCAGCTGCTCGGACTTGACGTTTGCGTCACGTCGCTTCGCCACAAGCGTAAGTGGTTTTTAGACATCGAGACACATGGTAGCGACCACATCCCCAGTTATCTCACCTTTAAAGGCTTTGCAAGTGGGCACCCGCCGAAAACCATCCGGAGGATCGATCTGTCAGCATTCACAACTAACATTGCACACGCTTATGAGAAAGGCTTATCCTCTGGCATTGAGCAAGCAATTAAAGAAGCAGCGCAGAGTGCGATGCGCACGCTGACATGTTCTACAAGGTCCTCAGAAACGGATGTGGCGTTAAAGCGACTCCGTGCGATTCGTCGGCGTGCGGAGCGCAGATATCGACGCACAAAATCCATTCAAGATCTGCGGATAGCTAGGCGCATGCAAAAGAAGATCCAGCGACGTATGGACAAACTGGAGTTTCAATGGTGGGCGAAGTTTTGCGAGTCTCTAGACCTTCGCAAACCGCTTTCTCAAATATGGCGAACCGTGCGAGGCCTACGCATTTTTCCCGAACAACGTTTTCTGTTTAAAGCATTGGCCCTTTTCCAACGTAGAAGGATATCGAGGTAGCGGAAGATTTTTGTAGGAAGATTGCAGGCCCGTCAACTTGCACAGGAGCCCTTACTGCTGATGACACGCCACATTCGCTTGAACCACACATGGACCTGCCTTTTCCATGGAAGAGCTGGATGCGCCTCTTGCTTTATGCAATCGATCGTCGTCGCCTGGACCGGATGGCATATCATACCGCCTATTACGCAATCTCGGTGATCGAGCACGAAGCGCTTTGCTCGACGTGTTCAATGAGTCCTGGAGAGATGGAACGTCCCTAGAGAATGGAAAACAAGCCGTTTGGTTCCACTTCTCAAACCTGGAAAATCACCTCTAGAGCTGACGTCATACCGCCCAAGAGCGCTGGCTAGCTGCGTAGGGAAGCTGATGGAGAAAATGATCCTTGCCAGACTCGAGTGGTTCCTAGAACGCTACAGAGTATATCCAGACTCCATGGCCGGTTTTCGTCGTCTTCGTAGCTCCATTGACAATGTCATTGACCTGGTGACCTACGTACAACACCAGAAAATGAGTAGACGGCTATCTGTCGCACTATTTTTAGATGTCAAAGGAGCATATGACAATGTTTTTCACGAAGCCATACTTGACGCCCTCGATTCGGTTGGTTTGGGTGGGCGAGTGTACCGCTGCATCTGTTGCTACCTACATAGGAGATCACTGTTTGTGCAAACTGATGAGGGGCCGACTTCTGAGCATTACACACACCGTGGTGTTCCTCGGGGTGGTGTATTGAGCCCCGCACTATTCAGCCTGGTTCTGATCGGTCTCGTGGAACGCATACCAGATTTCGTGCAGATATCTCTCTATGCAGATGATATTTGTGCCTGGACGTCAGGTGTAACACGCCTTCAGGTACGTGCGAGGCTCCAAAAAGCAGCGAATTCAGTATCGGCGTACCTTAGAGAACAAGGCCTCGAGATTTCTCATGAGAAATTGGCGCTGGTTGCGTTCACGCGGAAGGCAATGACGTCATATCCCATCGCCATAGATGGACACAATGTCTGCTACGCCAGGACGCACAGGCTTTTGGGGGTCATGATCGATCGAAATCTCTGCTGGAGTCCCCATGTGACCACTCTAAAGAAGCGCCTAACGGCCATCGCACAACTTTTCAGGTTCCTAGGAGGAAAAACATGGGGCACATCAGTGCACGCGATGTTGCAGCTATACAAAACGCTGTTTCTGGGGTACCTGCGGTATAGCTTGCCGGTTCTGATGAACGCTTGCAAAAGGAGTGTACGCACGATCGAAAACGTCCAGGGCCAGGCACTCAGAGTTTGTCTTGGATTACCACGCTGCACATAAACAGCCGCAACCATCGCAACTGCGCAAAAGATCATCCGGCCACGGTGCACATTACATTGGAGGTGCTTAGACCTCACATTAGGCACCTTGCTCGCGCCCCTGCCCACCATCTTGCTTCGCTTCCAGAAGATGGACCGAGTACCTCCTTCTGTAAGAGGATATTGACTTACCGAGAGTGCCTTCCAATAGCCTACACGCCTCCGGAACGGATTCTAACACCCCCTTGGTGCTTGGACCTACCAAAGCTACACTTGACAGTGCCGGGGTTTCGCAAGAAGGCGGAGCTCTCATCGCCAGCTTTGAACCAGATGACTCTACTCATGCTGCACGAAGATTACAAAGATCGTGTTAAACTTTACACGGATGGTTCGACAACTGTTGGAGGATCTGCAGGAGCTGTGATCTTCCCAGCAAGAGCCGAACGTCACACAAGACGTTCGGCTCTTGCTGGGAACGTCACACAAGACAACATCGACAGCCGTGAAGCTCGCGGCACTCCGTAGCGCACTCCGCAGGATTGATCGAGAAGCACCACAAAAATGGGGCATTTTTACTGATTCGAAACCAGCTCTGTAATGTCTTCGAACTGCTCTACGTCTTGGGGCTCAGGACCAATTGGTGCTGGAAATAAGACAACTGTACCATCAACTAAGAAATGAACGGCATGCTATAACTTTTCAGTGGTTGCCAGGCCACTGCGGCATCATCGGTAACGAGCATGCCGACGATGCAGCTAAGAATGCTCACGAAAATGGCGTGATGGAACTTATCCCACTATCAAGAAGCGACGCAGCAGCAAAGATTAATACGCTTGCGCATGATGTCGCAAGGTCTATGTGGAACACGCCCGGTTTTCGCCACACCCGTCTTCACCGCCTGGATCCATGCCTACGACTCAGTATTCCATCTGGCCTGCCCCGATCCGAGACGACCCTTCTCTGCCGCACGTGGCTTGGGGTGTCTTTTACGAACGCCTTTGCGTGCCGCATCGGAATGACAGACAGCGCTGCATGTGATCATTGCGGCAATGACGAAACCATTGAACACATTTTATATCAGTGCCCTCGGTACAGCTCTGAGAGACAGTCCCTCTCAGCAGTGTATGCTCGCCTCGACGACCAGCGGCTTTCTGAGCTGTCAATCTTGGAATGTCGGAAAGATCGAGCTTCACGCCAGAAAGCAACGAAGGCGCTAATGAAGTTTCTGCGAGCGACCCGCCTCGTTGAACGATTATGACACTCCTGTGTGTGTGTGTGTGTGTGTGTGTGTGTGTGTGTGTGTGTGTGTGTGTGTGTGTGTGTGTGTTTGTGCTTCCCTCCCTCCCTATCCCATCCCTCTCTTTCTTACTTTTCTGTCTCTCCTTACCCCTTCCCCAGTGCAAGGTAGCAAACCAGATATGTTTTCTGGTTAACCTCCCTGCCTTTCCGCATTACATTTCTCTCTCTCTCTCTCTTTAGGAAATGCATCTTGAAAGATTCAAACATCAGTGATGTCAACGAGAGTTGCGAAGTTGGCTTGTTAGCAGGTAATTAGAAGCAGTTGGTTGCAGCGTGAACTCGACAGAGGGACAAACAAAAGCACAAAGAAGCGCTCCGTGTGTGTCTTCTTTCTGCCTTCGTTTGTCCTTGTGTCGAGTTCCCACTGCAACCAATTGCTACTAGTGTGCCATGCACATATGACACTTTCCATGAGTTTGGTTGTCTGCATTCCTATCGATTCGGTGACCCACAATGCAGTGGTAGTCATAATGTCTGGTAGCATTGTTTTGCAAGTGGATGAAAGCATGTTGGTGATTGCAAAATAAGTTAGAACCATAATAAATCTAGAAGAGATGAAACCTTTGCCTATGGATACTGTGGAGATGGCTGACAGCCAGGAGTGCTTGAACAGCTTCCACTACTTCCTGAACAGAACTTAATTGGATTGACATTGCACCTTTGACTTTCTACGGGCTTATCAGGAAAACTTTCTCAAAGCAATGAAGCAAATGCCAAGTAAAACAATATACTACTGTGTCACCCAATTATGATCAAATCCACAGCCTTCCAAGGTTTCTTACTTGTGTGCCCTACATGGCATGTCATAATAAATATTAGCAATAACACAGCATGAATAATAATGCATTTTTACTGCACTGAAGAAGCATAGGAGCTTTAACCTATGAAACAACATACCGTGACAATGTCTAGCAGAGGCACGGGTATCTCGCGCTGCTGCTTGCTGTATCCTTGGCAAGTCCTTTTTGTGATGAGTTCTTACGGGCAAGTTCTGTGAAGGCACAGCAGTCTTCTTCAGTCGTCTTCGATTAGGCGTCCACACTTTGGGGTCTACACAAAATGAGAATTGAAATGATATCCGTTTTTACGTGCCACAGCGACGATCTGATTTGAGGCATTACAGAAAAGCACATTTCGACTACCTTGGTGTTAAAAGAGCATCCAATGCGCGGTACCGAAGCGTTTTATTTAATTCCGCCTTCATAAAAGTGCAGCTGCCATGGGTAGGAATAAAAATAACTTGATTAATTTCTTCATTCATTCAAACAAAGTGCTAATGCACACTTACACAATCTCTCTAGATGAGACTGTTGAAAACCAGTGATAAAGCTATCGCGCTGAAAAGTAATACCGGTGGCACTAGGGAATTTCTCGCGCGATCAGGGCCGATTCGGATTGTACTCGGTCCAGATCAACTGCTGCTACAATGTCACTTGCGATCAGGCCCGATTGGGATCAATATGATCGCGGTTTGGGCAACGTCTACGCTAAACTCGATCCGGATAGGCTTTGGCCGTGAAGCAGCGACCAGTGTCGATTGCAAAATCCGATCAGGACTGGCCTCGATTGCGATCGAAGAGCCCACGTGGAAAGATACTTCAAAGCGCAATCGCACATTATAATCTGTTGAAACGATCGACCGGCTCCCAGGATTAACGCTCCGTTCATTTTTTGCTGATGCCAGAACATCAGAAACCAGCTGCCTAACCGCTCTACAAATAACAATCAATTGTTGCGGGAGCGTTCGGGCGTCGTAAGGCATAGATAGGCAGCGACTTGTTAGCGTGTCTTTACGTCCCGCATTGAACGTGCCGTTCACGAAAGCTGTTACAACATCGTAAAAGCGTAATCCTTATGCTTTCGGGAACAATGTCAACAATAAGCATTTGACTTGCCAATGTTGCTCCAGAAGAAGTCTTCGGAGATGAAATGTGCGCTGCAAACCTTCATTGGCGGCGTGACGGGCTTGCCGTTCCGGAGCTTCACCACCCACTCCTTCTTAAGTCGCGCGTCCAGCGGGAACGAATGAAGGCTTATCTCATCCTTCACCGCTCGGTTCGTGCACCGAGGCACGCAACACATCCTGCTGCTTTTAACATTTTTTTCCATCGCGTAGATAGAGGTTGCTAACCAACGAGAAACGCGCCTGGAGCCACTCTGTAACAGCCATTACAATGCGCCATACTCTTTGAAACTGTGCTCTCGCCGGCCGCTACGCGGCGCGGCCGTCTGTGTGCATTGCGAATAGCTCGCTAGCCTCTGCTGTAACAATTTGACTCATGCTTTTCTCTTCCCTCGCCATGCCCCGGGTGCATAATCCTAGGCACTTCACACACATGTACTTTATCATTGATTTCATTCGAAATAGACTAGGACAGGTGTGCTTCTCCTTCGACTATATAGCCGAGATTCCTTAGAAGTGTTTGTGCCGTTTTTTAAGCTTCAATCTTTCTAGCTGGATCACCATTCGGGCTTCACTTCACTCCTCCCAGGCACTATGAAGCCCCACCTTGAGGAGTTTCATGAATGGGGTGGGTGAAAGTACCATGGCAATATTATAGGCTTCCAAGATGAGGATGTTGACCCCGTTACGCTGGTTGTTCTTCATGTCAACGTATGGAGTCCCGTAGGTTATGTTGCATGCGAGTAACACTTGAATCAGCTATGCAGTCCTCCTCTTTGGGTCTTTGGCGTTTGCTTGCAACTCGCTTCTTGAGATGCGTTATTTCCTGGACTGGGCTAAAAATTCATAAATCTAGACTGTAAACCATATTACGCCCATAAATGTTCTTGTTGTCTATAACTCACACCCATACACGCCACAGAAAAAGTGTAACAAGCAGGATTACACCCTTTTCATGGACATACTTCACGGACTTGCACCCCTTCTGCGTCAATTTGCAAGGGTGTAATGTGAAAAGCACAGCCTTATAGCAAAATCGCAATGGAGTGTTTAAGCAAACATAGCCCCTAACACCCTTTCTGAAATATAATAATAATAATAATTGTTGGGGTTGAACATCCCAAAACCGCGATATTGCCACGACCCTGTCACAATGAAAAGCAGGTTGGCGCAATCACCGAAGAAGATAACGACGAGGTGTCTTAGAAAATATATCAGTACTGCCGACCAATAGACCTTGCGTGGTTTTGCCCGTGCCAATATGATTATGAGGGACGCCGTAGTGGAGGGCTCCGGAAATTTCGACCAGCTGGGGTTCTTTAACGTGCACCTAAATCTAAGTACACGGACCTCGAGCCTTTTCGCCTCCATCGAAAATGCTGCCGCCGCGGCCAGGATTCGATCCCGCGACCCACGGGTCAGCAGTCGAGCACCATAACCACTAGACCATCATGACGGGTCCTTTTCAAAAATATAAATAAAGCGGTTCCTCCCCGCCCCCCCCCCCCCGCTTCGTTTTTCCTCCCTTCCTTTTGAAGCACTGTAAAGGAAATCCCATAGCTAGTTCTTCCAAGCGAGAACTGTAGCTGTAATTCACCACCCACTGGGAAAATACCAGATGCAACTGTGCTTATTTTGTGCACGCATGCTATTAAATGCGAAGCATTTTTCTGTAAAATGTTGTAGCAGTGGGTGTGTGCGCACAACGATTAGAATCGAGAGGAAAAAAAAGCGGAATCTCGCTGCTTTCAGCTGTAAATTGTAACTGAGGCTTAAGAGCTTAAAACATTCTCCAGTGTAACATACCGAAACTTCTTCACAAAAACGTATAGGTGTAACATTTCAAGAAACACCCCCACACCCTACCAATTATTAGGGTGTAATATTTGAGCATATATCCTCCATGCGTCCTTGTTTGAAGTAATGGTGTGCAAAGGGCGCTTGCGTCGTATTTACACCCTTTGAAAAAATAGTCAGAAATAGTGGTGTACGAAGGCAGTTTCAGGGATCGCAACACCCTTATGGGTGTGAAAATATTTACAGTGTACAATAAAAGTCCTGCTGCCATAAGCTTAACTGCAATGTGTGTAAAATGCGCGCGTTTCAACTCAACCGCTTCGACTGAGATAACAGACGGCTTCATCGATGAAAAACCAGTCCAGGATATTTATTGAGCCAAGAGAACATACTTTATGGCCGTTCAGTGTGGAAGATCTACTTCAATGCCATACACTCATGAAAGGAAGTCACCGAGATGAACGGCGAGTAACATAGCAAAACTTCGAGCACCAGAAAGTTACAGAAGGAGCCTTTGCGCTAGTAAGACTGTTCGCGAAGAAAATATAAATTGAAGCGGAACAGTTCCGGTTTTTGAGAACCGGAAGTTTTTCTGGGTTAAAGGCCTGCCCCTTCTCTGCTTTTCTTGTTCTCTACTGTTATTCTTTCGGTATTTTTCTGCCACCAGTTTCGAAACCCGGTTCCTAGTTCTTACTTTGTCTCGATGTAATTTATTTCTTCCTATGTCCCATCCGCAAAGTTGTTTTGAAAAAAGCGCCTGTTACTGCCATCGCTTTTGGTATTGTTGCGATGTAAATTATGAGTGGTAAGGAAGGGGTACATAGTATGTTATGTAGGTTCACTGTTCATGTCATCACATAACTTAGAAAATAAAAAAAATAGGCACAATTTTGCGGTCCCTTACTATATGCTACAAAAATATTGAGTACTAAATTTCTCTGGGACATTTTCTGAGCGGCCTAAGTTTTCTTGTGGCGTTTCAAGCTTATTAAATGCAAACTCTCGACCATCTTGAATGGAACAGCCTGCGACGCCGTCTTCGCTAGCCGCTTTTTTGCAAAAAAAAATTCCTTGTGTTGTTATGAATACTTTCGCATGTAAGTTAACTAGCAACGTACCCGCTACGCCACAAATAATAATTTTTTGCAAGTTGGGAAGCACCCACCACGACATTATTCGTTATTCTGCGGAGAAGCGAGGTACCATCTGTGAGGCATTATGTGTGCTTTGTTATTGCGGTAGTTGATGACGATGAGGAATTATGGCTGAGCCCTTTGTAATGGGTTGGAAGCTTTAAACGACTCACTAGTTACGTAATTCATATTGTGTGACGCCCGGACGTTATTTAACTGTCCCTCCACGCTTTATAACATACGTTAACCGGAGAAACGGAGAGCGAGCGAGAGAAGGAATTAACTTTTTTGATAGCCTGAGTAAATGGATCATGGGAGCCTTATGGGCTTCCTTGGCAACCAATAGAAGTGCACTTGCCAGGAACCCACTACGCTATAAATCGTCATAATTTTTGTGAAGTAGGGAAAGAGACACTATGCAATTTTTCGTCATTCTGCGGTGAACCGTGGTACTCGCTAAACACCTGTAAGGCATTATGTGCATTTTGTTGATGCTGTGGCTGATGACGATTAAGAATTATCGCAGAGGCCTTTGTAATGGGTTGGAAGCACTCAACAACCCACTCGTTGCACATATTGCACTGTGTGACGCCCGGTTACAGATTTCGCAATGGTGTGACGCCTGGTTGTTATTTTACTCTTCTACCACACTACATAACATATGTTAATTTGGTTCCTTCCCGACATGAAGCCTGTATAGGGTCTTTTTGCAACGCAGTTTCAAGCACCAGTATGACCCTGTAGTAGAACACTGGGCTCCTACGCAGAGGGCCCAGGTTCGAACCTCGTTACATCCTGGAAATTTTTCTTATTTCCTTTTTTATTTCGTGCGATAGTGGTTACGGACACCGGCGGCGGCGGCGGCGGACAACTACGACGCCAAGAACGGCCGTTGAAATGGTCTCATAAGAGCTTTCGCTGTAAAAGTTTCTGGCTACGCTTCTGAAGCCCACGATGTGCACATAGCTACTACACTTGCAAAAACACGTTGATCCAACTCGTTACGTTTGGCTCAAAGCCATAAAATACAGCATACAAGCACTCTCTTGCTGCTTGGCATGTAACCGATTCCCACAACGAGTGAGATCTGCCGAATTTTTTTGCTTCTGTCCTACTTTCGCGTTGACGCCGGCCATAACTATATTGCTTTACCGAGAACGCACCTTTCGCAGTGCGAAGCGAGCATTCTCATAGAACTGCTCCATTGCCTCGTGATCGTGGCTGGATGCTGATGCGTACCGCTGTGCTACATCCAGCTTGTATACACTATTTACTTTTATCACGACGCATGCCGCCCTTTCATTGGTGGTGTACAGTTCATCAACATTACCCGGTATATCTTTTGAATGAAAAACGTTACGTCATACTGTGAACCTTCACGGTGCCCTCTGTAGCAGCACACGTGTTCATTAGACAGCACTGAATATGCTTTATCAGTTCTCCTAACGTTCCTAACCAACGATATCCTAGCTAACGCGAGCTTATTCTTCAAATAGTTCTGTTAGTGTAGCTTCATTTTACTAAGTTATAGTGTTCGTGGTTGCGAATTTAAGTTTTCAGTGGCGGCCTTCCTGGATACAGTGGTTCTGTACCCTCCGTAGCTTCGTAAGCCAGGCTGCTGTCGTGGTCAGATGCCCTGTAACCGTTAAGACTGACAGCGAGAGTTTAAGCAGACGCATATCTTTGGAGGCTGTGGCCAAATACTGCACGAGGGTGGCTAGTTCCTGTTCCGGTGACGGAGGGAGACATACAGGGAAGAAATAGGGAAGAGTGAGAACAAAGATTAACGGGGAACATCTAATAATATGTGGTTTGCAGAGCCCATCGTTCTTTCTCTCCTTCCCTTCTGATGGACAGATAACTGCTTAACTTTCTACCATATTCCTTCTTATGGGTAAGCATAATGTTAGCCCTCCTCGAACTGTCTGGGATGCATGAATCTAGAAGCGTTGTGCATGAAAACCTGCAAAAGGCAAGAAATAGTACACTATTCTGCTCTAACTAATCAAACGTAATTTCTTTTCTTCCAGCCGCTTTTTTTTGTACAACATTTTGAAGCTTTTTTAACCTCAATACATTTAGATCAAGCATTCTTTTTCTTCAAAAAAAAAATTCATGAAGTACGAAATGTCACCGTTTCTTGGTGACGGCTGCCCCTATTCACTTGGCTACTAAGAAAAAATAAAATTTAAGAAAGGAATATAGTCTTCTAATCAGTAGACGTAAAAGATCTTTCTCCTTGCTAGTGAGAAGAACAGATGAAAATGACATCACTGGACTTTCTCAAGCAGCTGTGGGCAATGGCGTTGGGCGACGGCGTTAAGCAGAAAGAATCTGCGGAAGGTGGCGGCAGCTATGAATCACGTCTCGAGGAAATCATAAATCAGGAACGACACAATGCATTACATCATCAGGACTTTTTTTTTACGTGCAAGAAAGAGAACTGTAAGAACGTCAAGGCCATTGAAACTGCCAAAGCCGAAAATGAGACTTGAAATATCATTTTAACACATTTTATGCTGCTTTGTTACCGGGAATGTGAAAATTTTAAAACGTCACAAAAAGGCCCGTAACAACGCGAAGAACACAGTGGTGTTGTCTCGACTTTGTTCAGCTTTACCTATTACTACAAAGCGTACAGTAAAAGAGCCGGCTTACTACTACTGCGTGCGACAGCTAGAAGAAAAATTATAAATCAGAGGGAGAGAGGGAGAGAGAGGGGGATGAAAGTGAAAGGCAGTGAGGTTAACAGTAGTTTCCAATCCAGTTTTAAACCATGCACTGTGGTGGCGAAATGCGGTTTGGTAGGCGGACGTACTGGGACAATAATTAAAACGAAAACGAGACGAAAATACTCTGACTTCCGCTGCAAGGCCGAAGCAATGAATGCGATATCAAAAATTGGATGCGTTTTACCAATGACAATCATGATGGTCCACGAACGAGCCCAACGTAGAGCATTAGCAATAATTCGTAGGGTTCCCTCATGCAGTTGCCGAGGGAGACGCAAAGGCGGAAGCCATGGGCAGGGGATCGTCTTCTATGCGTTAATTAATAAAGTAGCTGACTGGGTTAGTTGGTTGTACATTCTTAAAGGGGCCATGACACGGTCGCCCAACAATTTGTGGTTTTCAGCGAAAACTAGAAGTAGAAGGTCTATTGTGCCTACACAGATATGAAAAGTGAGCCGTAAAAGGATATTTCAGTGCAAAACAAGCCCCAGAAGTCGCCGGTGGTAAACCCCGCCCACCGCCGGCAACCGCCATTTTGCCATGGCGCGTGTGACGTCACGTGGGGCAAGGAGCGGAGCCGTCGTCTTCTGCCAAAGTTTCAGCCGCTGCCAATCGTTCATTCTCAGTGCCAAGATGAAGAAAGCTAAAATACCTCGATTTCGAGCGCAGCTGACCACGCAACAATATCGTTCGCCGGAATGTAGACGCTCCCACAGCTAGCCACTTGATACGTCACGGCTCGTGAGTGCGCCAGTGTTGCCCAACTCTCAGGCCGCTCCCGTGTTTTATAAAAATATTCAGTTGTGAACTACGCGCTTGACCAAATGCGCAAAAATTTCGCCAGCTTATTTGTGAAAGCACAAGGATTAACCCACATAACAGAAATTATGATCGAAAATTGGGCGTCATGGCTCCAGCGCTAAAAAGCACCGCGACAGAAAGAAAACACATCAGTACAGGATGTTCTTCGTTATTGCCTTGGTGTCACGCTTTCGCAAAGAAAAAGTGAGAGTCACGCGAGTGGAGTTTACTTTTTTTTAAAATCACGCGCACGCTATAAACAAGTGAACGAAGTTAGGACGCAGCTCGAGCCACGTAGCTCACGCAGTAGTGACTGTCAGTTTGTCAACACTGACTTTCAGTCGCCAGACTCGGACTCTATCGCTCTCTTTTCCGCACATTCTTTCGCAGTTCCCTCACTCTTCCCCGCACATTACGCCCTTTTCCCACATCGCACCTCTCGCTCACTTGAAGCTACATGCACCATGTGCCCATACTACCACTTTCCAATCATCGTTCTTTACTATAGAGTAGCACCAGACTGGAACAATCTACCCCACATCACCAATATTGCCATATGAGTTTCAACACTGTCAAAGCAGTGTTTACCGTGAAAGAGAGGCATAGCCGAATAAAATCAACAGACAGTTAGGTAGAGAAAAGCACTTCGAATAATTTTTGCGGCTTTTAACTCTGGTGTAGTAATTACGACGTTAAGTGAGACGAGTTCATAAGCGGAGGAAAAAGAACCCTCCCGTTGGTGGGGCCTGTACCCACAACCTTCGGTTGTAAATACCAGCCCTATTGATGTAAGGGTGCGTTTTCAGTAACTGCCCAATTGGAAGTCAACGCATGTCTTTCTTTCCCTTTTTATCAACTGTTCGTTCCTGCGCTGTTTCTTGAAGAGGGATTGCTCACTAGCCCAATTTAAAACCTTACAACACTGCAGTTACAAACAACACATAATGTACACTATGCTTTCCTTGCATTAAGCTTCATGTGGCTGTGCTTAACAAAAAAACGAACCCCTCCAACAATTCCCCTTCTTTAGTTATCCCTTCGTTGTGTTATTTTGGGAAATTAATTGATGTGAATTTAAGTGCAACAAATAACCCGTGTTTTGCTCTGGTACGAGTACATTGACGTGGCGAGCGTGTGTCTGCCGAGTCGAGCATCGACATTTTTTTTGAACGCAAACTTCGAGGAACGCGGGAAGATGAGGTCGGCCTCTTTAATTTAGTTACATTACCAAGAGACCACGTCGATATTATGTGTTATTGTGTGTGCTAATTTCTTCGTGAATTTTATTTATTAACGCGAAAGTCTTAAATGCCTCATCAAACGCGAAATTTGACTGTTGGCGTCCCGCATCGGCGGCGTCCTGCGGCGTTGGCGACGAGTGATGCAACAAACCTTCATCAGGAGAAGACGACACGATCACGTCACATAGCGCAAAAATTTGCAACCCCGTTATGATGGCATCATGACGTCACAGTGACGTCACGTGACGTAACGTCACATGCTCACGTTAGCACATCGCATCATAGCTAGGCCATGGTGGTCCGATCGCGGAGGCAATGCAAAACTGGGTGACGTGCCTCCGATCTTGGAGGCAGTGTAAAACAACGTTAAGTGCAGAAAACGTTCGAGGGGTGGCGGGGCAGCATCAGTAGATCGGCTGAGGGGGAAAAAATGGCTGACCCCTCCGTCATAGTAATCGGAATAACACGAAAGTAAAGCGTGCCCTTACAGAAGAAACTGAATGTTTACTGTACATTGATATAACAGAGTTTGCACAATGTATATTGATGTCTGGCAGTTCTAGCACCGTTTAACGTGGATGCACCCACTTTTATGATTGGTGATGCACCTCCATCCCGACGACTAACGTCCATGTTAAATGACTGCAGAAACCCTTGTAGTAGTTAACGGCGAAAGCATAATCAGAGAACGAGGTGTGATAGCCAGAAAGAGCGTCGCATATTGGACGCATAACTTGGTCGCCATCCCACGACATGTTAAAATGTGATTGAACACCACGGCTGGACTAGAGGGAAACGCAAAGCGCGTCGTGCCGGCACCCCCGGCCGCGATTTTTCTCGGGGCGAGCGCGTCGGCGGGGAACGCGGTGAACAGCCATGTGAGGCAGGCGCGCGTCGCAGAGCTATTTTTGGTTTCGATTAGCGTGATGCCATGAGCGAGGCAGACGCTTTGACGACGCTTGGGCTAAGATTGCCACCTCGTGGTGTGTTAAAGCATTGACAAAATTGAACTTCTATTGAAAACGCGCTCAATGGGACGGACGTGTAACGCATTGCAGGTGTTAATCGCGGAGGCTACAGTAATGACGAATTACTTTACCGCTCCCAGAGGGCAACACCACTCTGCCGACAGTAAAGTGAGGGACTTTAGCCGACAGGGAGAGTGGTAGATATAAAAGGCGCGTTTTTAAAGCTTCTAGAGTCTGTGACCGTGGCGCAGTGGATAGCATGCCCGGCATGTAGCTGTTGTTGTGGACTGGGCGGTCGTGGGTTCGATGCCCGTTGACGGAACTTTTTTCTTTGCCATCTGATCGTGTAATTTTTTCGACGTCATTTCCGTGGCGGAAAATACGTCACTGAACTCTTGGTGGACCCCGGCATAAAACACTTTCATGTTAAAAGAAGATGGCTTTCGCCTTCGCGTCGTCTTAAGTGAATGCATAAGAGACTGTGGGAGTTTTAAGACTGTTTATTCTATTGAACAAAAAAGTTCGTTTTTATTTTTCTTGCTACCGCCAGATTCTTGACTATTCCTTCCATGCAAGCTGCTTTTTTATCCTTAAGTGATCAGTGATGGAACTCTGTTGTCAGTTCTTTATGAGCATGAAATAGGTGGAAGAGTCGCACTCAAAAATACAAATTCCCTTTTTCACCGTGGTGTAAACATTGTAGTTTGCTCAAAACGCAATCACGGAAAATTGTTATGAGAACCAATCCCTTTGGACAAACACGACCTTACACTATCCACCGGAAACGAGGTCCCTTTCTACGGGATTGCGCATCTCAAACCTCTGTGAAACGATTTCCATGGTTCATTCAACAATATACACAGAACAAAGATTACGTCCACTCCAGAGGCAAGCGGGGATATTCACAGTGAGTGATGAAACGCCAGAAGTCGAGGCCCCGACAGCGGCCTGTTTGCGACCGTCTGGGATGCGTGCGCGGCGAGATTTATTATCGCGAGAGAGCGAGGAAAAAATAAGGGCAAACGAGTCACCCAATACGCAAGGATGGCATACGGGTGCGGCGGCAGATCAAGTTCGCTTTAGCTTCTATGTTGGGCTTCAAAGGCTCCCCTGTCAGAAAGTGTTTCCTTCAGCTATGCTGCGGACAGTAGCCAAAATGTGAGCCTGCCCTCCATGTGCACACAGATATGTCGGTCACTGCGGCGCTTATCGGAGAAAGCACAACGCCGCCACCCGAGGAATGTCGGTTGGTGCGAGCGTGCTCTTGGTGGATGGAGCTTCGCATAAAGGCGTTCATGGGGTGGGTCAATCTTTGTTGGCGCCCTAGCGGCTGTTTTCGTAAGCATTAATTACCGCAGACCAGCAATATTGCATGGTAACATGCAAATGCTCTGACATCCTTGCCATTTTCTTATTATAACCTTAGCATTTCCATGCACAATAGTAAAAAGCTGTATATTCGTTTAAATTTCATAACAATGCGCGAACCATTCATTGTGCTAGTAAACTTCGGAATAAAAAAGAATTTTAAATGAAATGGGTGCTTTAAGGAACACTGTGACAGAAATTGTTACAACTTCAAAGATACGAATCATATGCAGCCGCCGTGAATCTCAATATTATAACGGTGAGGCACGACTTTAAATGCCAACACCGGCCAATCGCTAAGGCCAGCGGGAGTAAGCTAGTCGATTACGCGCGATTTGCGCTCTCTCCCATTTGACAAGAAATGGTACAACTGAAAGGTATTTAGCTCATCTGCATTAAATTTGAAGAGGGGAATGCACGTGAGAAAGTGCCCGGAAACGGCCAAAGGATTTGTACTTGAGCATTTTTTGTTGTTTTTACTTGCACATTTTTTGCACATGTGTTTCCTTAGGCGAACACGACTAAGCGGACGAACTACGGGGGCAGAAAAGTTATCTATGCGAAGTGGGTATTCCTCGACACATAAGCATGGAGTATTCTAGCACAGATATTTTGTTGGATGGCTTTACCAACTGCTTCCCACAGCTTGGTATATGCCCTTACCATTAAATTTCGTTAGGAATCCGATATATTCACTCAACAGAGGTTTTGCCAATTTAGTTCTCTCGAGGGCACGAATTTGATTTTCTAAGTGCAGTTAACCGCATGCGCTAGACGAATTTTAATTATTTTTTTATTATTTTAATTATTTTTTATTATTTTTTTTCGCGCTGCTTCTAGTTTTCGCATCATGAACCGACTCGCCCAAACCTACAAGTTGTTGCTAACACAGATTTAATTATAACATTACGCGAAAGTTTTCGAAGCTCACGGACGCACTCAGTTTCTATTCATGTAACGTTTTAGTACGGGCGTGGTAACGCTGGAATCTGTAGGAACGCCACGAATGTACCGACGAAGGCAAGTCATTTCGATAAGGCCATTTACAAGTTAAGATTTCAATGCTTTACATGCCTGCTCGATAGCAAATATTTTATATACACTATTTTTAAAGGCCTCGTCGAACCAAGCAATAATAAAATAGTAAGCTAAAACGATTAATCAAAGAAGAGTAGACCAGCCACAAGCACAGACTTCCCATTGCGAACTTTACAGGGCTCCTGCACTCAAATTTCACCCACCGAGATTTGCATTATTGGCCGCGAGATCGACCTATAGGTGGCAGCACCGTCGACGCGTTAGTGTGGAGAGACAGTCGGAGGCACGTATACAAATGCACACAGCGGCGCTTCGTTGTGAGCGGTTTGAGCCGATTGTCGGCGAATAAAATGCGTTGATTGCAGCTTACTGGTAATATATACGCTCTTCATTATTGAATCGATGCACGAAGATCATCCACGTTACTATTACTAGTGAGATAAGCGCAATCTGCCGATTGAAAGGGATGCTCGCCCTGGATGACAGTCTGCTCTTACGCACTATATGATGTTTTTTTTTTTTGTTTTCTCTGTACGTGTTTAGCTTGTGTTTTGTGTGCTACGCACTGCAGTAGCACGACTCAACTACTTAAGAGTTTACTTCTTGTTCATTTGTATACCAGCCCATATTCCAGGCAATGAGTCAATAGCACTGTTCACGCGATACGCCTATATACGCAGGTAAGAGTTTAGCACGGAGCTTTCATCGAATTGAGTCGTGCACGACAATGATGCAACAGAGGTCCGGTTATTTTATGGAACAAGTGTCTTCTTTTTTTCAAACTAATAAGGTCCGCTGCCTTCCATAAATTTATAACAACTCCACACAAACGCACAAGATAATGTAAAAATAAAGGATGAGGTTTTGAGTGAAATTATACGACATAAATGTGAGGCACACCGTCGGGATTAATTTTGAACATCTGGGTCGTTCAAAGCGTTGAGTAGCACTGACAATTGGGCGAGTTGGTACCTAAATCCGTACCTAAATCCAAGCACACGGGTGATTCTGCATGAATTTCGCCCCAAGTTAAAATTGCGTGCGGCATCTCTGTTTTATCACTGCCGTGTCATTCTAATGTCTGTTTTTCTCTTCTTTTTTTTCTAGGGACAGTTTGAGTACCGAAGCCTCCGACTTCACTTGATAGAAATATTTCGCTGTAGCGGGACCGCGACCGTGCAATAAAAGGACATCTTAAGCACAACGAAAGCTTATCATGAACTGGAGTGCCGCGGTTATACACCTAACAACAACGCGAAAGTGCATGAACCTCGTTTTTGCTTACCACCGAGTCGCTGAAACGATGAATTCACACACTATTTAATGTTCCTCATGTTTGGGACTACGCGAAGTGCACTTTAGGGTGTGCTTGAGCCAGAAAGCGGCACCAACACTGAGATGATTCTGGCGCACGAAGGGTACGACACCAATACACAGCCCTCTCGAAAGTCGCACGCACTGATCTTATTACAATGCGCATGCAGTAGAGCAAGCTCATTTGCTTCTGTACACCATGTTGGGTATACGTACGAGCAGTTAAACTTGCACTAACTCAACAGAACAAACCGCCCTTTGAGAATGTGCACGAGGTACGCGCACATGCAAACACGACGTGGCTAGAAGACGACGCAGGGAGCAATCCACACTAGGCACGCTTCAGACAGCAGCCGCCAGGCGGCGACTCCGCTCGATCTCACGGCCAACAGAACGCATTTTCTGTTTCGAGGTCAATGCCGAAAAAAATTTGAATGTTGGAGCGGGCAAAGAAAAGTTAATCACCTTATACATTTAAAAGAGGAGGAGGTGACGAAAAGTTGCGATTCCTTTTTCCATTTCTACCAGCCACTGACATGACATGCAGGTTCCAATCGAAACGCGACTAAGATGTTACGGTACCGGAACCTTCATGTTGAAGGTGGCACTTTTTGGTTGCAGTGTTGTCACCGTGTGACACCTTACGCCAACAGCTAGAAACTACAGCGACTTCCGCGGATAACGTGTCTAGACCGACAGTATAGTGAAATCGTGAGTTTTACTGTAGATAAGCAAATTCTCTTGCACTAATAAACCAACGCGAAGTACAGTAAACTGAGGAACACTGCGGGTTGTGCAGACCATTGGACAGCGCTCCCTGTGTCAGTTGCCCACATGATGAAGTGGCGATGCACAGATTTATGTTGTAGCGTAACTCTGACAAACATTAAGCATGTTTTCGTTATTATATTCTTCATAGTATGTAAATATGAAGCATGCGCAATATTCATAGCAGGGAACAGCGCAGATACACGAGACAAGAGAGAATGACAGGACTTGGCGCTGGCTAACAACATGAGCGTTTATTTCGTATGTGCACAAATATATAGGCTTCTTGGGAAAGGGAAATAAACAAGAGAGAGAGAGGGGGGGAGGTCAACGCATGCGTCCCAACTAGTCCATGACGATGCTATTATGATCACGTGCGGAGATACTTAATTTCCTTGTCGGTTAGTGCGATCGATGGTGTGCTTACACATGATGGCCCAATGGAATGAATTGCGAGTGCTTCATATATTCCTGGCGCGGCTATCACGATATCTGCGCAAGATGCGCGTCTGATCAAAATTAGGAGCGCCACAGTCGGCACAGTTAATAACCAAATTGCTTCCACTACGCGCCTTGAGGTTGTTCTTGTGTTCTCGCAGACGGTCGTTGATGCAGCGACCCGTCTGCCCAACGTAAAACCCTCCGCAGGACGTAGGTACCTCGGGATCACATCGTC